>NW_027526203.1:234293728-234651288 GCF_048455015.1 Haemaphysalis longicornis | reverse complement strand
GGCGGCTATCCGCAGTTGGAGGAGCACAGCGATGTAATGGAGCCATGCCTGCAGCATTGTCCCTTGCCACTTGAATGCAGAAGTCTTCGGCAACATCTGTGTCCATGCGGTTCTGGTATACGGCCAGAGCTCGAAATGGATGCTGCTGAGTGGGTGTAGATGGCAACGCCCGAACGATCTGCCATATCCTAGAAAGTGGCTTTCGTGGGTCTAATCTGGAGCAGAAGGATCTCCAGCGTTGTCGGCCAAGCTTCTCTAAATAACGCTGCACAAGTTTCTGAGCTTTGCGAGACGCTCTCAGGTCAGAGACAGCTTTTGTCCGTCTGTACCTCCTTTCAGCGCGACGTCTAACAGCGCGAAGCATCTGATACAAAGCGTCCCCCGGATTCCCTTGAGAGGAGCATGTGGCACTTCGTGATGCATCCTGGTTGCCTGGACAATGCTCAGTTCAAAATCAGTCACGGAATCCAAGCTATTACACGACAATTCAACAGAATACCGAAAGGCCTGCCAGTCAGTATAATGTTGTACCTGTGTTCGTTGTGAACCTTGGTACCAAGTAAACTGAACATATGTGGGCACGTGGTCACTTCCGTAGGAGTCAACATCAGCGCACCACGCGGCTTTGGACACAAGGCGTCTAGATATAAGTGCGAGGTCTAGGCAGCTGCTGTAAGTTGCGCCCTGGAAAAATGTCGGCGAACCATCATTCAGAATGTCCAAATCATGAGTCTGAATAAAGTTCGCGAGACGTCGCCCTCTTGTGGTGTTCACAATGCTTCCCCAGATCTCATGGTGCGCATTGAAGTCACCTACAATGATGTGAGGTCCAGGGCAGCCGTCAATAATCGTGTCCAAGTGGTTATCATCGAATCGTGCACGGGGTGACACATATCCACCTATCACTGAAAATGTGTTGGTCTTACACTGCACCGTGACAGCAACATATTCATTGCTGCTGTGGGCCGGAACTTGGTGCCTAATATAGGTTAAGTCACGGCGAATGCAGACTAACACTTTGCTGGAACTTCCATTCGCATCCGACGAAAATTGTTCATATCCAGATAGACGAAATGACGTGAGAGAGTGTTCGCTATCGGAGAGGAGAGGGGGTAAGCGGCGGAGAGCGCAGCTGGCGCGGCGAGGAGAATGGGGGAGGGGTGGACAACGCCGCCGCCGCCGACGACGACGACGACGACGCCGGAGGGACAAGGCGAGTGAATCAGATGCTCTGCATCTAAAAGACTGCTCCGACAGTGTCGGATTGGCGCAATCGGATGGACGTCGGCTGCGAGCGCGAGGGACACAGATTCGATTCCGACCACGGGAAGCGTTTTTTTTTTTTTCTTGAGGCGCTTCGCGTTTCATCATCATCATCATCATGGTCCTTTGTGGAAACCCATTGTGCAAAGTTGGCTTTCCCGCAGTACATTTTGGTGTTACGACCTACGGCGTAAGTGAGGCTTACAAATCTTCGCTTTAAGAAGGGTGAAAGTAATGAAATCCCTAGACATCAACAGAATCGCGAAGGGGGAGATCCCGAGGAAAGTTTTTTTTTATATATAATACTAAAGGGAGTGCATTGCTTTCTGAAACCCGGGCGGGTTGCTTGTGAACAAAAACGCTTATCCGTGAGCACGGGGCAAGAACAAGACAGGAGGGGAAAATGGGGGAAACGAGGCTTCCTAGCGCGTTCAGATAATGTCACAAGCGCTCGTCCTTAGGGCATGTGCCGCGGGTGAAGAAACTGCGCAGCCGCCACTATCGGCATGTCACTGCGCAGCCACTGAATGAATTGCGGCCGCTATCATTTCGTCTATCAGGTGCCGCTACCCTCTCCTTCGCCGTGGCAGCTACGAAGCTTTGCATTCCGCCTTGGTTTTCATTGTGACAATTCTGGTCGCCCGCCCGCGCTTGTTCAAACGGTATACATATCCTTGCTCCGTGTCCGTAAGCAGGTAGAGGAGGATTTGTGCCCAGGCTGCAGAGGGGAACCGGAAACCATGAGACATATTGTAACTGAGTGAAAAGGTATCAGATCGGTACTCAGTGAAGGAGGCATCCAGTTTCCGGTGGTGGTGGTGGTTGTGTGGGATCAGGCGGGGTTAGCCTGGCTGGATATGCCGGCAATTGCTCCGCCCAAGCTCCTCATAGTTAGTGGTGGTGGTGGTGGTGGTTGTGTGGGATCAGGCGGGTTTAGCCTGGCTCGATATGCCGGCAATTGCCCCGCCCAAGCTCCTCCTAATTAGTCAATGTTAGGGTCCTTTCACCACGAGTTTGCCAGTTCCGTCTCCTGAAGGAAGCTTAGTAGAAGGCGCGACACTTCCCTGCGCAGCAACGAATGTCCCCTAGGGAAGACGATGTGGTCCAGAGTGTTGTGGGGAATGCCAACTTTCGAATCGCTGAGAGAGAGAGAGAGAGAGAGAGAGAGAGAGAAATATACAGGACGACGCGCTCTTCTATTTCTCTTCTTTCTCTTCTTATTTCTCTTCTTAGTCTACGTCTTTCCGCGCCTGTTTTTCGAGATGAATCAGCACCAACTCGCCCAACTTGCCATCCTGTTAGAGAGAGAGAGAGAGAGAGAGAGAGAGAGAGAGAGAGAGAGAATAAACTTTATTGTTAGCAAAGGGTTGCGATGGAGCTATTTCAGCTCAGTCGGAGTGGTTCCTTATTCACAGGTTCCCGTATGCTTCCCGAGCCTCCTGGCCCCTGTGGATCAGCCGAAGTTGGTCTTCCAGGGCGGGGCTGGTCAGCAAGATCTCCCATCGCTTATCCTAGGGTCACTAAATAAGCTACGCTTGAGAGTACCTCCACTTCGTGCACGCGGAAGCGTCTGGGGGCCATTTTGTTTCCGGCTTGCAGTGTTGCCATCTCTCCCAACGAAACCGCCGCTGGTTGTGACGGGCAGAGTGTGACCGGCCGCTCTCTAGCGTCCGCGCAGCAGAGAGAGAGAGAGAGAGAGAGAGAGAGAGAGAGAGAGAGAGAGAGAGAGAGAGAGAGAGAGAGAGAGAGAGGCGCCCAGAAACAAAATGGCTGCGCCCATATGTAAACAAATATCACGTGGTGCCGACCGACCAATTAAAATCCTGGCGGCACATAACAATGAGAGAAAAGAGTGCCGATACTCTAAAAGCCTTTATTTAGTGACGCTAGCTTATCCTCTATGCTGAGAGAGAGAGAAAAGACTTTATTCAAAGCGTCCGGCATGGGAGGGAGCAAATCCGGCCACGCAGGGCGCGGTGCTCCCCCGTCTTACACTACGTCTACAGTCCTATAGGCGTGTGTCGGGCCTAGATCCCGAGGCTACCGTGCCCCGGCCCCGCTCGGACTACTCGGGCTCCCTCTAGGGGTTCCCTTTCGCCTCTGTAGGGCCAGAGCTGCCTCGAGCTGCTGGACGGCCCATCTCTGGTCCTTCGGCTCCGCAGAGCCCACACACTGTCTCACACGCGGCGGGTACGCACCGTCCTCAACACTGTCACAGCCCCACATGATGTGGGCCAAGGTAGCCGTCGCCCGCGCACACATGCTGCACACCTCACTCTCGAAGAGTTCCGGGCACACGTGGCGCGCGAGCGCCGGGGTCAACACCGTCTCTGTTTGTAGTTGGCGCAGCCTCACCGCCTCCCACCTGGTTAAGTCCCGGTGTGGGGGCGGGACGGAGTCAACAGGAATTGACGGGGGGGGGGCTTGAGTTTTGTGCATACTCCTATGGCGTGTTTTAGGGTGCCTGGTTTTGAGCATAGGGAACATTCTTTTGCGTATCTAATTGCGAACACGCGGTTGAGGAGTAAAGGGTGTGAGAAAGAGGCTGCCTGTATCTGTCGATATATTGATTGTTCTTCCCTGGATAGTTTAGGATGAGGGCGTGGAAGGCTTCTTCTGTTCTCCCTGTAATGTTTGATGATTTCTGCATATTTCGTTATTGGGTGCATCCCTTCGTCCGTTTCCGCTGAGAGCATTGCAGTCCGCTCGACATCATGCTCTGGGCATGCACATTACATAGTGGTGTACGTCCCCTATCACTGCACATGACGATCGCACAAGGCCCACCTTCAATACCCATGCAGTGGTCTTCGCTGAGCTTAGAGCTTTAACCCGGCATTGCAAAGCAGTAGAGGTGAGGAAAAGACGGTTATAATCTCGATGGGGAAAATGCGCAGAAGAAGCCAGGGAGGCACCCGAACAAACTGAAACATAGCACTGAAGTACCAAAGAGGGTTAACATTTTCTGTTTTTTTTTTTGAAGGAGTGATGAATCAGGATTGCAACTAAGGTCACCGTGCAACACCCTTCAGTAACAAAGGGCAAGCGCCACTAAACGTCGTCATCATCATCAGTGCCCACATGCACCAACTTAATTGAAAATGCAAGGTGGCGCTGCGAGCAGCTCTTGGGTAGGGTGCCTGAATGTTCCTCCTCGCCCGCCCCACGGAGGGGCGGCGAGGAGGAACATCCAGGCACCCTACTCTTGGGTGGCTGAAGATGACAAAGGCGAAAACGACGACCGGCGAGGCGAGATCACGCGAGAGCGCGCGTGGGCAAGCGAGGGCTCGAGCGGCAGGCGCGTGACAGTATACCCGTACCGCTGACGTACAGCTATAGAAACGCCAATGGGGACGCGCCGCGTTCAAAACTGCGCTTCCTATACTCGGGAACAAGTTAAGAACAGCAATAGCTCATGTACGGTATCACTCCGCCTAAGCGACGGACCCGGATGTCAACGGGCGCGCGCGTTTTGAAAGGGGTTTGCTATGAATGCGTGATATAGTCTGCCTTGTCTCACTCAGTTTGTTTGTCGCCGCTGGAGTCGTTTATAAGCATATTAAGTACAAAAAATTACGGGAATGGCTCACGCCATGTTCAAAATATTTCCAGTAACGCCCTACTTGCGCCGTGCGGAGTAACATCCGGTTACGGTGATGAGGCACCGCGGCAACTTCCGTTTTGGGAGCGTGGATAAACGAAGGGGATAAGAACTCACGAGGAGCAACTTAAGGTTAAGGGAAAGCGAAACGCAGCTATAATGAGGCATAGAGCTCTGAGGGGGTATAACAAATATGAAGTAGTAAGAGGAATGTGGAAAGGAGTAATGGTTCTGGGTCTCACGTTTGCGAATTCTGTACTCTGCTTAAAATCAGACGTTCTATCAGGCCTTGAAGTAAACCAGAGAACGGTAGGACGTTTGGCCTTAGGCGCGCTTGGAAAAACAACCAATGAAGCAGTTCAGGGAGATATGGGCTGGACGTCGTTTGAAGTTAGAGAAGCTCAGAGTAAAATATGCTTCGAGATGAGGTTGAGGGCAATGGATCAACGAAGGTGGGCAGCTAAGGTTTTTAGGTACCTATACTTGAAAAGCGTGGACACGCAGTGGTTAAGAAAGACTAGAAGGCTAACGATGAAATACGGAAAGAACAGTGGAGAATCCAAAACAGCCAAGGTAACCAAAAAAGAGGCAAGGCAGATTGAAACGAATAAATGGAGGGAAAAAATGGAAGCTAAAACGTCGTTAGAGATGTACAGGGCTGAGAAATTGAACATCAGAAAGGAAAATTTCTACGATAATTCCCAGGGCAGTGCTTTGCTTTTTGAGGCTAGAGCAGGTTGCCTGCGAACTAAGAGTTTTGTGGGGAAGTGTTAAAAAAATGATGGGGTATGCGCGGTCTGTGGAAAAGAAACAGAAACTATGCGGCACTTGTGTTAGAATGTGAGGGTATCCATCCAAATCTACATGAAGGGAATATTGGGCTTCCAGAAGCCCTAGGATTTAAGGGTATCACTGAGGAAGTTAACTTCTAGGCTGTCGAGGGGGCGAAAAGAAGATTAGGATGCTGGTGGACGAAAAGCAGAGAGGGGAATATTGCCTAGGACAGTTACCACCTGTAACAGGAAAAAAAAAAAGTATTTTGTGCCTAATAAGCTTTTGTGCCTGCCCCGCCCCGCCATCATCACCCCGCTACAAAGGGGAAACCAATAGCAATCATCGATCATCATCATCGTTGCCGTTTCTTAATCGTTACCTGGAGGCTCCCCTCCGGCGCCTGGGTCTCGCCTTGTCGGTGCCTAATTTATTGTCATTTGGGGCAGTCGGGCTTGGTCGGTGCAACGGGGATGTTTTTCGCGCTCTTCACTCATTTATTGCCGAAACAGGTCGCTTGCCTTGTTAATCAATAGCTTCAACCCATTTTTAATCGTTTATTGAAATACCTGTTGGTACAGTAGTATTGAATTTCTTTTGGTTCCGAAATTGTTAGCATCACTGTACCCTATTTTCCCTTCGTTTGAAACTAATTACTAAGCTTCTTCAGCAGTGAAATCACAATAAGACTTGGCCAATCCCCCAGAGTGGGTACGCGCCATTCTCGTTCCGGATCCAACCAACCAACCAAGTTGTAACCGAGTATAGCTAGCCACCGTTTATTAATCCAGGGGGCCAATGGTGTTCCGCCACGGAATGGAAAGGGGCGACGAGCGGAGGAACACGACATCGAGAAGGCAGTCAAGAGGAACAGCCGACCATGGAGCATCGTCAGTCCTCGCATCTGGGCTGGAAAAGTCCCCCGGCTGGCACGAAATTCGGGGTCCGAGCTGCCCGAAGGCTTCTGGCTCATCTCCCTGCTGGCGATCACCTGGCCGTGGTAGACGCCCTTCCGAGCTGGCGGCCTTCCTGCGCCCGCCAGGCGTCCGTCCAGGAGTCGGCCATGCAAGGCCACAGCGCACATGGACGCCCGAACTCACTGGGCAGCGCGGCACCGTGGGCCCTTCGTCGGCGTTCGTCTCCCCACGCCGTCACCCAGCGTATCACCGAAATGACGTCTTGCGTGTACTCGTAAGTTCTGTTTTTCGCGAAGTTTAATTCCCAGAATTTACGACTTTGTGTCCAATTTTTTCGGTTCAATTTAATATTTTAGTCAATGTTTTTTTTTTTGCGTGGCTTTTCCTTGTTAAAATGTAACTGGGATAGTAAACTGGTCGACTCCACTAAATTGAACGACCCGTAGTCGTAACCGTAGCGGAAGATTATGGGTTAATTTTCATCACCCGGAGATCTCAAGACACGGCAACTTGTTTCCCGCCTTATAGAAAAATACGGGCGCGAAATCCGGGAACCAAACAAATATCGTACTAAGTAGCAGTTACCGTGGTGGATAGTTAGTTTTATTTATGTGACATTATATCTGGTTGCATTTTATCTTTGCTTGGTTTATTGCGCCGATCTGTCGCTACCACGTGGCAAGCATTCCACACCTATCAGGACCACCATTGGTACTTGCCACCGTCGCCGGCAGCCACCTGTGATTTGGTTACGTTTTGTTGTGTGACTGAATGTCTGCCATAAAAATTTGGTTTCCTATTTTAATCGCGTTTTATTTTATTCTGTGTACATGTCAGGTAGGTGTGATTTGCTAAGCGCTTTAAATTTTTCGGTAGTTCTGGTTGATACTCGCGCAATCACTTTATATTTCTCATTTATTTTTCTAAGCCGATACTTGTTCACCAGCTTCAACTTATAGGCGTGAGGGCTGCAAACTATTGCTGTGTAATTCTTAGAGAATTTCGTCAAGGCCTCTTTTCTCAAGCCCGTCTTTAATGCATGCTGTGCAGGGTGCGCAGCCGCGGCCACCCCCGTCCCCGGTCGGGTTGACTTCTTGCAGGGCCTTCAGTTCGGGCTCCTGGCTGGAGAGGGTGGCCGCGGGGTGGTCGCAGTGACAGCAGCACAGTGCGCGGTATCCGGGCCACCAGCTGTTCGCTCTGGTGCGAGTGGTCCCCGCGCAGGAGCAGCACGCGCGGGACCAGACTCGCCCGCCGGCTCAGCCTGAGCCCTGAGGTACCACGTCGCCCCCTGGACGACGTGGCGTGCGGTCGGCTGAAGCTGTTGGGCAGCGCTCGTACGTGCCCGGGTGCCGCCGACTGTGGCGGAAGGTTGACTCTAGGGCCACCGGGAGCGACGCCAAGCCCTTTCTAGGGTCATTTTTCCGTCGTGGTATGAGTCCATGGCCGGCCTTGCTTTAAGTGTTGCCTAAACAATTTGTGTGGAAATAAATTCGTGCAATTATTGTATTCTTGCGTATTTATTTTAAACGGCCAATTAAAATTCGACGTAGCGCAATGTGTAACGCAGTGTAGTGCAATTTAACGCAGTCATGATCTGCCATCCAAACAACTCGCTCATTGTGGTGTTGCGGCGCGGTAAGCCGCTATCGCGAAACAAACTTGAACACGTGTATAAACGCCGTGCATGGGTTACCGACAACTACGGTTATTGGGCAGTGCACTCACAATCACTTCACTTTATTCCAGTTTTTTTTACAGGCAAAAAAAAAAAAAAACTGAGGATGGCAAGAAAAAAGCAGTCATTAACGACTGCTTGACGAGCCTCACCACCCCTACATGTCCGCATACGCAACAACACTGTGCAATTTCAAGAAAAAAATTGTCATTCTTTAGAGGAAACAAAAACAGCACGATTAATTGCAGACATTCGAAACATTTCTTCACAACCAATATGTACACAGCAGAAGCATTTGTTCATACAAGCATATCACGAAATACAAGGCGAAGTAAAAACGGATACACTGGCTAAAAGAAGCAGTTAAAGAATTCAAAAACTTTGAAAGCAAGAAAAAAGACGCTTCGGCTTCGCTACCGAAGCTTTGTTCACAGACGAGCTTCCGACTTCACAAAATATAAGGCGCTTTACATAGGAAGCAGTGACAGTCAATTTTATACAAATATGTATTCACACCTTATGTTACAAAGGTATTGCGAAGTGCAGTAAATGACATGCGGGTCGCGTCTTCATACAATGGCGTGTTGAGATATGTTGGAAGAATGTGCGCTAGCATAATTTGTTCTACACCGTGGTAAGACAAATTTATTTGTTTTGCGAGTCGTGTACGGATTGTGATAATGTGTGAGCGTTACGAAACTCGAAAAGAAGGGGTCATTTCGGCTGTCTGCTTTCTTATAGAAGAAAGCAAAATTTGTAGTCGAACATGCGGTCAATTTTTACTATTTTATACTGCTGGTGCAAAGGAAAAGTTGGGGAATCATACGACACGACACATAGACGTAGATTCGAGAGCGAAGGGAGTAAAGAAGCCCTTTGAATTTAGACAAGAAAAAATATGAGAACCGTGGAAGGGGCTCGCATTTCTTTTTAGGGGCGAAGCCCATTAGTGGCTGGGGATGTTGGCGTCAGCTGTCGTCGTCGTCATTGTCGTCATCGTCATCTCATGTAGTCACGGTACTAAAACACCGGGAAACTCGTTTACACCTCGCGCTAAAACGTAATGTAACGCTAGAACTAAAAAAACTAACGCTAGCACTAAAAAAAAAATTGGCCGCGTATCTGCTCTTTTCGTTGCAAATGCCGTCAAAAGACGATGGTCTTTATCGGCTTTTGCAAAGTAAAGGACTCCCTTCGCTTTCCCGCTCACCTCTCATGTTGTTCCTCTTGCGTCGCGCTCCTCCCAAGGTAAAGACGCCAAAGGTTTGCTTAAATCATTTTAAATTTCCCGCGTTCCACTGCTCCAAACCGGGTGTCTCGATGCGAACGCTGCCGTACGGCGAAGACGAGCGTTAATCGAGGCGCCCTACTTCAGCGTTTATAGAACCGCGTTTCCCTACTCCACGTGCGTTGCAAGCAGAACGTGGAACCTATGTAGTGGAACCTTGCGTAACTGTTGCCGGTTGATTTCTTAAAATGGCGCCAGAAGCTATAGTGGCGCGGGCGACAGCAGGCGACCGCGAAGTGAATTGTTTTTCAGCAGTTGATGAAGTATTTAATTTCGCAAAAGTCAAGCATGTTTGATTTTTTATAAAGGAACACTGCAAATATCACTTCTGTATTGATTTGTCGTCTCATATTTGCGTAATGCCTTGTTCTTCTTCAACAATGTTGACAAGTATGAACGTTACACCGGACATAGACGGGTAGATTTAGCTGTGACTATACGCCTCGAGATTCGCGATCGCTGCGCCGCCTGCCGCCGCTTCTCCGCGGCGTTTGCGGGATTAGCGCTGCGTGGCTGATAGGTGGTCATGCAGTGTTTTGGTTTTCTTTCGCTTCTCTTTGCCTTTTCGCGCTCTAAAGAACTTGTTATGGTGACGTCTGTAAGCTAACTGCACGTTTAGGGCACTTAAAAAAAACAGCTGCGTCTTGGTAGAGCGCTCTAACGCCAACAAGAGCTACCCGGGGAGGCGGTTCTGCGCGCTTCTTGGCCGCTCTTGCGGGCGTCGGCGATGGCAGCAGCATATCACCGCTGTCACCTTCGAACACGTCAGCACAAGTGAATTCTATTTATTGTCGCCTCGTTTAGATCTGATATTGGCACTGTAAAAGGTTGGTTCGTTTTGCAGCGCGGACAACAAATGCGGCTTTGCTTCGAATACGTACGTCGTAGAAAAATATATTTCGGGGATGTGATAACCCAATAGCTGACAAAAACTTGTGCCTTTTATGGGAATATAAGCCACGCGAAAATATTAAGTACGGAAAAGAAAATGTTAAGTCAGATATGTGCCCACTCATGCCTTATAGTATGAACCAAGGTATATGTTAATGAAACCACGGGAAAATGAATGGTCTGCAAGTAAGGAATAAATAGAATAGTACGGGAATAAAAAAAAACGAGTGCAGCTTCTGAAATGCTAAAGACGTTTGTTTGAGCAAGGTAGTATTCACCAGACCAACTAGATGCGAAATGCACTGATATTTCGCTAGACATGGGCGGGTGGGGGGGGGGGGGGGATGAGGAGGAGGACGCTCAACTATCGTTGTTTACAAATGCGGAGCGAAATCAACGAATGAACGTTTTAGTAATCACACACACAAGCTGCGTGTTCACTTTTCGTTTGTTTTTCGCCTTGAAAAACGGCTGATCACTCGGCGGACTCATTTTTTGAAGAATACTGGGTAGGCAGTTCACAAGCGATACGAGGTGTCGTTGGAAGAGTTGATTGATTGATTGCAGGGTTTAACGCGCCGACGCAACGGAGACGATGAGGCACGCCGTAGTGGAGGGCTTCGGATTAATTTTGACCACCTAGAGCCTTAAGCCGAAATCTCGTACACACGGGATCGTTGGAAGAGTGTCGTATCTGATAAGGGTCTCTGATTTCGGTTTATGCTAGATTCTGCAGTCTCCCTGTGTCATGACTCATATGACGGTGTTTCGAAGAAGAGTTTGGTCACGGACGCGGATTACTCTTTAAACCCATCTTCGCGCTTCTCGTGGAGGATAAATGTAACAGATGAATCTTTGCGAGCGCTCACCTCGCTCGGGACAAGACGACCCAGCAATAAATTTGTCGTCGTGTGCTGACTCCGGAGTGTAATTTTGCATTATCCATCGTACTTCTTTGGTACAATGTTTGTGAAATTTATGCCGCATTAGCTTGTTCATGGTACTGATCAATATCTGATATGTGATATTGGCAGGCGTAACTTGCGTGCTGTCAGGTATGAGTGCTCCGCTAGATTTTGTAAGTGCACAAAGTCGATTTACATCATAGTGTGTATGGCCGCAACATGACCATCGGAGGAAAGACTGCTTACGGAGACACAGTCACTAAATTTCAGGGCAGCGGAATTGCAATCAGCTGCATGCAAATGCTGGCTTCGGGACGCCGGCCTGTGACACACGCCTGGCGCTCATATAGATCTCACTAATATCGCGTCATAAACGGTTATACTCTCGTGAACATACCACGCTTGCAAACAGAGTGCCTGCTCCACGTTATTCGGTATTTCGAACGAGGACAAACGGTAAATCGCTGTCTTCAACGAGCCCCAAAGCAACGGCGACAGGGGGGAGCGGGCCGGGGACTCCCGCGCCTGCTTTCGAAACGGGCCGCTAGGGGGATTTCAGTGGCGCCCCTACAGGCCGATCGGGCGAGGGGGAAACGTACTCTCGTACTCAGCGGTCGCGGCGCGCGGCCGCCTTTCCTCCTCTCTGGAGTGGGCGCGCGATCACGGCGTGCCCGGCGCGGCTGCTCCTTTCCCTTGACTACGCTTGTAGGCATCGCGCGTTCGGGTTTACCACTAATTTACGCATTCATTTAATTAAATGTTGCTAATAAATGAGCGAGATTAGCAGCTTGTGAGTTGCACACTTTAAATTGATTGATTGATTGTGGTGGTTTAACGCGCCGACGCAACGCAGGCGATGAGGCGCGCCGTAGTGGAGGGCTCCGGATTAATTTTGACCACCTGGGGATCTTTAACGTGCGCCGAAATCTCGTACACACGGGCGTTTTTGCTTTTCGCCTCCATAAGAAAAGCGGCCGCCGCGGCCGGGAATCGAACCCGCGACCTCGTGCTCAGCAGGGCAACGCCTTGGCCACTGAGCCACCGCGGCGGGTGCACACTTTAAAGCACACAAAAGTTTTGGAAATTTTGCTCTTCTGAGCTCTTACTGTCCTACCTTGGAGTAGTGGCACAAAATTCTTCTACCTTCTTTTCAAACTAAAATGGGTCACTGAAACTTGCCTGTGCCGCAGATGGTATTAGTTCCATACACCGTTGCTCCGGTCACATATTGCGGCATACCCGGCTCCAAGTATTACGTGGGCTGGATTTGGCGATTTTCACAGTAACTACTAGGTTGTCCCTTTCCCCAGCCAATCTGAGAGGAAGGGGGGAGGGGGCTACTGAAGAGGATTCCACCTCCCTTCTTCCCCCATCCCCGACTCGGGCAAAATAAAACTGTTCCCTCACTCACTCCAGCAAAGAGTTCAGTGTATTACCCAAATGTGATGTCTCGTTGTCGCCAACAACAAACCTAGATAAAAGCAACGCAAAAGCGAACGCTTGTCTGGTTACCCAACGGCGGACGCCTAATAATATGTTGGCCAACGAAGGACGCTCTCCAGGAGCTGTGCTGTTCATTTTATTTATGTTGTACATTAGTTGCACGGCTAAATTGTGCTGCATAGCAGCTTGCAATTCTAAAGAGAGGAAGTTTTGTTTATAGTTGGCGGCAGTGTTGATATATCGGTAATATTTAATACAAACTATGTAATATGCCAAATATTTACTAAGTCCACACAAAACTACCTGTATTAAACCCTGAAAGGACACTGACGTCGCCACGCGCTTCTGTTTGTTGCCCATGGGCGCCGAGAGTATCACGGTTAGATCGTTTTAATAAACATTAGTCTTTGCAGTAAAGCGATCAAAATACCCGCTTTACGCGATCGCGGACACAGACACGCAAACAAACAAAAATTGTGACGAAGTATTGCAAACATATGTTCGACACGGCATCGTTTACCCACCGCGGACCACGCTACCTCAAGGCGAATTTCAGCTTCACCGCGGCCTGAAAAGCTGCCAATTTAAGCCAGATCGCTTAAACTGGTCCTATGCAACAACTTTCCCTTTTAAGTATATTACGGAAAAGAACGCACAACGCGCTACAACGGAAAATTCACCGAGCCGCCGTAGGCGCCCATGCGCCGCGGAGCAAACGCCCAAGCCAGCAAACCGGCCAGCTACGAGAGGGCGCTGCGCGAGCAAGATGGCGGCGCCCTCGTTGGAACGGTCTATAAGACTATTGCGCAGGCATTGTTTTGCTTTGGCCGGGTGGCTGAATCGAGTCACAGACAGACAGACAGACGGACAGACAGACAGACAGACAGACAGACAGACAGACAGACAGACAGACAGACAGACAGACCAAAATTTCTGGGTTTAAGTAGCCCAAGAAAGACTATCGTATTTAAAAAAACACCGATACACTCGTTTGCGCCTCGCGCTGGGGCGGTTCGTAACGCGTACTAAAAAAAAAAAATTCCCGCGCCTTCCCGCGAGGGGAACACGAGTAAATGCAGAGAATTGGGGGTCGTTAACGCCGCGTAAAGTCGCGTTAGGGTGGGTAGTTGGGTCGTAGTTGCGTTGGTGTTGGTTTGGGGTAGAGAGAGAGGAGAGTAAAGTCGCGTTAGGGTGGAGCGAGCGTCAACCAAGGAAGGAATTAGGAGCAACGCAGTGACTGAAGCACGAGCGACCGCTAGCCGCTTTATATTTGCAGCGCGCGCAGTAGAGGGAGAGCACTACGGGGGGGAGAGCGCGCATGCGCAAGCAGCGCGCGCCCTTCCACGCCCCACCGCGCTGCTATCACGCACCTGTTACGCCGAGACACGGCCGGACTGGAGGAGCGGCGAGCGCGAAAGTGCGCGCCCGCCGCTCCTCCAGCCCGGCCGTGGCCGAGACCGCGACGGAGCGAACGGGCTGACTACGACGCATGCGCGCGCCAGCTGCTGTTGAGAGAGATGAGGGAAGGAGGAGAGGCGCACCTGCTGCGGACGCGGAGCTGTGGACGCCGTCCGACGCAGGAAGAGGCGAGGCTAAGAAATGCTCTGCATTTAAAACAGTTCCGACGCCACTGCCCGCGCCGCCTATACATGCCGCACTATAAGGTGTACTGCCCGACGAGAGCGAGCAACCGCACCTGTGATGTGGCGTGATGCGAGCGACGACGCTGAGTGGCCACCATTTTGACGTGATATAGCGCGACATTTGTGCGAGCGTGCCCGCGCCAGCTAAACGTGAACGGCGAGAGAGAACTGTGCCCGGAGGTCACGTGGATAAAACTGACTCTCCTTGTTTTCTCCTTCTTGTGGCCGTGCATCGAGTCTGCGCTACTCCAAAATGTTCAAGTCCAGCTTAGGGTGTCGGAAGGCGCGTCGCCCAAGTCCTAATTTGTTCCGGCGGAAAGCGACAAGTACTGAAGGACGGCGGCTTTGCTGTCCGCTTCATTTCAGTGTGATATGATCTGTATTTCGAAGAAAGCGAAGAGCAGCCAATACAACGAGGAATAACCGGGCCATAGGTGCAGTCAGAGATAGCAGGAAAGACCTGCAAAAAGCTTTCTCAGCTACGAACAGTTTCTGCATGATTATTGCCTGCAGTTTCACGGGCATGTTTACTACTCCTCGGTGGGTTTTAAAGCCCAAGAAAAGTATATATAGTGAGAAGCAGGTGTTTGGTGCGGAATATCTAAAAGAACAATCTGGAAAACAATGAGCTGAAAAGACTTTCCGCAACTTCAAAGATGTGCACACTGTCGTGTTGAAACGGCGACTGTCTAAGGAGTCGTCGCATCCCAGGTACCAATATGTACGGCTTTAGAGCAGGGCTTTCCCCAAATGATATACACTTGAGGAAACCCACCTATAGCGGATGCCACAGCTGTCTTATCCCTGGACTTAAGCCTTCGACAGAGTTACCCACGATGCTATCCTGAGAGGTCTGGAACGCATAGGACCAGGAGCTCCAGTCTATAACTACGTGCTCGCCTTTCTCACACAAAGGACGGCCACCCGCCGATTGGGAAATCTCACACTGCCCGATATCGCCGATATACAGCTTCCATCGTGCGGAACTCCCCAGGGATCCGTGATTTCCTCGCTGCTCTGTAACCTAGCAGTGGCTCATATACCAATCACCTTAGATCAGATACCGGAGTTGCATTTACACCCTTACGCGGACGACATCCCGCTCTGGGTAAAGGGAGGTAGTGGTGCTCAACTTGAAGCCACCCTACAGGCTGGAGCAACAGCAGTAGAAGGCGCGGCCTTGGCTGGCCTGCACTCTTCACCAGCCAAATCCGAACTATTAGTCCTCCCACCGAAGAAATCTAGAGCACCACGAGCCCCCTCAATCGCGATACAGCTGAGGGGTACACTTGTACCACGGATAATGCAAATAAACATACTTGGACTGCCCCAACAACAGGACCGACGCAACACAGCGTACACCAGGAAATTATCGGCTCATGTAGCGCAAATAATCGGGCTTCTTAGACGAATTGTAGCACGACGACAAGAAAAAGATCGGCTAAAACTAATACAAGCATTCCTAATAAGGAGGATTACATATGCGCTCTCATACCTTAGCCGTATATATACGGAAACGGGAACAAAGGGAACACGAGCGCTCGTCCTGTGTTCCATGTTCGTGTCGCTTTTTTTTAGTGTTGCGCTTTCTAAGGTTTCAAAATGTAATTTCACCAACTAGCCTAACTCGCTACGGCCACGGAGCTTATCGAAGGACATCGCACGGGGCAGCCCGTGGCCGCCTGACGCGCAGTACAGCCGGCAGAGCCCTCTTGACAGCCTGCGCGTTGACTACCTACAAGAGCCCGAGTCAAAATCACTAATCAAAACCGTGACTGGAGAGAACATCAATATTCGGCCCCTTCCTCGAAACATGCACACCAAATATCATTCCCAAAGAAGGGCTCGATGAGCCCGTGCATTAACAGCAAAATTATCGTCACGTGGACGTTTTTGCCTTATAACCGCCGCGGTGGCTTAGTGGCTAAGGCGTTGCGCTGCTGAGCACGAGGTCGCGGGTTCGACTCCCGGCCGCGACGGCCGCTTTTCTGATAAAGGCGAAAAGCAGAAACGCCCGTGTGTACGAAATTTCGGCGCACGTTAAAGATCCCCGGGTGGTCAAAATTAATCCGGAGCCCTCCACTACCGCGCGCCTCATCGCCTGCGTTGCGTTGGCTCATTAAACCCTACAATCAATCAATGCTTTTGCCTTGGCAGTAATTCACTCACACGATTCTCCCCCCCCCCCCCCCCCCCCCCCCCTCACGAGCCTCACCATCCGAACCCGTCACCCTCGAGTGGCGGAAGAGGCGGCGATAGCACTTGCACTCACACATAGGCCAACACCCCGATTCATATTCTGATTCGAAAACGGCCGTTCTAAACTATGCCAGAGGCCAGTTCTCGCCTCAGGTCCACCGAATTCTTAGTTAAAAACCACCTACTGTTCCTGTAGAATTGATCTGGTTCCCTGCCCACACGCGGGTATTGGAGGAAATGAAGTGGCACACACCGCAGCCCGAGCTCTCGTCTCCCGGGCCTGTGATGCCAGCCCTGAGCTTCAAACTGAATTCCTCCCCTGTTAAGCCGTACTTCATCACAATCACCCCTCGCTGTATCCCACAACACTCTGCCAGCACTGCGGAGAACGGGCCACATTACATCACCATATGAGGGCCTGAAAGTATGATCCCTTTCCTCTCATCACCTCCCTCGACCAAATAAAGTTTTATCTCTTTTCTCTCTCGGAGGTACGGATGTGGTGTGTGAGGTCCGATTCTGCTGCCCCAAGGAACTTACGGTGGGTCCTTCAAACACATCGACATCCTAGGAAATGTCTGTTCCTGCACTCAGCTGTTGAGAAGCTGTACAGGTATGTTTAAAGTTCTGAAATGTCAGCTCTAAAGTAGAAACAACATTATTAGAGTTCCTACGTCATGCGAGTGCAAGAAGCCATTGAAAAAAGTTTTCACGAAAAAAAAATTATATCGAGTCTGACCGCACCGCATCAGACAGGAACCGAAGCGTCATCGTCAACACAACGAAGGTAGACGAACTCGCAGCCTTCATTTGACGCTTCATGCAGACTCGCATAAAAAGCGCTGCCGCCTGTCAGCGCAGAGATCAAGCTTACGGAACCTCTAGATGGCAGTGAAGTGTATTACCGGTTTAAGGGGCCTTATTCCGGTTGCGATGCGAGAAGCGAAGTTATAAAAAAGCGCGAATTCACGATCCAGCAACTGAAATGCCTAGGTTTAAGATGTCGAGGAGTGCTGGGCACTCTGCCTAGGAGTAAAAACTTTTGTCTCATATTTCACTCCTTTGACACCCGCAGTGCCATCAGCCGAAGGCTGACACGAAGTTTTTGTCGTCGTTGTCGTCGTGGCACAAGGAGTACTGACGCAAAATTTCGAAGCTTAGATAATTATGTAAAAAGATACCCCCTCGGCAGTTCAAACCGTAAACGTTCAGTAGAAGATATTTTAAAACAATTTTAATTCTTGCGCGCAAGAGAAAGCTCATCCGCGCCATCGAGCAAGCTCATGACGACATCTGCGCTTCTACCCAAACGGCCGATGTCAGGTCTCCCGTGCCTTATCGAGACGGCCGCGGCGCTGCTGGCGCGCGCGTTTCCGCCTTGTGCATCACGTCTCAGTTTTTGGGACTGACGTCACGTGCGACTATGGCAGGTCTGGCTGGTCTGGTGCGCGCGCGCGCACCCAGATCGGCATCGGTTGTGGTGCGACGAGAACAGTGACGTCAAATGAGCCTTCCTGTCATGGCGGCTGCCTCAGTGTTCGCTTCACCAAAACCGAAACTGACACGAGAAAACGGAGCTGTAAGTAATTATTTGTGCTGCATTCGACAATGTAATGCGCCATTCTATGATTAGTGGCCTCGTACGCACCTATAGCCGCGAAAAAAAAAACATAAAAAATTTCGTGTCAGTACTCATTTATATCCGCGCGAGGCGTGCGGATGAGACAGCCCTGTTTTGATTGATGATGATGCTGATGATGTAGTGGTGCCTTTCCCTTTGAAACGGGTGGCCGTTACAGTGACGGCCTGGCAAAAAAAAAAAAAAAAAAACCACCTCCCCTCGCGGGAACCCCTGTGTAGATGCGACGCATAGGCGGAGCGGCGAAGGGGCCGCGTTTTATAGCGCGCATAACGTTGAGGGGACTGCGTAAGCCGGTCCCAGTCGATGACGACGTTGGCGTACTTGTAAAGCGGCGTGGACTCTAGGTGTTTGAGCCAAGCGTGGATGTTGCTTCGCCGGAGAACGGCACACCGGTTATATGCGCAGCGCCCCCGAAGGAGAGGAAACCGCGGAAGAGAGAGTACTGCACATGCGCCGGCCCCAGCGCGTCTGCCGCGGCTATGACGCAACGTGCCGCGGCTATAACGCAACACAATCCACTTTAATCCAATCCAAATCCAATCCAATCCAAGCCAAGCCAAGTCAATCGAATCCAATCCAATGCCCGGACGTGTTCGCTATCGGAGAGGAGAGGGGGTGAGCGGCGGAGAGCGCAGCTGGCGCGGCGAGGAGAATGGGGGAGGGGCGGACAACGCCGCCGCCGCCGACGACGACGACGCCGGAGGGACAAGGCGAGTGAATCAGATGCTCTGCATCTAAAAGAAAAACAAGAAAACAAAATTCACAACTACACAGAGGTCCAGGAAGAGTCCAGAAAGAGTGGCTGGCTCTGCGCCCTCAACGCCCCCCCACATTGTCACAGACACTTCTTCCCCGATCTCTCACTGTGCTTTGCAGTGCTGCATGCTGCCCTCCACTGTTCAAGGCGTCGCTTAGTCCGGGATACTGCCACAGTCTGCACTTGACCCTCCGAGTCCTCGAAGCCCAGCGCTACTGCCAGTGCTGTCTGAGACACAGGCTCTCCAAGAGCGTCGCACTGAAGCACCAGATGTTCAATTGTTTCGTCGGAGTTCCCACAAGCGCGGCACAACACACACGTCACTGTCTCATCGAACACCTGTTGCCGCGTCAGAGTGCGTAGTGCCCCTGCTCTAGCCTCGAAGAGCAGGGCGCTCCCGACACTGTTATCGTACAGGCGGACCGCTTTGATGGAGTTCTTGTGCTGGCCGTAGAAGGACAGAGTCTCTTTATCGGTCAGTGCTAGCTGCCATGCAGCGTCTTCCACTTCTCGGACTCTTTGTCGTACTGCCTGGGCGTATCTCCGACTGAATGCACCCGAATGGGGTCTTGTGTGAGACCGAACTTTTGCTCCAGGTGGTATATCCGCTGAGTCCACTGCGTGCGAAGACAGGTTGCCGACAAGTATTCAAAGACTCTCCTCGCCCATCTGTCCCGGTGCATATTGAGCAGGCGGTTGTAGAAAGCCAGCTTGCTTGAGGCCTCCCGAGCAGCAAAACTGGGCCAGCCTAGGTCACCTTGGACAGCTTCGTTAGCCAACCTACCTCCTACCTTGACATCCGACGGCTATTCGGCCGACTTCTCGCTGTCGCCTCTCAAGTACGTCCCGGCCTCTCGCCGACAGGCACACCACCACGTTTGCAAATGTCAGAGCAGGCACATGAACCAGTTTCCAAAAGTCCCTGATCATTACAAAGCGGTTACACCCCCATAGGCACCTGCGTCGCAATATGGAGGACTGCGTCACGGTTGCCCCCTGTCACCGCTTCTGTACATACTGTAAGTGTCGAGCGTTGAGAGAGCCCTCCTGCCATCTGGCCTGGGCTTTGGTCTGAGATACACGACAAGCGGTATCGATGATAACCGCCGGATCCCAGGCCTGGCATACACAGACGACCTGCTGTTGATGGCAGAGACTCCTCATGACCTGCAGAGCCTGCTGGACATATGTGCAGCTGAGATGAAGGGGCTGGGCCTTCGATTCAATGCCCAGAAAACCACAGTAGTTCAGTTGGCCGGGAAGATGGCAGAAGGCACGGTACTAAGGTTGGAGGAGGAGGTCCTGCAAACTGCATTGTCAGTCAGCTTGTGCAGCGGAGTGGACTTGCGAACAAGTCCACTCCGCTGCACAAGCTAACTCCAAGGAGCGCCTAGGAGCTCCTTGTCGTTTGCCATGCGTTTGACGTCCCCACATAGGCAGTCAACCAACTGGCTGTTCGCTTCCCCGCGTGCTGTGTGTACTGAGAAGTACACTATATACGCCTATTGCTGTAGGCACGCCAAGCAGCTCTCCGGTTATCCACACATGTTCGGTGCAATTTCCCATGTCACGTTGCCAGCGCAGAGATTGCCTCCACAGGACTCCGACGCCTCCGCCTTTTCGGCTACTGCTGTCCCTCTTCGTGCCCGCCCAACACCACTCTGGGTGTACGGGAGGCTCCTCTAAGTCTCTGAGATGAGTTTCGGCCACCGCATATATTGATATCTGCTCTGAGCTTAGCGTACGGTATAGCATCTTCCCATTTAGCTTCGTGTCGAGCTCCATTCATATTTAAGAAACCGATCTTGGCGTCGACACTCTGCTTTCGATTACGACGCCTGGGTCTCTTCTGTCCAGTTTCCTACAGTTTCCGGCACTGGAGCGCCATCCTTCGACCGTGCGCGGTGCTCGGTCGCGTAGCGGGCCGTCAAAACTCCGCGTCCGGTCAGCGTAGGCTTAGCATTGCGGCAGATATCTGATCGCCGCTTTTAAAATCAGCGCTGATAACAATCCCTAGCACAATTTTTCAAACACCTACTTTCTCGCACGTGGAACTTCTTTTTAGCGATCAGATTGGTTCGGAAGAGCGGCGTTAAGTTGCTGCTACCGTGGTCTGCGCCGGTCGGAAAAAGTTATTGGGCCCGCGGATAAAACCTTATACTAAGACTTCAGACTAGGCCGCAGTCACTCTCGCCGTCGCCGCCAGGCCCGAGCCTTGCTTAAAACTCGGGTGGCAGCGACTCGTCCGAATCTGACTATTCAGACGACATGACCGCGCGGGCGAGTTCGGACCATGTGCAACCGTAGTAGACGACGCGGCAAACGTCCCTCAAGTCACGGGTTTGATTGACGTTAACAATAGCAGTTAGTGGGGCCACAAAACCGTGACGTAACGCAGTCCGGCCTGCATTTGAACTGCCATTTGGCGCGCGGCGACCGAATTTGAAACTGATTGGAATAAATGCGTTATAATTCTATCCTGACGGCTGACCGCTTTAGGTTCGATTTTAGTAATTACTGGGCCAATAGGTACTCTTTAATGCATAAAAACCCAAAGCCAGAAATTTAGTGCCAGTACTCCATTAATATATAGGAAATCAATGTGAAAGTGCTGCCAGGCCGACACTGTCGAACCGGAACCGGAACCGAACCGAAAACCGGAACCGAACCCGAATTTTTGCCCGGAACCGGAACTGAACCGGAACCGTATTTTTTCCGCCATTTTGGAACTGAACCCGAACCGGAACGAATCAAAGGAACCGTTCCGAACCGGTTCCGGGGCTTCAAAAATGTGATTTCTAGTTTTCCAGTTCGGTACCCTACCTTGCGTCTGAAGATATTTTGCCACTTCCCGGACAGAACCATGAAATATTTTGCGTAGTCTGCAGTTCCCAAGGCCCATCATGTTCTCTTCTAATTATTTCCCTCAATTTAATGTAAAGTTGTCCGTATATACTATCACTTTGCGTTAGGCACTGCCCATCTCTCCCAATTATCTTTTACGTTTAGAATAACTTAAGTTATAACGCCTATTACGAGGCAACATATCATGGAATATTCTTCATGGTTTCTCTACATGGTGTTTAAAATCGCCTAAAGTTTTTAATGTCTTGTTAATTCGCATGCATCCCTGTCTGCTTGTGAAGGCCTTCAGGGACACCATCAACAATACATCCATATCTTCCACTTATACGCATCGAGATTCGCGATCGCTGCTCCGCCTGCCGCCGCTTCTCCGCGGCGTTTGCGGGATTAGCGCTGCGTGGCTGATAGGTGGTCATGCAGTGTTTTGGTTCTCTTTCGCTTCTCTTTGCCTTTCCGCGCACTAAATAACTTGTTATGGTGACGTCTGTAAGCTAACTGAACGTTTAGGGCGCTTAAAAAAACAGCTGCGTCTTGGTAGAGCGCTCGAACGCCAACAAGAGCTACCCGGGGAGGCGGTTCTGCGCGCTTCTTGGCCGCTCTTGCGGTCGTCGGCGACGGCAACAGCATATCACCGCTGTCGCCTTCGAACACGTCAGCACAAGTGAATTCTATTTATTGTCACCTCGTTTAGACCTGACATTGGCACTGTAAGAGGTTGGTTCGTTTTGCAGCGCAAACTACAAGTGCGGCTTTGCTTCGAATATGTACGTCGTAGAAAAATATATTTCGGGGATGTGATAACCCAATAGCTGACAAAAACTTGTGCCTTTTATGGGAATATAAGCCACGCGAAAATGTTAAGTACACTCAAAGGCTGTGCATTGTCAGATATGTGCCCACTCATGCCGTATAGTAAGAACCAAGGTATATGTTAATGAAACCACGGGAAAATGAATGGTCTGCAAGTCAGGAATAAATAGAATAGTCGTACGGGAATGAAAAAAAAAAAAAAAACCGAGAGCAGCTTCTGAAATGCTAAAGACGTTTGTTTGAGCAAGGTAGTATTTACCAGACCAACTAGATGCGAAATGCACTGATATTTCGCTAGACATGGGGGGGGGGGGGGTAAGGAGGAGGGCGCTCAACTATCGTTTGTTTACAAATGCGGAGCGAAATCAACGATTGAACGTTTTAGTAATCACACACACAAGCTGCGTGTTCACTTTTCGTTTGTTTTTCGCCTTCAACGATCGGCTGATCACTCGGCGGACGCATTTTTCGAAGAATACAGGGTAGGCAGTTCACAAGAAATACGAGGTGTCGTTGAAAGAGTTGATTGATTGATTGCAGGGTTTAACACGCCGACGCAACGGAGACGATGAGGCACGCCGTAGTGGAGGGCTCCGGATTAATTTTGACCACCTGAAGATCCTTAACGTGCGCGGAAATCTCGTACACACGGGCTCGTTTGAAGAGTGACGTATATGATAAGGGTCTCTGATTTCGGTTTATGCTAGATTCTGCAGTCTCCCTGTGTCATACGACGATGTTTCGAAGAAGCGTTTGGTCGCGGTCGCGGATTACTCTATAAGCCCATCTTCGCGCTTCTCGTGGAGGATAAATGAATCTTTGCGAGCGCTCACCTCGGGACAAGACGACCCAGCATTAAATTTGTCGTCGTGTACTGACTCCGGAGTGTAATTTTGCATTATCCATCGTACTTCTTTGGTACAATGTTTGCGAAATTTATGCCGCATTGGCTTGTTCAGGGTACTGAGCAATATCTGATATGTGATATTGGCACGCGTAACTTGCGTGCTGTCAGGTATGAGTGCTCCGCTAGATTTTGTAGTGCACAAAGTCGATTTACATCATAGTGTGTATGGCCGCAACATGACCATCGGAGGAAACACTGCTTACAGAGACACTGCCACTAAATTTCAGGGCAGCGGAATTGCAATCAGCTGCATGCAAATGACGCTGGCCTGTGACACACGCCCGGCGCTCATATAGATCTTTCTAAGATCGCGTCATAAACGTTTATACTCTCGTGAACCCACCAGGCTTGCAAACAGAGTGCCTGCTCCACGTTATTCGGTATTTCGAACGGGGACAAACGGTAAATCGCTGTCTTGAACGAGCCCCAAAAGCAACGGCGACAGGGGGGAGCGGGCCGGGGACTCCCGCTCCTGCTTTCGAAACGGGCCGCTAGGGGGATTTCAGTGGCGCCCCTACAGGCCGCGCTCGAGGCGTATAGTTTGAATGGAAACTTATATACAAACAGCACTGAGACACAAACACTCGCAGTTCTCAAAATTAACGTAACTTTTTCTTGTATACAGTGCCGTTGTGTCTTTTGATTCCTGCTCTAAGAGAACATGAGATTTAAAAAAATGGGGAATCCTAATTTCCACTTCTAAAGTATATTTGATAGCATTTTTATGTTATCTCGAATCTGTTTAACCTTAAACTTAAGAGGTGAATGGATTGAAGTCGATTAGTGCGGGTTAGCGGGTAGACTCGCCACACCCCCTCGCCGCATCGCCTCGCCACACCCCCCGTTTCCTGGACCACGTGTGGCTTTTGTCACGAAGTGGATCCTTTAAAAGAACGCTCCGTCCACCTCAGCATCACTTGGAAGCGGAGGCAGCGAACAGAACGGTCGCCTGATAGTCGCCTTCCTATTTCACAGGTTTGAATATTCTGCAGTAATCTTTGTTCGCTTACTCAGTGACTTTTTCTGTTGCCTCTCGTGCCAACGACCCAGTGTCATTGATATTGTGTGCCCTTGTGTATAATCCCACATTCCTTTGGTCATGAAAACTGACATTGCTGACCTAAGACGCGAGATCGCTGATCTTAAGCGTGAATTTCGAGAAGAAGTAAGGGAAATGCAGAAAAGCTACGAGGAAATTAAAAAAGAATATGAAACCACTAAGAAAGAAAATGTGGAAATGCAAAAAAGCTGCGAATTCTTCAACAAAAGCTACGAGGAAATGAAAGAAGAATGTGAAACTACAAGAAAAGAAAACGCAGCTTTGAAAGTTTCAAGTTCGACGTTGTCATGATAACGGAAACCTCGTACACGAGTGACACAGAAGTGCCGCGCCTTTCGGGCTTCAACACGTTCTTTCTAAATAGGTCCTACCGCGATGTGGGGGTGTGTTACAGCTCGTGTCTACACAGTTTTCTTGTAGTACCATGAACGAATTTTCGACAGTTACGACAGATTATGAAGCTTTAACGGTGCAATGTAAAAATGCAATTTTTGTTGTTGTGTACCGCCCCCCTGATGGAAAACTCGAAAATTGTTTCGCATTCTTAGAAGACCTTCTCAATTTTGTTTCGTCTCATGGTTTATAAATAACTATTGGTGGGGACTTTAACATTAACATATTACAGGCAAGCGCACATTCGCGTGATCTAGAGCTCCTTTTCGGTTATTTCGGCTGCATGAACGTGATCAAAGAACCGACTCGTACGGGCCGTCTTTCCCAAAGTCTTATTGATGTATTTACAACCAGTGATACAAGTAGCAGTACCATGTCCGGTGTGATTGGTGTACATATAGGTGACCATTTACCTATATATAAGTTCTCAATGCACACAGAAATACTAAGATGTAAGCAATTCCCCGAATCTTTCGCTTTTCACGATATTAATCAGAATACTTTGACTACTTTTCGTCAGAAAATTCCCTCTATTTGGTGGAACCCTTTACTTCTGTGCACCACTGCAGATGATGCCTACGATACTTTTCTTGAATCATAAAGATGCATATAAAAAGTATTTTTCTCTTAAGATCGTCAAGAAAAATAAGAATATAAGGAAACCATGGATTACAGACGAATGTCTGAAGATGATCCGTAAAAAAGATTTATTGTACCATAAGTTTGTAAAAACAAAGAACAGGGACGATTTTGTAGCCTTTAAAAAGTACCGAAACTTTGTGACAAAGTTCTTACGCTATACTAAAAAAATGTACTTCGAACATGTGTTTTCTGAGGCTTCCTCCCGGCGTGATGTCATGTGGCGGGAATTGAATAAACTTTTGCACCCACTTACCCCTCGTAACGACGACTTTGAATTGACAGTAGATAATAAACCACTCAAGAGTCAAGAACTGGCAACCAAGTTTATTCACTATTTAACGAATGTTATGCAATGCTCCCACAATGAAAGCGCTATGAGGTTCCTAAAGGATTCTAACCCCCACAGAGCCTTTTTTTCTCCGGTAACGCCTCAGGAAATATGGTCGATTTTCTTGTCAATAAAAATAGCAAGGCCATAGACATCGATAGGTTTCAGATTCGGCCTATTAAGTTTGTACTGGACCTTCTTGTATCGCCGCTTAGCTATATATATAACTTATGCCTTACTACTGGTGTTTTTCCAAAAAAGATGCAGCAAGCTAAGGTCACGCTACTGTTTAAATCCGGGGACAAAATCAATTTTTACAATTATAGACCGGTTTCTGTACTTCCAGTTATTTTAAAAGGCTAGAAAAAGTAATCGCGAAACACCTTGTGTCCTTTTGTGACAAACACTCTATTATATCATCAAAACAGCTGGGTTTTCGTAAACATATGTCAACGAATTAGCTTTATTAACGCAAAAAGAATTAATATTCCAGGGATTTGAAGAAAAAAAGGTAACTTTAGTTATATTTATACACTTTTTCAAGGATTTGATAAAATTAGTAATTTAACATTGCTTTAAAAATTACAACATTATGGATTCCGGGGGCTTTACTCTTTTGCAATCTTATTTAGGTAACCAGCAACAGGTCGTAGCAATAAAGGAACACAACTCTTCTTCACAAGAAGTAAGGGCTGCTGAAGTTCCGCAAGGCAGTCTTCTAGGGCAAATCTTGATTAATATTTATATGAATGATATCGTAGAAATTACTGACATTGCACATTTTATTATTTACGCAGATGATACCAGCATTTTCTTTCAATCGTGTGATACTACTCAGCTTTTGCATTTAGCAAACATAACCCTCCAAAAGCTTCACAAATGGATAAAGCAAACTCGTTAAAAATAAATACTAAGAAAACTAAAGCGGTGTTATTTTCACCAGCTCAAAGATCTGTTGACAGAATCCTCAGTTTTTACATCGTATCTGAAAAGATTTGTATAGTTCGTGAAATAAAAACATTAGGCATTGTTTTTAATGAACATATAAAATGGGAAGCCCATGTCGATCACGTCTGCACTAATTTATCTCGAGCGTGTGGGGTGCTTTGCAGGTTACGGCCTGTGGTTACATCAAATATTAAACTTATTCTTTATCATGCCATATTCACAGCTCACATCAATTACTGCAGCCTCGTATGGTTAACCAGTTCCGCAAAAAATATTAATAAGCTGCATTTATTTCAGAAAAAGCCCATTCGACATATCGCAACTGTACCATATGACTCTCACACCAACGAACTATTTCTGCAGTATAATTTGCTTCCTCTCCAATGTATCTACAACTTTAATCTTCTAACAAAGTATAAAAATAGCTTGCAACACAACGGTGTAGCATATCTAAGTCGATGTAGTTTAGGAAAACCGTTGGACGTACCGTACGAAATTAGGGGAAGGAGTACATGGTTCGTGCCGTTTTCAAGAACGAATTATGGCAATGAATGGTTGCAACCCCGAACTGCCCGCCTTTTAAATAACCTAGCCGAGAGTGGCATAGCTATAAATACAATTTCTAAGTGAGACTTAAGGAAAAGTTTCCTGCTGAACATAGAACATTTTTAACTGACAATCTATTAAGCGTTGTCTCTCGTGGCAACCATGGTTTAGCCAAAATTACTTGTAATATTTTTCAAGCGTTTTATTGGCATTGTCTTCATTCCCTGAAAACTTTAGCATCTAAAAAGTACCGTACACTCATGTTTGCCAATATTGTGTGTATTTATTTATGTGGATACTTCTGTAGTGCAGATTTTGATGAGTGTATGCATACCTGTATATAACATGACTTTTTCTTCGAGTTTTGTCTTTTGATTTTTTGTGTCTACACAGGTTCCGTACATATCCAATATTTCTCTTTTTATATACCTGTGTACCCTGTTTTGTTTTTTAACCTTTATATGTATGTATGTACCTATGAGTTCCAATATGCGTGTATGTACAGTCGAACACGGATATATCGAACTCCAAGGGGATCGCGAAATAGTTCGATATATAAAGAATTCGATATAAAAAATATGGGCTCTGAGACCTCACCTATGGCAGACGATCACTTACGGATCGTCGCATTCAAGAATGACAACTAATTCCGCACTCACGACGCAACAGGACGCTTTATTTCCGTGAAAAAAAAATCGCTGATCTTGGCCTGCTTCTTCGTCCTGGAAATGAAATTAAAGACGCTGGTCTGGATCTTCTCGAGGCTGCACAACTAGAAAATTCTAGCAGCACGCTGCGCCTTCGCACACCATGCACAACACGCACGCAAAAGAAGAACAGCGCGCACGTACCACAAGAACTTTGAAGGTAACATTTCCAAGGCTCTCTGAACGGACTCCAACAAAGCGCTCGCGATGGTCATCTCCGAGAGAAACAGTGATCTCTGAAAGGTGCGGGACAACTCACCAAACAGCAGCAACAGCAGCCAATTCAAAAGAAGCAGGCCGCCAGCGCCTTCGTTCCCTCTTCCCTTTCCTGAGACGATATCGGGGGAAGGCAGACCCAGAGAGAGAGAAAAAAAACCCTTTTTCGGCAAGCCGGGGAACGTACGCAGCCGCAAAACAACAAAAAAGGACGTGCGCAGTGGGGGATCCCTACCTCGCATTGTCACATTTTCCGAGCGTTCGGGCTTGTGTGCCTAGAGAGATTTAGCATACCGGGCTCCGTCTGCTAACGCTACGGCGGGCAGTAGCGGGGGCCGACTGGGCAAGCGCAAATTCGTTCCGGTAGGGGGGATTAGTTCCGCGAGCCAGTCTTCGCCATGCCCGCGCATTCCTCCACATCCTACTCAACCTCAATCCGGGGTGCAGCGACCGCCGCAGAGCACCTTCCAGCTCACGTGGCGTTCGATATACGCAATGTCGGGAAAAATACGGTTCGATATAAACGTACGAATTCCTATACTTTTACACAGAATTTTCAAGGGGATAATTTATGTGTTCGATATAGACAATAATTCGATATAGCCGTGTTCGATATATCCGTGTTCGACTGTATATCATTTAATAAGTATATTTTACAAACTGTGAGCTATAGTGCGTTTTAATGCTTTCTTTTATGTTTGTATGTAATATCAACATGTTAAGGCGAGATTTCCTTTTCTTAGGATTATTTCCTGTGCGTATGCTTTAAACTCCTGTTTCTGCTCTGCCACGCCAACCGTAAGGTGCAAACACCTCGTCAAGCTGCAGTTTTACAGCTTTTTGTGTTTGTCCTCGCATTTCTATGTACGAAATGCTCAATAAAGTTGAAGTTGAAATTAGTTAGGTGAGTGAATGAGCTAATGTGAATTGTTGGGACTGGTGTGTTGATTAATTTTGATTAAAAGAATTAGCGTGTCAGTTAAGGCGGATTCGACGGTCGGACCAAACATGATATCTTTGGGGTCCTTGGCATTTGAAATTTTGCAGCGTTCTCCTTCCCGACCAATCAGGAAATTTTGTCACGCACAAAGCAGCCGCAAAGTTATGTGAAGACCGCCTGAATGCTATAAAAGGTGTTTCTTTATGCCCGTATTGCGCTATTATGTTGTTGCTATATTAAAATTCACATCTGGGACTAAAGTTAATAACTAATTGCCTAATGCATATTGTATATTCATCAAAGAGTTTTCAAAGCGTGTGTATATATGAGGGGAGACAGTTGGAAAGAAACTAAACTGCAAGATAAAAAGGGAGGGACGATCAACTGGTTTGATGCAAGAGCCGCCCGATAGCATTCTTCAGTACCTTCTCTTTGTGTTACCGTTCTGCAGCCTCCCACAGGTGTAGCATCTCAACCGCCGAACGCAACCCCCTCTAAGCTGAGGAAGCGGCGACAGCACGTGCGCTTAGCCAAAGCGGCGTCAAAACACTCATAACAGACCCTTAGCAGGCGTGGCCCAGCTTTGCCAACGGTCGATTGCATGTTACAACACTTCCGATGATCAATCAGAGACCACCAACGAGACCAGTCACGATTGTATGGGCGCCAGCTCATACTGGCATCCACGGCAAACAAGATCATCAACCTCGTGGTTCTAGATTTGACTCGCTTAGCCGGCGCTGATGAAGCCCGGCCCGAGTGCATGCATCCTGCAGTCACAGACCAAGAACGTACTCCTCCCCGCACAAATCGCTACCGATTAACCAGGAAACATTACTCCGCACCCTGTGGGCATACACCTTCCCACACAACGCCAGACTTCACCTCTTTGACGGGACACACCTCTCTCCATTGCGTTGCTTCTGTGGAGAGCCTGGGAACCTCATACACATAGTAGGCGGCTGCGACTAGTGTGCCGTAGATCCATCCAACCTTCACGTTTCAATACAGAATTGGGAGACAGCCATGGCCAGCTGCGGCCTGGAAGATCAGTTCTTCTTGATGGAAACGGCTGTCGATTCGGCCCCCTCGAATGAGGACGCCTCTCTTAAACATTGCCTCGATTGAATGAAACTTCATTTTCTCTCTCTCTCTCTACAAGTGATCATTACTGCTGCTTGTGACTTCACTTGGCTATCATCTTTCCTAGAGCCCAATCGCTGTCACCAGTCGCTGAAGGGCCATTAGCAAGTTCCTATCTCCAGTGGTTCCCTATCCAATGTCGTCCTATACCCGCCGTCAAATGAGTCTTTACAGCCATTCTTTCTTTCTAACAGCTCTGTTAGCAGATAAAAGATGATCAGTAGGAAATTTTTCTAAATGCCACCTGCCACGCTTGGCAGTCGGAGCCACATACTCGTCACACTACCATAGAAAACATTTTGCGGGTACAGTTAAAGGAGCTCTTCAACACCTTAGATAAAATCGCCGCGGTGGCTCAGTGGCTAAGGTGTAGCGCTGATGAGCACACAGACGCGGTTTATATTCCCGGTCGCGGCGGCCGCTTTTCTGATGGAAGCGAAAAGCGAAAACGTCCGTGTGTCCGAAATTTCGTCGCACGTAAAGATCCCCAGGTGGTCAAAATTAATCCGGAGCCCTCCACTATGGCGTGCCTTGTCGTCGTCGTTGCGACGGCGCGTTAAACCCAACAGTAAATAAATAAATAAAAATAGGTAAATAAATAAATAAAAGCAGCAAATAAATAAACACTTTCGAAAACGCTTTGAATCTTCGTCGCATCTGGAAGCACTGCGAAAACTACAGCTATTGCCAGCACAGAGCAACAGTGCGTGATTTGCTCGTCGCTGCGGATACACTTAGGTTTCTGCTTCGCTTTTGTGGCTTTTGAAATGCAGAGCATTTCAGTAACTCACGATGTCACCCGCGTTGGCGTGCGTAGTCGGCGTCCGCATCGCTCCCCCTACACTATATAAATACTTGCCGGCGCCAGGTTTCGATCCTACGACTCTGCGGGCGGAACGCAAGGTGCACGGTACTCTACCAACTGAGCCACAAAGCCGACACAGAACGGAAGGTTACGAACGTGCCTTATATCCTTGACTCATTCAACCGTCGGCCAGAGGTGCGCCCTCTCCCCCGCGTCCTCCTCGCCTTCTCTCCGCTCGCAACGCCCTCTCTCGCCGCGTTCGGTTCGGGCGCACAACAGGTGGGGACGTGCGCAACACCCTCTCTCGCCGCGTTAGGTTCGCGCGCAAGAACAGGTGGGGCGCTCGCATCGCGCTCTCTCGCCGCGGTCGGTTCGCGCTTAAACCACATATGTCGTTCGCGCGCGCTGCGGTCGCTAACATCTGTGGCGTGATCGTGACGTCAGCATCACGCGTTCGCGTGGTGGCGATTTCGGCGCTATAACACTCTCTCGCGAGGGGCATTGGATTGGATTCGATTGGATTGGATTGGATTGGCTTGGATTTGGATTGGATTGGATTAAAGTGGATTGTGTTGGATTGTGTTGCGTCATAGCCGCGCCACGTTGCGTCATAGCCGCTCCACGTTGCGTCATAGCCGCGGCAGGGGGTTCACGGCACGTTTCACCATCGACTTCATCGACAATGTCTACGCTGGAAGACAACAATTACAACAACAACAACCAATACGTAATCCATACGACTTGCAGGCGCGCCCCCCCGCAGAAATGCTCTGCATTTGATCGTGCCCCTCGCGAGGGGGATGTTTCTCTTTATCATCCTACACCACACCTAAAAACTTTTTTAGATGGCTATCAAATGCGTTCTATTCTGCAACTTAAGGAAAGCCGGCAAACAGCCGCTACACCGCTGTAATGACGTCATTCAGCGGTCGAAGAACGCGAAGACCGGGAAGGAGAGAAAAATATTTTGAGCAAGTTTCTATGTTATCTGACGAGGAGAGAACAGTAATTTTTGGCTGAGGCACATTGCGACCCCATAGTATAATGCGTTGGTTGACTACTTTCTGCAAGCACTCAAGATTTAGACAAAAGTTGAAAAACGTGTTGCAGGGTTGCTTTAGTTTGGCGAAGACAAAATATTTGGACAAAGAAACCTTCATTATGAATTTGTTGTTATGCCGATTTGATAAGGAAACGAAAAACAAGCACAAAAAATTAACAGAAAAAAACACGCCTGCTTTTTTTTTCTTCGAACCCGTTTGAACCCGTTTGAACCGGTTCGAACGGGTTCGAACCGGTTCGAACCGGAACGGAATGGGGCTCTGGAACTGAACCCGAACCGAACCCGAAAGGCTTGAACCCGAACCCGAACCGAACCCGAAAAAATTCCGGTTCGACACCCTGTTTACAACGTCAAGACAACAGCATGGCCAGTGATTGAAGGAGTGCCCATTGGAAGCAGCCATTCAACGCAGCAAACGTGACGAATGCTCTGCTCTCATGGCTCAGGTGCAGTGAAAGCTCATGAAGAGGCTTTAGGCACAGCCCCACGCAGTAAGTGCATAATGGTGACAGAGTACTAGTCACTATGACTGTGACGTATACGCAGTATACGCCTGGATGAAAAGAAATTTCCTTGTACACATGCACATACATGTCACAACGCAGTCATTGTCATGGCCTGCACCTTTGTAACTCGAGGCGACCTGCTCCTCACGAGGGACACTCATCACGGGGTGTGGTTTGAGTGTGTATTTGCATGTGTATGAATGCACGCATAACGCAACGACAGTTCACGGCAGGGTGCAGCCAAACCTGGTACTAGATCAAAAATTGATTTTTATTGCTCGTTTACAATGAACAATTAAAGTTTTCAGTGGATAATGCGTTGTTCTGAACGCCCCAGGTAGCATTGCCATTCTAAGGTGGTCATCTTTCAAACATCGTTTTTTTCTAAAAAAAGAAGGCTAGTGCCGTCAATGTCCCAAGTGTCGAACAAATTAAGCCACAAAATTCCACCTCCGTGTGTACTTTGAGAGCTAACAAGTAAGTAGTTTGTCAAGAAAACATCTTAGACGCCCATTTTAGGTGTCGCCTGTCAGCGCAGGGATCAAGCTCACGGAACCTCTAGTTGGCAGTGAAGTGTATTAGCCCCGTGCAGCAGCTCTATGGCGCCAGCTCCCATCTGACCACACTGGAACATTTCCGCCCGATGACAACGACCTCAGGACTATGAGGGCTGCCCAACGGACTGCGTAGTGCAGCACTGGTGTAGTCAACAACTCTGTGGTGAATAGCTATGAACATTAGGACCCAGGCTGGGCCCGCAGGCCTATTGGTATAGGCACACTGCCTTCTGCGGCCCTTGCGGGCTTGGGCCTCCCAGAATAAGTATTATTATTATTATTTTTTGTTGCAACACTACATGTAGCCCAATGAATGTGCAGGAATAGTATCAGGTGCACCCATTGGCGGATCCAGAAGGGGGGTCCGGATGTCCTGACCCCTCCCTTAATTTTTGAATTTAAACCTCCAAGAAGATGACCACTCAGGTCGCAAAAAAAGGTGAATTGATGACTTGTTGTATTTCTTGTGTTTTTGCTCTCCCGAAATTTCGGTAAATAAATAACGCTCTTCCTCCTCCTCCTCCTCCTGCTCATCATCATCATCATCACTGATAAGAGCTGACCCCCCTCTCAGAAAAAGCCCGGATCCGCTCCTGGGTGCACCTGCTAGCTACGAGACCAAAATTAAAAGAAAAAAACTGTGGTTGATGAATGAATGAATGAATTTATTGTTAAGAAAAAGGAAAGGAAAGACCACCAGCAGGCGTAAATTGTCACACCTAGGGGTGGACACCGGAACGCCTGCTGGTGTGGGAGTTGGGGCAGAGGATGACAAATTCAGAGGGAGGAGAGACAAATGATAGAGGTGACATATTTACAGAACACAGGGGAGAGAGGGGCATATTTACAAGTTAACACACACTCACACACCCACACAAAGTCTGGTCCAGAAAAAAAAACGGAAAAGTCTACACAGTCACTGGGCCAGGGAGTCAAGTGCCAGGCGGAGCCCTGAGGCATCCAGGTAGCCGCCCAGCGCCTCGTGGACGCTGTCCCTCTCCCTGGTGTTGCCCGGCGGCCATAGCAGCTCGTGGTTGATTCCTCTGTCACAGGAATCGGTAAAACACGAAAGTGAAATGTGCAGCGAAATCTGCAGCTGAGCACGATTTGCAGGTCGGAAGCTGTATTGTGGGTGTGCTTGGCGAGCGACGTCCCGCTGGTGGGTCGCTTCGGCAAAGGTGTACTGGCGTCATTTCCGTGACGGGTATGACGTTAGAGAAATCTTGGGGTATCACGGCATAAAACAATTTCATGTTGAAATATACAACCCGAAAACGAACAACCCTAAGTATAATGTACTGATGATGATGATAATGATTGCTATGGGTTTCCCCTTTGAAGCGGGGTGATGACATGTCATCTTACCAAAAAGGACTAATATACCCATGTTTTACACTCTTGGTTCAACACTAGCGCTGCTTAGGGCAGGCACAAAAAGCTTATTAGGCACAAAATACTTTTTTTTCCTGTTACAGGTGGTAACTGTCCTAGGCAATATGTATTCCCCTCTCCGCTTTTCGTCCACCAGCATTGTAATCTTCTTTTTGTCCCCTCGACAGCCTTGAAGTTAACTTCGTCTGTGATACCCTTAAATCTATAGGGCTTCTGGAAGCCCAATATTCCCTTCATGTAGATTTGGATGGATACCCTCACATTTCTAACACTATGTGCCGCATAGTTTCTGTTTCTTTTCCCCAGACCACGCATACCCCATCATTTTGTGAATACTTCCCCACAAAACTCTTAGTTCGCAGGCAACCTGCTCTAGCCTCAAAAAGCAAAGCACTGCCCTGGGAATTATCGCAGTTTTCCTTTCTGATGTTCAATTTCTCAGCCCTGCAAATCTCTAACGACGTTTTAGCTTCCATTTTTTCCCTCCATTTATTCGTTTCAATCTGCCTTGCCTCTTTTTGGTTACCTTGGCTGTTTTGGATTCTCCACTGTTCTTTCCGTATTTCATCGTTACTAGTCTTCCTTAACCACTGCGTGTCCACGCTTTTCAAGTATAGGTACCTAAAAACCTTAGCTGCCCACCTTCGTTGATCCATTGCCCTCAACCTCATCTCGAAGCATATTTTACTCTGAGCTTCTCTAACTTCAAACGACGCCCAGCCCATATCTCCCTGAACTGCTTCATTGGTTGTTTTTCCAAGCGCGCCTAAGGCCAAACGTCCTACCGTTCTCTGGTTTACTTCAAGGCCTGATAGAACGTCTGATTTTAAGCAGAGTACTACAGCATTCGCAAACGTGAGACCCGGAGCCATTACTCCTTTCCACATTCCTCTTACTACTCCATATTTGTTATACCCCCACAGAGCTCTATGCTTCATTATAGCTGCGTTTCGCTTTCCCTTAACCTTAAGTTGCTCCTCGTGAGTTCTTAAGTAGTTATCCCCTTCGTTTACCCACCCTCCCAAATATTTATATTCCTTCACTCTAGGTAATTCGCCTTGCTGGATAGACACTACGTCAGTGGTAGCGTCATTGAAAACCATTATTCCTGATTTTTCTGCACTGAAGTTTAACCCGAGGTCGGTGGCTTCCTGGCCGCTAATATTTATTAGCCGCTGCATATCGGTTTGCTTATCAGCTAGAACAATGTCGTCTGCAGTGGCGTAGACTTCTTATTTTTCCGGGGGGGGGCAGACCTGGAGTGCGCCTCGAAGCGGCGAAGGGAGGGGGGAGGAAGCGGTGGGGTGATCCCTATGAGATGACACGTCATCACCCCGCTACAAAGAGGCTACCACTCATCATCATCATCATAAGGGGCACCTGCAGCAGTGAGGGCCTTTTACATTGTGTCGGCTAACTACGAGGTGTCCCCAAATAAGACGTCCCGCAAATCTATGAACCGTGAACTTCAGCGGTTTGACGCATCTAGTAGAAATTTCTTTGAATACGTGTTTTACTGGTCACATTTATTCAAAAATATTGCATGACTGAACCATCAGCACAAAAAACCAGTCGATTTGTTTTTCTTTTAATGGGCAGTTCGGGGGTAAAAAGAAAGGGACACGAGAAAGGGACACGACAGGGGCGCTACGCGCTGCTATGTTCATTTCCGTTAAGAGGAAAGGCGCCGCCGAGTATGCTCTCTCTTTCCCATCGCGACGGCTGGACCAAATCATGCCTGGGACGAACTAATCCCCGCAGACACGCCGCAAGTAGCGCCTGGAGACGCCGCCGCAGAGTCGCCTTCCCTTTCCCGGTCGTGGCGGCTCGGCTGACGCAATCGCTTCGCCTCCATTCGCCAGATTCATAATGCGGCCAGTGATAGCTCCGGCTGGAGGCATTGGAACTGCACGCGGCTGCAACGGAACCCTGGGGGTATAAAACCAGCCCTGAAGCAGCGGTAGTGCGGCGGCATCTCATCGAAGGCCCTGAGAAGTGCTATCGCGCTTGTTTTAGCCATGTAACGCTCTTGCTACCTTTGCATATATTGTATATAAATGCTGCTTCAAATAACCGTCAGCTCGGCTACTTCGTCGCTATGGTCTGCGCCGCGTCGATAGCGGACTGGGCAGAGCAACGACGCAACAGTAGTGACTGAGCTTGGATGGCCCAGTCCCAACAGTGTATGTGTATGTGCTTTGGAGGCTTGGAGCGGGTATCGCTCGCAGTCGACGGCCGCAGTGCACCCAGTTGCTGCCGGTACTTGGCAGCCGTTACAGCACTGTCCAACTGCTCTGGCGTGCTTTGTGACCTCGAAAACAAAGTTTGCAGACAGGCTTTTCGGAGGCATGATAGCTTGCACTGACTTCACTGTATTCCCGAGCTGGTGCGTTGGTTGCACAGTGGAAATCTGCAGCTCTTGGTTCGAGAAGCGCTGATGAAGCTGAGAGCTACCGATAAAAAAGTGCGGTGGCGTCGTTATGGGCAAGCAACATGTTTTACGAGACGTTCCAAGACGCGAGCTAAAGGTAAAAACCCAACGTCTGGCATTGGCGTTCATCATATAAAACGGCCCTTTCACGAGGCCTTCCACAGTGCGAGCTTAAACTCGGCACAAGTTGCTAGCGAGGAGTGGTCGCCCCGCCAGTAAACAGCAGATGAAGGTAGGGGAAGAACAACCACCGAAATTCACCATCGTCATCAGCTTCATCATTACACGGTGGCATAAACGAGAAGCAGCGCATCGGGTTGCCATTCGAAAGCAAAACGCTCCTCCAGCAGCAAGATGCCAGCGCTGTTCGACAAACTATGCGAGGCGAAACAAGACGTCGCACGCGTTCGACTGGGCATTATGATGTCCGATTAACAACCCACAACCTGCAAGGTGGGGCTATATGCTCACTTGTGAATGGACGCACGAGGGCATAGTCCTGCCAAACCTGAGCAAAAAGTTTCAAAACGGGAGCCTAATAAAACCAAGTGGTTGACACAAACCATGCAGTCAATTTGACGCGAATCGCGTAAACTAACTGCGACTGTTTAAATGAGCGGTTCCGCTCACGAAACGACTCCAGAGCATGACATGCATCTATGGAAACTGCTTAAGACCGGAAAAGAGCGACTTCGGTGCGCGTAGTGCATGCATTGTGAGCAGCCCCCACCGCTTCCCCTAAAACAATTTGAAAGAAGCAAGCGGAACAAAGCAGCTACGCGTTCCCAGGCCGCGCATTTGTAAACAAAAAAATTGGCCGCGTATCTGCTCCTTTCGTTGCAAATGTCGTCAAAAGACAATAGTCTTTATAGACATTTGCCAAGGAAATGCCCCCCTTTGCTTTGCCGCTCACCTCTCATGCTGTTCCTGTACCGTCGCGCTCATTCCAAGGTAAACGCACTAAAGGTTTGCGCAAGGCGATTTGAATTTACCGCGTTCCACCGCTACAGGCCGGGTTCCTCGATGCCAGCGCTGCAGTACGGCGAAGACGCGCGTGAATGGAGGCGGCCGACTACAATGTTTACATAACCGCGTGGCCGTGATCCACGTACTTTCCAAGCAGAACGTGGAACGAGTGGAACCTTTCGCTGCTGTTGCCGCGTGATTTTTCATATGCCGCCAGGAGGCGGCGGCTTTTTGCAGTAGATGTAGAATATCATTTGCTATCGAAAAACCTAGCATCCATTAATTTTTAATAAAGGAACACTGTGCATATCCCTTGTGTACTAATTTCCTGTCTTGTATTTGCGTAATGTCTTGTTCTTGTTCAACAAAGTTGACAAGTATGAACATATAAACCGGACTTAGACGTTTACATGTGGCTGTGAGTATATAAGACTATTCCGCAAAATCAATTTTGCTTTGACCGGATGGCTGAATCGAGTCACAGACAGACAGACAGAAGGACAGACAGACAGACAGACAGACAGACAGACATACAGGCAGACCAAAATTTCTAGGTTTAAGTAGCCCAAGAAAGACTATCGTCTTTAAAATAACTGCTCCAATCAACAGGTGCCGTAGAAACAGAGCAACTGTGGCCGCGCTTCCCACCGGGACCTAACCCCCTCGTTTTTCCCTTTTCATCGCGACCCCTTAGCGAGCGACCGCCGAAAAACGATAACAGCGCCCAACAAGGACAGGCAAAGAAGGGAGGTGCAGTTTTCGTTGCCTGATTTTACCATCCTTGAGAGTTAAGCAGCGCAGCGCCATCGCTAAATGTCTGAAACTCGTACACGTGCATCCAGACTTGAGTTTGTGATAGAACTTGTTTGCACTGCTGTACTCACGAGTGGATGTACTCACCAGTGCAAGCACTCGAAAATACAGTATTCATGAGTATTGTAATCATGAGTACTGTGTACTCATGAGTACCATACTCACCAGTACTCATACTCATGAACTTACCCCTGTGCTCACTTGTCATCATACTCACTTTTTTAATCTGGGTGTGTACTACTCACTCATCATCGTACTCACTCGTGAGTTTGAGTACAAATGAGTACAAATGAGTGTACTCACGAGCGAGTGTGCCGACCTATGCTCCCGACAAAATGTCGCTTTGCTGGCGTGCTGCTGAAGCCAAGCTATGGTGGCTAGAAGGGCCACCCTTCTAGCCACCATAGCCAAGCGCAGCGCTACATTGTTGTCAGCAATCCGCACTCTGAGCACGTCCAACTCACCGTGAAGAAAAGCGAAACGGCCCTGCGTTTCCCCCTGCCCATCGGGAGGACGGAACTGTCTTTCAAGATCCCAACGCCTATTGCAAACAATAGTTGGCAGACAGGACGGCCAACAGTCCGATGTCGAAGGGCGCAGAGCAGAGCCAAGCCCTTAAAAAAAAATCCTCAGCCGGGGCCGGAGGGGGCTCTGCCCCCCCGTAAAGCCGTCCGGGGGGGGGGCACGAGCCCCACTGCCCCCCCGTAGTTGGCGCTTCTGGTCGTCTGCGTATAACATTCCCGGAATATGCTGTTGTACCACTTCGCCTTGCAGCATATGGGTTAGGCTAAACTCTGCTCGACTTTCTTCCCGTTTCTTTTCTAACCCTGCCATGTAAAGTATGAACAGTATTGGGCTCAAAGGGCATCCCTGTTTCAGTCCCCGATGGATGTTGACCTGCTGGGCGCATTTCTGTCCTTCCCAAGTAAGGTGCACTCTATTGTCTTTATAGATTGCTATAAGGAACTGTACCAACTCGTCATCTAATCCCTGGAGTTTCAGCATTCTCCACAGCCGTTCTCTGTTTACGTTGTCATATGCCCCTTTAATGTCCAAGAACGTAATCCATAGTGGTCTATTCTGTGCTTTCGCAATTCCAATGCATTGCGTTATCAGAAACAAATTGTCATCCAGTCGCCTGTTTTGTCTAAATCCATTCTGCAGTTCCCCAAGTATTTCATTTTCTTCCATCCATGCTTGAATTTGATTTTATCGCCTGCATTACGAATCTATACACCACTGACGTTACTGTGAGTGGTCTGTATGAATCAATACTGGCTGGCTGATACGACTAGAACCACGACCCGAGCCAGCTTCGCTAAGCGTGTTACCGCGACGCTAACAAAGGCAGCCCGCATGCCGTCAACGCTACCGCGGGATGAGATCAAGATTGTTATGCGACCACGTGGCGGCCTCCACACCGGCCGTATAGAGGCTCCTGTATTAATGTCGGCCATCATGGTGGCCACGGGGATACCAAAGGCTGAGGCAATGGAGGACACTGTTTGCACGAACGTGGCACAGAACATTATTGTTGTAAGCACCCCGAGCGAGCAACGCGCCGGAAGGTACTCTCAGATTCGCATGCTGCGTATCGGCGGCCAAGCGCACGAAGTGCACGTATACCGAGCAGCCCCGGACGGCACAGTAAAGGGCGTCATCAGAAATATCTCTGTGGAGGATACGCCCGCAGACCTTACTGCTAATATTGTGAACCCCTGTAACCCGCTCGCAATAGAGGCCCACCGAATTGGGAATTCAACCACCGTTATCGTCCTCTTTGCGGGACAAAAAGTCCCCAACACTGTTAAATACGGTTCGGTCCTCACCAAATGCAGCCTCTACAGGCAACACTACGAAATATGCCGACAATGCGGCAAAGTGGGCCACCGAACCGATGTGTGCCCGCAACCAAACGTCCGGGTGTGCTTTGCGTGTGGTAAAGCAAATCCCGGGGCAGACCACGAAACTGAGTGTACACCTCATTGCAAGCTCTGTGGAGGACCCCACCCGACCGGCTCCCCGGGGTGCTCGAATCGCTACAAGACGCCGTACGTAGTCAAGCGACGACAGTGGGAACACAAAGTCACATCACAGAAGCAGGAACGCAAACTGCCACGTATGGACGCAGCGAGCTTCCCGTCATTACGCCAGCCACGTGGCGAACGGGGACGCAGCCGCTCGAGACAGCGCGGCAGAAGCGGCAGCCAGCAGCGCTCCGCCAGCAGACGCCGCAGCGCTAGCAGCAGCAGGCGCCAAGGTCAAGCGTCACGCTCACGGGAGCGCGTGGCATGGACAGACGTCGTCAGAACACCTGCGTCCGTGCCCGCGCCCAAGGCTGCACCAAAGCCCGCTCCCCAGCCAGCACCGATGCTACCACCGGCCGTCCACGCAGAAATGTCAGCGCTCCGCGCTGAAAATGCTCAGCTACGACAGCAGCTCGCCGCCATCAATGAGAAACTCACGCAGCTTCTGGCTGAACGGCAGCCTCCACCGCCACAACCGCCGACGCCCACCATCCCGTTATCTACAGAGAATGTCGACCCAGAGAACGACGACAATAGCCCTCAAAACCCCCGGTCCCCGGAACCTACACCTGAACCTCAACCCAAACGCCGAGCAACCGAAAGCCTCCGCCTTCGTCGCATCACAGACCGTCTGGACAGGATCGAGGATCACAGCAACAGACGCCTCGCCGCTCTCGAGCACAACGTACGAACAATCCAAGAGACCCTGTCACAAATACAAGCCTTCCTCCACCATCACTTCGCCCCAGAGAACGGTCCTCACAACATGCCTCCCCTGCAAGCAACATGGCCAGGACCCCCACAGTAACCTCCGACCTATTAGTGTGGCACTGGAACGCCAACGGCTACCACAACAAGAAAGCGGTCCTTCAACAACACGTACAGTGCTCCGTCCGAGCTCCGGACATCATACTGATACAAGAGACACACAGCGAAAACACTCCGACTCTCCCCGGCTATCGAGCACATGCCAGCCCTCCGAGTGCGCGAGACTGCGGCAAAGGAGCCGGCCGAGGAGTATGTACCTTTGTTCGGAAAGGTATTACGTTCACGACACATGACATCGTTGGCCGCAGCACCATAGAGCACTGCACCACCGAAGTGATCGTCGGAAGGAAAAGCAAAGAGAGCATTCTTCTCGTCAACATCTACAGCAACCCGGCGCACCGCCAGCAAAAGTTTCGTGCCCTCCTGCACAAGGCCCTCCGCCTAGCGCCCGAGGACACGATCCTGCTGTGCGGTGACTTCAATGCCCCCCACGAAGACTGGGGCTACCTCAAAACAACGGTAAAGGGGCGAGACCTCATTGACGACGCTACCGATGCAGGTTTCCATTTGCTCACCGATCCAACGACCCCCACCCGCATAGGCACGTCCGTTACGCGGGACACCACCCCGGACCTAACCTTCGTCCGCACGTCCAAAGAACAGCGCGGGGTGCGTTGGCGTAACACGGGGCAAAATCTGGGCAGTGATCACTACATTATTGAGGTACTCCTGCCCATATCCAAACCTACCGCCACCGAGCCCCAACGCCGGCATAGACTCACCAACTGGGAACTATTCCGACGGACCCTGGCACAATCGGCATCGGTGATCACGGATATAGACGAATGGACGGACAACATCGTTCGTACGGTCACCAATACAACAACCGAAATTGACACGGACGAGACCGTCACGCAGGTTGACAATCGCCTCGCACACATGCTCGAGGCTCGGCAATCCATCCTACAGCGCTGGAAGACGCGGCGCACCAATCGCCGCCTGCGCAAAAAGGTGGCAGAACTCAACCGAGCCATAGAGTGCTACAGCCGCCAACTCTGCGCACAGCAGTGGCACGCCGTATGCAACGAGGCAGACGGCCAAATGCATAAGGGCAGAACTTGGAACTTACTTCGCCACCTACTCGATGAAACCAAGACAAAGGGTTTCCAACGCCACAATCTGGCGCAGACACTGCACGCGGCGATACGAACGCTAGGCGAAGACGAAACGGGCCGGAGAATCAACGCCCGCTACCTTCCCAGCACCCCCAAGGAACAGCATGACGACTACAAGGGAGCAGACAATCTGCTGTTAGACCGCGACATCGAAGAATGGGAGGTCCGAGCAGTGCTGCAAACCCTTAACTGTAAATCTGCAGCAGGCCCAGACCGCATCACCAACAAAGCCCTACGAAATCTCAACGACGGCGCCATCACGGCCCTCACTCAATACTTCAACGTGTGCTGGCGAGCGGGCCGGCTGCCCAAGCAATGGAAAACAGCAAAGACGGTGCTCATCCCCAAACCGGGCAAACCACCTAGCATAGAGAACCTCCGACCGATATCTCTCACGTCATGCGTCGGCAAGGTTCTCGAACACGTCCTCTTGAAACGATGGCAACGCTACCTCGAAACTGAGGAGCTATACCCTAACACCATACTAGGCTTCCGAGAGCGCCTGAGTACCCAAGACACCATGATCCTGTTGCAACACGAAATACTCGACGTGACCACCCCCACCCGCGACAACAGGGCGGTGCTCGGTCTCGATCTGCAGAGCGCATTTGACAAGGTACGGCACTCTGCCATCCTGGCGCAAGTATCGCGACTGAACATGGGCAGGCGATCATTCGCATACATCCACGACTTCCTCTCGGAACGCACCGCCACGATACACGTGGGTGACCTCGAACTACCGCAGAAATCGCTAGGCAGCACCGGAACGCCCCAGGGCTCGGTAATCTCCCCGCTGCTTTTCAATATCGTAATGATCGGCGTGGCCAACCGGCTAGCGGAGATACCCCAGGTTCGCCATACCATATACGCGGACGACATCACACTGTGGGTTCCCGGAGGCTGCGACGGCCACATCGAAACGACCCTACAGCACGCGGTAGACACTATCGAACAACACCTCGAAGGCTCCGGCCTCGTCTGCTCCCCCCAAAAGTCAGAGCTACTAGTGATACCCCCACCGGGCACACCTCGCCACCGCATAACCACCGCAGCAATCACCGTGCGCACGAGAGACGGCACCGTCATCCCGCGAGTGCAGTCCCTCCGAGTTCTCGGCATGATACTTGAGAGCAATCGCTGCAACGGCACTACAGTCAACCGCCTCACCACCAAGCTCACGACAGCCACCCGCCTCATCAGGCGAGTGACCACACGGCACCACGGCATGAAGGAGGCCAGCCTCCTCCGACTGATACAGTCATTCGCCATCAGCCACGTTGCATACGTGGCAGCATATCACCACTGGAAAACGCCAGAACGAGCCAAAATCGACGCCGCGATACGGAAGACGTACAAGGCGGCCCTCGGGCTCCTCGACAGCACAAGCACGGCGCGGCTCCTCGAGCTGGGCATCCACAACACCCTCGACGAGATCGCCGAGGCCCACCGCACGGCCCAGCTCGAGCGGCTCTCAACCACGCGCACCGGTCGCTCCATACTCGACCGGCTAGGCTACGCATCCAGAGCAGTCTCAACCTCTAGTACACGCCCGCTGCCAGACGCCGTCACGCGCAGACTGCGGGTTAATCCCATACCAAAGAACATGCATCCCGAGTACAACCGCGACCGACGAGTCGCCCGAGCCAAGGCCCTCACGGAGCTCTACGCCCGCGACACCGGTGCCCTTTACGTTGACGTCGCCGAGTACCCCGACCGACCCGGCACGTACGCAGCGGTGGCAGTCAGGGCTACCACCGGTGACATCTATAGCGCCTGCAGTCTCCGCGTCCCGGTCGCGCGTCATGCCGAGGAGACGGCCATTGCCCTGGCCCTGACGGACCCTCAGTGCACCACAGTGCTAAGTGATTCGCGCTCCGCGATACTCAGTTATGCGCGAAACAGTGTGTGTGAAAGTGCAGTGAAAGTGCGAAGCAACACCACGACCCCATCAGTGTCCGCCACGTCCCTTCGATGGTTCCCGGCGCACATGGACTCGCTCGGCTCCAGCAACGGCCACGCCAATCGCAACGAGACGGCAGATGCCGCCGCACGCGAACTCACCAACCGCGCGGCGACCCCTCTCGCCTCTCGTTCGGCTAGGCAGCCGGCCATCAACCACGAACCCCTCACGACCTATACCGAGGTCCTCCAATGGTACCGGCTCAGCCGACGAACTATGCCACCACCTCATCCTCGGCTCACAAGGGCCGAGGCCGTGCTCTACAGACAGCTACAGACAAACTCTGTGATCACACCCGTGTTGGCGCAATACGTGTGTCCGGGTGCCTACGACAGCGTGCAGTGCTGTGTGTGCGCGAGAGCAAACGCGACTCTGGCCCACATATTGTGGGATTGTGAACGCAACCCAGACGAGGCGGCCGCCCCGACGCGGCTGCCGGACAGTTTCACGAGTGCCATGATTTCGTCCGAATACACGACCCAACTCCAGGCCGTCCAGCAGCTCGAGGCAGCTCTCGCACGGCAGAGACTCGGGGAGGCGGCGAGGCCGAGGGATCCACCCCCTCACTGCCCGTCAGCCGAGCCAGTCGACGCCTGCGGCGCACACCACGAGGACGTCCAGGCCGCGTCACGATAGGGTGCCTCTCTAGGAGGCGATCCTCTCGTTCTGCAGGCTAGCCAATAAAGTTGTCTCTCTCTCTCTCTCAATACTGGCTTTGTCTCCTCTGCCTTTATACATTAAATTCATCCTACTTTCTAGCCAGTCCTCAGGTATTTGTTTGGTTTCTATCACCTTATCTATTGCCCTCATAAACGATTCCTTACTTTTAAGTCCAAGCAGGTTTATCAGTTGCATTGGTATTCCGTCTGGGCCCACTGCTGTCTGGGGGGAAACCTTTTGCTCTGCTTTTTTTCCAATCAAGGTTGCTCAAACTTATTTCCCTTTCCGCAGTCTTCTGTGGCGCTGATGTTATCGGTGCAGGTTTCCCTACCACTATTGCCTTAAACTTCTCACTAATCACTCGATGAATATGCTGCGCCAACGCGTGCTCTCCTTCTAAATGTTTCCCCTCCTCATCAATCAGGAATTTTTTATGGTTATCGTTTTTTGAGCTTAGTGATTTTACATGGTTCCAAAACTTCTTAGATGCGCTTTTGTCCTTCTTCCGTATTTCTGCCATCCATCGTTCGCTTTTCTGCTTGATCTTTGCTTGCACCATTTTCTGCACTTCGTTTTTTCCCACGGTAGATATCCCATTTCTCCTTCACTACCTCCGGTTCCATACCAGTTCTTTTTGCTTCTCTATGTTCTCTCGACGCCTCTCTTCGCTGGTCAGTAGCCTCTTTTATTTCCTTATTCCACCAGCTTCTCGGCTTTCTCTTCCCTTTCCATCGGTTTCGTTGCTTTGTTTCATTCATCTTACCCTTTATGAACGCAATCATTTCGTCGTAATCCCAATTTTTGTCTGGGTATTTACTGATTTCATCTTCCAATCTATCAGCGATGATTTTTAACTGCTGATTGTTCAAATTAGTTCCTCCTATTGTACCTATTTCTACATTTCTCCGGGTTGCGCCTCCAATGTGCAAGCCAAGCCGCTTGTGGTCGCTTCCTAAGCTGTCTGTTCCATTTTCATCTATCCTCATTTCCCGCAGCCTTCTGTATACTGTCTCGGATACTAAACTGTAGTCTATGCTGGACTGTCTGTTACCGCTTTCCCACGTTATTTCAGTTTAGTACTCTTTAGTACTCTTCAGTACTAAAGGTTGCTTCCCTGCAAGAAGACCCTGTGTGCAGGGGTGCACCCTCTACAGGCCGCTTGCTTAATTTTACTGGCGTCATTTCCGTGACGGATATGACGTCAGCGAAATCTTGGTGTATCCCAGCATAAAACCCTTTCGTGTTAAAATAGAAAACCCGAAAACGAACAACCCCAAGTATAACGTACTCTTTAGTGCTAAAGGTTGCTTCCCTGCAAGAAGACCCTGCGTGCAGGGGTGCACCCTTTACTGGCCGCTTGCTTCGTTGTACTGGCGTCACTTCCGCGACTGATATGACGTCAGTGAAATCTGTGTATCCGGGAATAAAACACTTTCGTGTTAAAATATGCAAAAAAAACGACTCGACAAACAGCAAACAAATGAATATCGCTGATGGTTGGCCTCGACGGATAATTAATGATATGCCAAGTTGTAGCGTTACGTTTTTATCACGTAACAGCTTGCTTGCTGGGAAGTGTAGAAGCTCCCTCAAAGGGACTATAACATGCAGAAACAAATTGGCCACTATTGGTAGGTTACAGTGCTGTGAATTATTAATGCAGAAAATTCCAGGAGGATAAAAACAGGTATTGCTGCCCAATACAGTTACCCACACCATCGTTTATGATGATGCAAAACATGAATGGTGAAATGGGATTGGTAGATTTTTATGTGGTTTGCGTAAATACATCTAAGCATAGTAAAAGGCAGGAACTGCTGTAAACAAATTTCTGCGAGGCCCTAGGTTTCTACAGACGAGCTATAAATTGTACAACAGAGGTGCTACAAGTGATAAGAAATTTGTTCAGAAGTACTATTTTGGGCTTCAGTGTTTGTGAATAGCCGAGAAAACAAAAAAGATGGCTGCATATCTGCTCCTGTCATTGCAAATGTCGACGAAAGACGATAGTCGACTGGTGCCCCTGGAAAGTAAATGCCTCCCTACTCTGTCCCACTCACCTCTCATGCTGTTCCTCTCCAGTCTCGTTCCTCCCAAGATAACACACTAGAAGTTTGCTCAAGTCAATTTAAATTTATTGCGTTCCACTGCTCCAAGCAGGGTGCCGTGATGCCAGCGCTCCCGTACGGCGGAGACGCGCGTGAATCGAGGCACTGTACTATTAAGTTTAGAGAACCACGTTGCTCTACTCCAGGTGTTGCATTGCTGTTTGATTTCTTATATGACTCCAGGTAGCGCGGTCAACAGCAGGCGACGGTTTTCTGCAGTTGATGTATTTCATTTGCTACCGCAAAAACAAAGCATCCGTGAATTTTTTAATAAAGGAACACTGCAAGTATCACTCATGTATTGATTTTCTGCCTTATATTTGCGTAGCCTTGTTCTTGTTCACCAAAGTTGACAAGTATGAACATTAACATTGGACTCGACGTTTACATTTGACTGTGGGTTTGTTTCACTTTGGCCGGGTGGCTGAATCGAATCAGACAGACAGACATAGCCAGACCAACACTTTTGCTTTTAAAAGTAGCCCAAGAAAGACTATCTTCTTTAAAAATCTCTGTGCAACATTTTGTCAACCCCATAAAGTGCAGAAGCTTAAAGCAAACAGCCTAAAACCAGCATAACAATGGGCGGGCTGTTTGTTTAGATGCAGCTGTTGCTATCACTGCCCACCAAAGGGAAGAAAACCTCAAGTTCCGTGGAGGAGTTGCTGCGCAGTGACCCCACTGTTCCAAGTGGCCCAACCAATTTTCACGTCCGTGTTGCCTCCATCATTCCCTGTGTTGCTGCCACCTCCTTACAAACAAATGCAAATGGAGGCAAGCGACAAATATACCTTGACCCAAGCAGATAAATTAAAAAAAAAACTTTAATAACTACCAATACATGCGAGAGAAAACACTTCAAATCACACCGGACTGCCATACCAGAGTAGCTATTACAGATAACTTAAAGCGACACAAATTTATGTACACGTTAGTTACCACAAACCACCGAACAGTTAACTTTCAGCGGTAATTGGCAAGAAAAAAAAATCACATGTAGCAGTAGCCCTACTGCAGCTGCACTATGCGGGGAGATTCTGTGACCAGGACGCACCTTTTCCCTAGAACAAACAAAGTGCACAAATGTGTGTGAAGCTCGGGAACCGCCTCTTTGATGCCGTGGCTGTAGTATTGGCACAAGTCTTTTGACAGACACCAAAACTTGCAGCAGTTTTGCGCCATATCGACACGACCAACAACGCGCACTTCAGCTTGGCTGCGCCAGTAGCAAAGGGTAAAGATTCACATAACATTGCGGAACACCACAAACACTATTTACTTCCCTGTGCGCAAGAATATCTGGTATGCCAGCTTATCGAGCCTCGCTACAGTTCTCGCATGGTTACAGGTACCAGTGGCCAAAGCCTTACTGCAATTTGCATGCTATACATTTCTAAGCAGTGCACGGCAAAATGGACCCCCTACGGTTTTCGGATGGATGGCTTTTTTCACAGACACAGAGCGTCGAGCAGAACAAACTTGTGCGCGCAGCATATGTACATCAATCTACAGGAAATGTACTTCTACATTACATGTACCAACGTAGTCTTCAAAGGGCACGCTGAAAAGCGTTCACAGTTATATATATATATTACTGGAATGGTTTTAGACACAACTAGAATGGGAGGGGAAAACAAAAACCCCAGAAAGCATTGTTGTCACCGGTCTTTTGAAGAAAAAGAAGATGAAAAAAAATTCAACAACCAAGGCTTTGGAGTCGCAGTTTGGCATGCAAGCGCAGCTGTACATGTGTGCAGAATGCCAAGCATTCTATTTGTGACACTGGACGAAAACGGTGTCTGCAGCGCTGCCACAGAATCAACAACTGCTGAAATATGCATTGTATTGCTGACATCCAAATGTGCCACACTTTTTAAGCTTTATAGCAATGCGATTCATTCTGCACAAATTAGATTAGCGCGGTTTATAAACGCCGCAAATCACCAAATACCTCTGTGGCCCAACATTAGTGGCAGCGTGATGCCTGCTACCATGGCGTGGATATCACCCAGAAAGCGCTGCAAGAGTTCCCGATCGGGTCTGCGGCAGCATTTGCACATGCGAGGGATGCGCTCTTGCAGAGGCCCCATCAGCGTGCCACGTGCTGTCCACACTCTTCTGAACCACACCAGACACAAATAGGAGACCAAAACCTACGTGGGAGCAAAATGAAGTGTGCTGCACGAAGCAACCTCATTGGACGAAAGCGCACTCTGCTTCGCCTGGCAGTTTCTTTTCAACTTTGGTGAAACTAGAACTCCTGTCATCACACAAGCTCTAAGGGTACGACACAAGTAGCAGCAGCAGCAGCCAAAAGTAAAGCAGTGGTCACCTTGCCTTTTTTTTTTTCTTTCTTTGATAGCATCTGCCCTAAACTTTCTACTTAGACACCGGAAAGAACACTTGACAGAATAAATTTGCTCTTTACAAAAAATTTAGATGGGCACACAGATTTTCAAAACTGGACACCTCAACGGCGCAATGCAAAGGCAACTCCTAACTGACAAAGACCTGACCCCCGGCACAAGTCTGAACACAAAAGGGGAGGAACACAGTAAGTGCGTTTGACATTCGCGAGTGCCAACAAAGAGCGAAATGGTCATAAAAAAAAAAAGAAAAAAAAAAAGCAGCACTAACACTTGGCAGAACTGACGAAAACACACATGCTCACAACAATTGAAAATAATTTCAAATTGTGCTAGACAGTATAGTACATTTGTGAGGCTACAGACAATTTACCATTACAAAATCACGGGGGAAAAACGAAAGAAGAAAAAATAAAAAAAGGGTTCTCAGTTCTGTCAAATGTGCACTCTTCTCTTTGTCTTTGGAGCCACTCCTTTTTACGACTGCTTTAAAGAGAAGAGGCTGCTTGCAGAGGCTTTCTTTGTGCATATTGGCTAAAAGCAGGGAACCTGCTCAATCAGAAACGACTAATTTTCTCGTCTCTTCTATTCACCGAACAGTCTTTGGCTGGGGTAGTCCACCTGAGAATGCCGAGGCTGGACTAAACAAAGAAACACACTGGTTTGAAAAGACATAAATAACAGAAACGACAAGCTTTTTTTTTCCAACCTTTTAACCTAACTGCATCCAAAAAGTTTGAAGCACAGCAACACGAAAAAGATCAGACAGGACTGCAAACCTCCTATTTATACAACCAAAAAGTAGACAGTACAGGCACTGCCCCTGCTACGTCCCACCAGGTTGTGTTCTACGAACACCTGCCCAGCTGTGTCGCACAATAGCCAGGTTGTGCAGAATGAGCATTGAAAGAGGTGTGTGCAGAGAGAAGCTCATACTGAACAGCACTGCAAATACTTGGGCAACCTTCCACGGGACGGGGGAAGGAAACCACCCGCATGAACACGGGTCTACTGGTGGCTAAGGTGTGTGCAGGGAGGGACGCCGGAAAGGAAGGAAGGAGGGTTGAAATTTTATCCAAAGCAGCAGTGAGACGTCCTCCTAAGGGCAGCTCTCGGGCGAGGGTTGGGGGGAGAGCGTTCAGATGGTGAGCTCCGAGGAGTCTGCTGCCGGCGGCTGGGGTGCCACGAGGGCAGTGGTGAGCATGGCCCGGTGGTCTGCCGGCAGGTGTCCCCCCGTGCGGGGCACCACCAGGCGGGTGCTCGTGGCCACCACGACGCGCTCATTTCCGGGTCCCGTAAGCCGCTTCCCCAGGATGCGCACAGCTGAATACTTCGCCCGCTGGTAGGCCTCCAGCACACTGATGCCCAGCAGCCTGCAAGAGACGCCGCGTGCTCGGTATTCTGGTTCACCAACCCATGCTGTCAAACCGGCACACACTGCGCGCAGCCATGGGTGGTGTTACCGTGTACCCTGCATCAGCTGTCACTCACCCGGACAATGATCATCAGCTGACAGGCACAGACAAACTGCCCACGAGAACGAGGTGTTAGCCAGCCCCACTGCCCTGTCGCTGTCCCACATCTACAGGCCCATCCGTTCAAGGATACAGCAGATGTCACAATGAATAAACATAGCACCGCCAGATTCCCCACTTGTTCCATGGCAAAATAAACTGCTTCTTACAATGCATTAATAGTCACAAACAATGAAATCACAGTATGGGCCCACATGAAGGGCAATATTTCAAGACAAATATAAAAGATTCGCCATGCTGTCGGCTGCGCTACTGTAGATGTTTAATGTAGACATGACCTCCACTCCATGCACACTACCTGTGGCACATTTTTCTCACCCTCGAGGCCCTTCCCAAAAGAAGCATCTTAGCTGCTTCACCCTACAAATGCTCGTCTGGTACCCTTCTAACCATCACAAGAGGAGTCCAAGAGGAGGAGGAGGACGCAGCTTCAATGAATGACTTAATCACAGGCTTAAGGGGGGGGGGGCTACCCTTGAAGGCTAAGTTTTTTGTTTCTGGAAGTATCTGAATGAAATTTTCAGGGTATTGTTATAGCATCAACATTAGAAAAAGTGCAAAGTTTCATCGAGCTACGGAGGTTAGTTCTCAAGTTATGAGGAAATACCACGGTGGTTTGTATGGGCTTCTTATCCCAGTCCTGGAGAATTAGCCAAGCGTGCTGCGACTATGAAATTCATTATGGTTATTTCTGAATATGTACCTCAGGGCAAGACAGAGCCCTTTTTCTAAATTTTTCACCGGAAAAATTTTAGCACAGCACTAAAATTAGTGTTGCTGATCAAACATGCAAACATGATTTTGTTTTGATTTTTTACAAAATCAAGAGACAAAAATTTTCAGAAAACGGGCTTGTCTTGCCCTCAAAAATTTATTAAGGAACAGAATAAAAACAAACGGGATGCAAATCTGACAAGCACTTCTTGAGATATCACTGGGATAAGCAGTCACAAAAGGGAAAAAGTTCATTTTGAGAAAACGGCCTTCAAAGTTTGTGTACTCATTTTCACTTCTAAAAGGACCCCGCAGCATAGCTAGAGGGGTCTTGGTGCACTGTCTTCCTCCTATGTTGCTTTTCCATCTTCTCCTGCTTTCGTTTGTTGGCCTTGTTCATGCGCAGGGCGTCTTTTTCAGCAGCTCGCTGGAAGGCTAGATGGCCTGGTGTGACGAGCCCCCCAGACACGGATATTTCTCGAGTAGCCCTGTAGCAGCCCGCATTGTACCTCAGCATAGCTTCATGCAGTGCTGTCTCGACAGCAATCAATGAAACATGCCGCTCCATGGGCATCAGGGACCACAGGACTATTTGCATTTGCGCTAAGCGAAACTTCCCACCTTCACCTGTAACGATGGCAGGCACAGGGTAGGGCTCCGTGGCTTGGAACTTCCTCTGGGTCGCCGGCATAGCACCAAGTTCGTTTTGAACAGCAGCATGTTGTCTGTTCGCTTGTTCGCTGCCTCGACCTCCTCGCGTGTCAGGAAATGTGTCTCCAAGTGAACTGTACGCGACACGTTCCCACTTGTCGAGGTTGATGCGAGACCGGAGACGGAGGCCGCGGTCGCAGAGGTCGATGCGTTCGAGACGCCGGACACACTCGCAGCATCGAAGTCTTGCACAGACAGGGCAGGAGATCGTCGTTGGAAGCGCGGACACTATCGTTAGCGATGCTCTGCGCCACATTCTTCTTGGCCATGCGAACGAGCTTCATGGAACGCTTCTGCGCACCGAACGCGTGTAGCGTCCTGAACTTCACTCCGCGCATCGTGTCCGATCACGTACACGATCTGGCAGGCTACTCCGAACTATTGAAGTACGTCAGCGATCGTAAGCACGGCAAAAAACAAAGTAGAATGAGCGGACAAGCGAACGAAAAGGTGGTAAACAGTGAGGCAGAACAACAAAGGAACAGCGAAAAGCAGACGATGGCGCAGGGTATCTGGTGGATGCAAGCGGCGCAGGCCTCCGGCCGCCGGGGAGAAACGTGCGTCATCACGCACAGCAGCCAATAACGTTTGAGCGTCAGCTCGCTTGCCCGGGCAGTGGGCGCACGGTCCAATTGTAGCTTCACACACGGGACGCGGGAAACTCGAAAGCGCGGCAAGTCCCCCAATCACAAGCGTATCACGCCTCGGCCGCCAGCAGTAATGGCGGGGAAAAAAAGCGCAAGAATCCACAAACAAAACAAGATAAAAATGGCGGCTCTATGGCAAGCGGCATGGCGGCTGCGTTCGCGCGAAATTTGGGTCCGTTTCGCGTTTGCTCGCTCCTCGGGAGATGCCGCGGTTGGTTATATATTCGTTTTTTGACATTTTTACGATGAATTAGGAGCTGATAATTTCAGAGAAGCTAGTTTATGACATATACAACCCAAATACATGGTTTTCCAAAAATCACTTATTTCGCGATTTTTCGGTTTTCAAAGGCCGCGTCCCCCCTTAATACCACCTACTTTCAATGTCAGTACTTAAAGGAAAAGAACAGGTTAGCTTACAATGATAAAATAATGTGCCGTGATAGATATTATACCACACTGACAGTTAAACAAATGCTTTTCCCACCTTGAAAATAAGAAAATTGCAACATTAATCACCACCCACTGAGAGGAATCAGTTGTCCAATCAGACGAGTGGTCACAAATACACGGGGCCCATGAGAGCTCACTAACCAAGCTTTTGACATGTCCATGTGGAAGGCGAGGTGCACTCGAACACCTTCGGCACGCAAGTGCCACTAACATCTGATCTTTTCCATGAACAGGATTGGCCACACGTTTGGGCCTTCCACACACACATTGCACCCTTTCTTGCAGTGTGGGCAAACCATTTCCCGATTGGTTGAACAACATTCCTGAAAAATCGGCAGCCAGGGCTGCCCTGGTTAGTCCACCACTGACCTGAGGCAGACATATTCAGCCAGCAGGGCGAGGCCCACGGCCAGGGTACGGATGCCGACGTTGTCGAACACCTTGACCACCAGGCAAGCCCCGGAGACGGCGCTGCCCATGATGACCAGCACAGCCACCGTCTGCAGCCAGTGGGCAGTGGACAGGCCGCTCGGCAGCCACACGTCCCCACGCTCCAGCTCGTACTGGAACGCACCAAGGGGCAGGGGACACTTAGCCACAAGGTATTACACATCACTCTGGGTGAACCTGCTCTACTCCCTCGCAGGCACTCGGGCAGGGTGAGGCTGAGGTGGCTACCTTGTTATGAACGGTGCTCGACTTCTTCAAAGGCCATACACTATTCTCCATATCCTGCTGCAACGGAAACCTCGTCTTTCTGGAATTTTTCCTCTGTTGAGAACAAACTCTCTTGCAACTCCACATCTTGGCTGCAGCCTGCCTAGACAGATCAACTCGCATTCATTCTCCCCTGGGGCTGTGACTTGCCACAGTGACTCAGTGGTACACTACACAAAGACGAGGAAAAAATTGCAACTTCCTCATTCTTGCAACTTCCCCACAGGAGCGACGCCTTGGAGAGCGAGCAACAAATCTAACAAAAGCCACTAGTTTTTGTTGCAGAATGAAAAACACCTTTTACAGAAAGTCTTGTGGGCCTCAGCATCCCCGCTTTGGCATAAGTTTTGATTTATTAAAAAAAAAAGGTATTTTCAATACACTATTTCTTTTCAATACACTATTTCAATTTTACATCAAGCACTGTGTGTCTTTCAGGCTGCCCTCATCACCCAACAACAAAACACTAAGTTACGAACGGTGAGCTTCTTGAACCCAGAACAAAGCAAACAAAAATAAAAGCCTTACACACACAAAAGGACCTAGCAAGCTGCCTGAAATTCCACCAAAGTTGATTTTTTTGTTGGCAAGATGGTCAAATGGCCAACAGCCTTGCAAGGCGCAGCACATCTTTTTGGACCCCTTACAAGGCTTTAATTGTACACCAGTCACTAAATCTCTCAACCTCTCAAACCAACTTGTGTTACTAGCCACTGCAAGCCAACCAGAATAAGCAAATTGGGAAACAAAATCAGGCAGTTTTACCCACCTCTTCATTGCAGACCTTGCAGCGATTGCTATCCGAATTTCCAGCAGACTGTGAAGAGCAATGACAGGAGAAAAAGAACAGTATTTCACATTAGGGCAGAACCAAAAAGCACCCCTCAAGGATAAACCTACAATTCCTTGCAGTGGAGCCACATGTCTAACTCCTGTCTACGCAAGAAAGAGCGGCCAATTAGACTCCATAGCTTTTAAGTGCGAATGCACTTCTTAAGCGAGCCTGAAGCGTCCGCCGCCGTCCGCATAGCAACAGCTGCGGGTGCGTGCGCTCCTCGTCTTCCTTGGCAACGGGGGGAGATGAGCGCGCGCTGCCTGGCCGCTGACATGGCACATACCCACGTGGGGGATTGGCCAGGAATCTCCTCGTCTTCCTTGGCAACGGGGGGAGATGGGCGCGCGCTGCCTGGCCGCTGACATGGCACATACCCACGTGGGGGATTGGCTAGGAATCGGGCGTGAGAAGGGCTAATGCACCCGCTTAAAGGAGTACTAACACGAAATTTCAAAGCTGAGATCCGCTCTAGCAATGAAGTACAACGACAACACAAATAGGTGTCTGTGCATGGCACATACCCACGTGGGGGATTGGCCAGGAATCGGGCGTGAGAAGGGCTAATGCACCCGCTTAAAGGAGTACTGACACGAAATTTCAAAGCTGAGATACGCTCTAGCAATCAAGTACAACGACAACACAAATAGGTGTCTGTGAATAAATGCATCTTTCTTTCTTTGTAGTTGTGTGTGTGTGTGTGTGATCTCTCTTTCGCGAACATTACCGAACCGCGCAAATTCAACTCCTGCATTCGCACTTTCACATTCTTCCCCTCGGGTAAATGCGGGGAATTTTTTGCCCTTGAGTCGCCCTGCCTTGCCTTGAACCACAGTGCAAGCTTTCATGGGCAACTGACAAGGAACATTGGGTTCTTCGATTTTCCCGTTAGAGTGCCCAATAATATTCCCACAACATAAATCTACACGCAGGAAAAAAAGAAAAAGAAAAAAAAAAAAAAAGAAAGAAAGAAACGTTGCGGGCAGTTATGGGCAGTCAAAGTGACAAACCGACGAGACCACTCATGACTGTATGTGCCTATGTTTTTCTGAACTTCTACGTGATCTAGGGCAAAGCTAGCCAAAAACAGTGCGGTGCCGAGAGTTTCAAGCTAGGACTACTCTGAACCGTGCGCAATGCTGGGAACAAATTTCACGAGGAGTAAATTTTAAACACACTTGGACTCTAGCATGGCCAGAAAGAGATAAATTACGTCTCTGCACACGGCACTTACATGTAAGAAAGCAATCGAACCGAGTGTCAAGCTCTCAATCCCATTCAAACTAACTGGCACCAATCACTGTCCATGGGAGGCAAGCAGTAAATGCAAACCCATGGCCGCTGCCTTTTGCCCACTGACAACACTGCACAAGAGGTGCCCCAAAGCGCAGCTTCAGTGGCACTTGGCGACCGGCACTTGTGTTTTTTCACACGGGGACGCACGGGCATGCAGGTGCATCGTTCGTCCACAAAAACGGCACAGCCAGTGCCAGGGACAACAGACCTCGATGAGCCAGGTCCGCAGGCAGTCATGATGGACCACCGAGACGTCCCCCCTGCAGTTGCAGGGGCGGATCAGAGGCCCCGCATCGGTCCGGTCAGTGTCATAGCAGATGAAGCATTCAGGCACCTTCTCCAGGCAGCCCAGGCTGTCTGCACAGCAACGAAGCACAATGCATTTACAACACAGCCCCGGACAAGACCCCAAGACTACACGGGAAGCAACAGGTCAAGTCCCAAACTATGTTCTCGGGAAGCAACAGGTGTGAAAGGCTACCACTGGTCCAGCCAGAAATAAACACATGCCCGCTGCAAACCCCCCCCCTCCCGGGAATTCAGCCTCGAGACAAGCAAATGCCCTTGGCAAATCATCAAAACAAAAGCTACCACAGCAAAAAGCCTCCCCCCACACTGGGCACCACTTATACTCACACTCTCGAAATCCATGCAGAATGTACATACCTCATACAGCAATTGATGCACTCTTGGTTTTGTTCTGCCAGAAAAGGCTTTAAGAATCAAATGGAAAGGATGCGACAGAAACTGTGGTTTCGGTTGTCGGCAATCTATTACGATGTTCCAGGTCTCGCGTTTTTAATTCCCGAGCACAAGCAGCGACATATCGCTGATTACAACCTTTAATTTCACACTTCACTTTACTGCATGCTGTCAACTACTCATACATTAAACTTTGGCAAACCACACTCGTACATGCGTCGGCCATTTGAATTAGTTCAAACTTCGTCTATTATTGAAATGCACAGACACACATTAACTCGCATAACCAGCCCCGAAAATGCCACCCTGGTAGAAAGATGAGGAACCTGCTGTTCCTTTCAGAAACTGGGAAAAGGCTGTCCAAAAAAAAAAAACAGAAGAAGTAAGCAAATTTTTCGGCTAATTTGAGGTAACATTTATACAACTTGGAAACTTGGCAGGCACGATATTCTTACGGATAAGCCAGGCCTTCTTAAAAAGCCTCCTTCCTGCCCTTCCGTCCTGCCCTCGGCCTGGTGATCATCAGAACCGGGTGGCAATAGAGGGGAGGAATTTTGTTTGGGCTGTCCAAGAGCAAAATGCACTAAAAATTTGTGTGCAACATGAGATGTAGCAGCCTGATGTTGAGCTTCAGTTCCACGTCACAAATACGAGTTCCACATTGGCTGTTGCCAAACGGCACACAGCCTGACTGACAGCCTGCCCTACGTACATATGCTGGTCCCAGTTCACATAAATGACAGCAATGGGAAAAAAAAAAAAAAAAAAAAATGCCAGTGCTCTTACTGGACTGTTTATACAGAAAGGACAGCTCGATCTGCCCACTGATGCAGTGCCCTCTTTGGGAACAAGGCCCGCCCCACTCACCCCCACTCTTGGCCAGCTCCTTGGGCACGGAAAAGAGGGCCTCGGATTCAGTGCCTGTTGGAGTCACCTTCTCGGGCTCCCGGCGCACCAGGAGTTTCTTTGGGTTCAGAATCCACAGCTGCTGAGGCCTAGGGAATGGGGGGGGGGCACAACAAGCACTGGGTTACGGGCATGCTACAACACAAGATGCTACGGCTTGCTACAGCACATACAGCACCAAATGTTTTGCACTCACAAAGATCACAGCACAATGAGGTCTGCTTTCACTGCATTTCCACACAAGGTCACAATGGTAGTAAGCGAGGATGCAGTACAGAAAGGTCGAATAAAAAATGTTTAATAGCAATGTGCACTTGGAGACTTTCAAGCTTCATAATGCTTAGAAGTTCCCTATTTCTTTTTTTTTTCCCTATCATAAAAAAGTGAATGTTCGGATCAGCAGTTTTACCTGCCAGTTAGGCTTCCCACAAAGCACCACAGTAGAGAAAAGCCGACAACTACCAGAAATGGCATATGGCAACAAAGAAACGCTAAACCACCTGTACAGCTTTTCTTTGAGGCCTTACGGCTGCATTTCAGGTGACAGTGACCTCGCCCTTTGCGCAAAATTGCTCCACCATAGGAGCTAAATCATGCACTGCCACTCAAGAAGAGTGAAAGCAAAAGAATGGCAACATCTGTACTCACTGGACACAGTTCCAGAGCACGCAAGGGAACCACAGCGCCAGGCCCATCTCAATGACCCGGAACATGACGTCATGGCAGTTGCGGCCCAGTACCGCCACCCTGCATGGTGGTGTGAACAAATGCTCCCCATTAGAGGCCACTCACCAGCTCAATATTCACTGCTTAGGGACCGACTGATGCCGCGTTCGGCAAAGTTCCCGATTACCTCGACTTGGGATAGAAGGCCTTCTTGCCTGGTGCAAGACGTGTGGCTCGCATAGTCACTGTGCTCAGTCCTTACTGCTTCACAACACTTGGGATCAGACGCATAATAACTGTGCACCATTTCTTCCTTGAAAAACCACTTGCGCTACCCTCTTGCCAGCAGGCAGGCAGCCATGAGGTAAGGCTAGTGTAATAACACACACTTTCACCCATGCACTTCAAATCTTGCAAACCCAAGATGTGCAACCTGTTTTATGGTGTTCACTAAGTGCCCAGATCAGCAGAAGTGCCTGCATGCTTTTCTTTTATTTCTTTTACATTTATACATATACACCAGCGGTAGCCTCTCCATGCTGTTATATCTGTTTCTGCGACAGACATACACGTATGGGTTCAGTATGTTTCCCGGCATACATGTACAGTCGAATCCCGCTACAACGAAATTGACGGGACGTGCGAAAAATTTCGTTGAAGCGAAAATTCGTTGAGGCGAAATCTGCTCCAACACACCACGGAAAGGCCAGAAAAATAGCCCCGTACGTTTCCGCAACATTGGCAGCATAATACAATGTTTAGAAAAAGGGGTGACGCGCAAGAACTCATGTTTATTTGGATAACAAACATACCAATGGTTATCTGTTTTTTCACCACCCAAAGAACGCGTTACGGAGGGGGGTGAACATATGCAGGCGCAAAACGTATACCTGTACAACAAGGCGTGCCCACCGAGCTGATTACTTGCAGATAACTGCTAGGCCGTCGGAAGCCCCCCTCTCGCTTGTGGCAGGAGCAGTTCCATTATCTTATCCTCCGACAGGGCACCGCAGCTACTGACCTTGGCAGGCAAGACGCGCGCGCTTGCATTTAACATGACCGCGCGCCCGCGACTAAGAGACTAAGATAGGATGACTAGGCTTCAAGACCAAACACGCAAACATGATTTTTGCTCTTGGCTATGAAGAATGGTAGAAGGAAAACGGCAAGGACAGCTGCTCACAACGCATACATGACGGCACCGCGCCAGCAGCGGAGCACATTCATGCAATTTCAACTGGATACGGATCGGCTGTAGCTCTGGGCTCCGCCTTGGCGAAGCGGGCCTGCGCCTCGTGTAAAGACGGCCAGCCACATCGTTATCACCATCAAGCAATGGCGTGCGCCTACGAGTTATTTTTTGTTTTGTTTTGGGTGGCGGTGTGGTCGCAACGCGCATGTTTTCGGTGAAACTAAGCGTCCTGAATGTATAAAAAGTTACAGATAGCTGGCGGTATGCATATTTTATTGTAAAATAATTGTTCGAACCCAGCCCAAATCATCTAAAATTTCGTTGAAGCGAAAGCAAGCCAGACAAATGGCTCGTTGTGGCGAGGACTTTGTTGCATTGACTTCTATGGCTAGCTGACGGGGAATTGGAAATATTTCGTTGAAGCGGAAATTTCGTTGAAGCGGCGTTCGTTGTAGCGGGGTTTGACTGTACTACCATGGTGTTTATGCCTGATCTACACCCTCTAGGCAACCAGTAGGAAAGTAAACATGGCTTCCTCAAGCAGTAAACATTGTAAAAGTGCCCACCAGACTGCACCTACCTGCTACAGACATTACACAGTCACTTGTCAAAGACTCTGATGTCTACGTGTGCACTACTATGCAGATTGGCAAGAGGATTTCTCTCATGAACCCAAGAGTGCGCCAGGTGCCAGTGTCCCTCACAAACATGATCCCAACTTACTCTTGCTTAGAGCAGGACAAAATGCCCCTGTCTCTCATGATGAGCAAAGTCCAGTTTCCCATTTTTTCCCATTCATTGTTGACAAAGGCTGCAATACGAGCAACCCTGATTCGACAACACAGTGGACAACTGGTTGCAGCAAAGAGCTTGGAATGAGAACTTGCACCTGTGTTTTTTTATAAACATACCCCTGAACTTTCTATGCTGCCTAGTTTTCACCTTCAGAGAACAAAAGCAAAGAAGAAAAAACCTGCTCAAAGGACTTTCTGGGAATGGCATTTTCTTGCTGCTCCTGCAAGAACAGACCACGATCATTCTCACTGCTTCCTCATGAACACCATTAATTTTTAATAAATTAAACATTTAATTAACCCTAATGCTCATTAACAAGAAAGGCATGCAAGAAATCCATGTTTGCGTCACATTTTCCGAAATTTCTAGAGGCAGCAGAAAATTTCTAGAAAAGGAGGACACACCGACCTCAAAGCTCAAAGACTGTGTAGTGCTTTGCACTGCAGTGGACATGTCAACAATAAACAAGACATCACATGTTACAGTACCTTGCGTGCTATGATACAGTACATTTATTTAAACAACTTTTTCCTGTGTAGTAAGAATGGTCTATACAGTACACATCACATTAAATGCAGCCCCCAAATTTAAACACATCTTACGCAAACTTCCGTTTATGAACATTTCATAACCTTCTTTGTAGAAGATGCTGCTGCCCCCCCTTCAAGTTGTTCAAAAATTCTAATAAAATGAAATCGGCAAATCCAATAGTACTCCTGAAAATGGGCTTTAGTGCAAGCTGTCAGAAGCACAGTGCAATGAGGTCCGCTTGCACTGTACTTGCTGCAAAAGCTGCTCACTACATAAGGGAGCCTATGTGGCGAGTTCCCCCCCCCCCCCCACACACACAAGCTAAACCTGTACTTTTGACTCCCGTGCATTTAAATAGAACACCTCAGAGTATTTCTGATCAACCCTTGTAGAGGATTATATCCAACTCTTTTTCCATCCCTCAAAATATCTATAAGTATTTTTATACCTCGTTGCAACTGAAAGCCACAATCAAATTTTTACACCTCATGTAAATTTACAGACAAAATTTTTAAGCACTGATTTCATTTTTTTTTTCTACTTCGTTTACCCAAGCAACGTTCGACCCCCTATACTAATACCTACACTTATTGGTGCTACACGGGTCAAGTTTTAGAAGCTTTGCAATCAACCTAAATTCAAAGAATCTGTGCTGTTGGCTTGACACATGCAATTGTGATAAATCAGTTGCTGCCAACGAATACTAGTTGAAAGAATTACTTTTTAGTCACAATGTGCAAAAAGTGCAGAGAGGTCAGCTTGCACTCCACACATTACGACCTTTGGTGTTCCAGTTGAACCTTACCTGAAGCAGCTTTGATTTCTAGCTTTTTATACGGCTCTGCTTTCACACTCCCCAATCTCCTGGGTGACATGTGTGCCACAGTATATTGTGACATGTGTGCATGGGTGACATGTGACAGCATGGGTGACATGTGTGCCACAGCAGACTCCAGCACTACCTCGATAAAAATCAGGGTGAGAACTAAGCGCACAAGAGGCCAGCCCTCAGTTGGCCCTTGTTGCTTACTCGCTTGACCAAAATCTCTAACTGAACCAATGTACACTGGGCGGATTCAGTGTCTACAGTTTAACCACAGGGGACTGTGTTCAAGACAGCTCGCCTCACGCATGCAATGTTTTCACGAGAATATTTTTAGAAGACGTGTAACAGGCTCAAAATTCCAAATGGCAACCGTTTTGAAAATGAACCTGGACATCAGAAATGTAGTCTTAAAGCAGAAATGATACTTGTAAATGTCGAGCTATGGAACTGCCATTCCTGCATAATGTAGCGAGCTTCATTGTAAAATAAATGATGGAAAGGGGCAAGAAAGCCTCTCACACCCCCTGGTCCCGACCCAAGAAGTCAGCTCCTTCACTGTTCCAAGAAGGTGGGGGGCAAGAGGAGTGTTACTTCCAACTCGATCTGGCTTCCTTTTAGGGGTTACTCGTCAACGTTCCCGCACCGTTACTTTTGCTGCCTCATTTTTTCTTCGTGCAGCAAAAGACTGGAATGACCTCCCCCACCATATTGCAGCAATCACCTGTCCATCAACATTTATGCATAGCGTCACAAGCCATTTTTCAAACTAATTCATGGCTTTTTTGTACGTTTTTTTGTAACCCCACCCCTTATGTAATGTCCCTCCGGGGACCTTTAAGGTAATGAAATGAAATGAAATGAAAAGCACCTTAGGGGCTCAGGCTGTCGGCGTCTCCTGTCATTTTATGTAGTTACGGTACTGAAACACCGGGACACTTGTTTTCCAATAGCCTCGCGCTAGAACGTAACGCAGACTATATAAACACACCGAAACACTCGTTTTCCAATTCCTCGCACAAGAATGTTTCATCTCCACGGGCAAAAATGCGTACTAGAAAAACACACCGGGACACTTGTTATCCAACACCTTGCGCTAGAACGCTTTGTGCTTCGAAGACACAAGACCTTTACAGCAAAGCTGTATACTTCTATCCCCCAACAGTTTTATCTTCGTGGGGAAAAACGCCAAGGAACCAAGGCCTAAGACACCAAGTGCTCAGCATCTAAACTGCATTATGGATGATAAGGCACCTGTGAACAATAGGACTCCCCCCATGTGTTTCTGGTAAAGATTATGTTTGCAGATTATCTTTGAAGGCTAGGCAGGATCAAGTGACACTAGCTGAGCGCAAGCGACAAGCCCGCCTTCACCGGCGCCCAATCAGCGTGCACCATGTGGCAAGGGAGAGACTTATACACTGCGAACTTCGCTCCTCCTCAGATTTCACATTAGTGGAGATGGCCCGGTTTTTTTTCTTAGCTGTTCTGAGTGCTGCACTTATGCTAAAAGAAAGGAGAGGTAGCACGCCACTGCCAAAGCCAAATACAATTACACTCATAACTACGACACCATCAAACAGACGTAAACACTGCGCTAGTGGCTAAGCAACCACGCGATGTACATTCTAGCAGCAAGTTCAGCACCATTTTCACTGGTTACAAAAGTGGACATAGCTGAGTTAACGAATTAGACCTACACAAGATACCACCATTCAAGAGCATTTGCCAGCAAAATGATTGGCTCTTTGCCCCCCCCCCCCCCTGCTCACGGCAGTAATCACGTGTGAGCATAACACAGGGTGGCTGCCTTCATCCCTAAGCCTGCAACTTGGATGACGAAAAGTAGCTTCTCCCTTACTTGCAAGTGAAGTCGTATTGGACAAATTTGACGTTTGCCCACTTCCAGCACGCACCTTTCTCTTACCCAAACTGCACAAATAGCTGCCAGTCTTGATTACTATTATTTTAGCTGCTCCTTCCCTTTCCTTTCGCTTCCATGCAGCGCGGGCAGGCTTGTTATTTGCGAGAGCCGACTGGCACAAAGGCAGCCCTGCAAGGCCCTGTGGTGTGGTGCGGATAATCTTTGCGCCGTCAGCAATCACAAAACTCGCACAGATAACAAGCACCCATGGGGCGAAACAGAGGACGGCTGTTCCATGGCCGGGTTGCCTTCCCCCTCCCTCTTACCCCAGGGGCAACTCGCACTCGAGGGCAAAAAGCGTTTAATCTAAGTCAATAGTACAAATACCTTTGTAAAAGGGGCCATGAAGACAAAACACCTTTTGGTTCTAAAAGGACTGCTTTGTCCCAATAACAACGATGCCAAACTTCAAACAAATGATTAATCGAGATACTAAAGCAAACAGGCGAAGCAGTGGCAACTCCCCATCCACTTTCCAGCAATTGCTATATCACATCACGGAATCTTGTTTGTGTGATTGACAGCTGCAACCTAATCCACCACCAAGAAACATGACTGGGCGATTGTAGTGATGTCTCTAGTTCCCTTTGACCATATCACACGAATGGTATCACGAGTACAACATGCTGATAACTATGTTTTTAGTTCTGGCCTATATTACGTCTCCCCTGTTCATAATCACTTTAGAGCTAAACTTCAAAGTTTTGCAATATTTCTAGCACTTTTTTTGTTAAAAAACGTGTTTTGTGGCAGGAATGCAGATGAGCGTGTTACCACAGGCTAGTTCCGTCTAATTGAACACAGCTGTATATTGTTTTCATGGCCCCCTTATGTTCAACTCTGGGTAATTAATGCAAAGCACTCAGGTAGGTTCACCTTGGAGTGAATTCGATGTTATGTACTATTTGAGCAAATTTTACAGCATCAATTCTGACAAATTGCCAATAAGAAAAATATAGGATTTCCCATCCTCAAGTTCTTGCAAAACACACAGCAGCATGCCGAAAGTTAAGAACGAGCAACATATTTTCGCTGAAACTGGCATCTTAAAATAGAACTTAAGGCAGCTTTGGACTGCACCAATTTTCCACACCATGAATTTTTAAATGCAGTGCAGTGACAAGGCCAGATGCCAAGCAGGAGAACTAGTTATGGTGGCAAACCCCCAAAATAAAACATTAAGATGTCATGAATTTATAGGTTCCTGCTTAAACAGTTTTTCCCAATGCCATCCAGTTTACACCACTGTAACCAGCCCCCTCCCCCTTTCATATCCTTAGATTCCACCATATACACTTCAACCCCCAACTTGCCCATGAGTTGAGGGTGACACCTTGGGCGACCACTTGTGCAATGTTTGGCGTAGTTTATCCTACTGGCCCACGTCTGATCTTACTTGGTATGCGAACACGCCGCAACTCAAATAAGCAGCCCCATTTTAAAGCAACTTCGCAGTTCAAAAGATGCTCAGTCACACCCAGGTCGTTCTTCCCTGTCCTGCGGGCCAAACCCGCTGGATCTTCAACAGAGCTATGCAGGGTGTAATGAGGCCTCTTTGCACCCGACGTACACCAAACTGTGCTGACAATCCCCTCAAGCTGTCACCAGCGTTGTTCCCTCAGCAGGTAAGGGGGAAGGAGCCAGCGAAGCTGAGCTTGGGGCCTGCCAGAGCACAAAGGGGCGCTCACTTGTCCTTCCAGAAGGCGCCCATGACGTCGGAGAAGATGAACAGAACCATGGTGAGCAGCAGGGTGGCAAAGGCCACCAGGCCCAGCCGCGACTGGTGCACCTGAGACATGTTGGGCGACGTCGGGGGCCCTGCCACAAAGGCACCACGCACCTGCACCAATCAGGAGGGAGAGGAGGACAGGACCGTTTGCCACCGACAATACTCCCCATGACCGACACCAACCCACGGGATCCCATCTCCCATGGTCTACTTCCAAATACCCACAATAAACAACAAACAGAAGCGAAAAGAAAGAAAAAGAAAACAACCTTCTCTCATTACTCCCGCTCGCTATCCAAGTGCTTGCGTCCCTTTAGCCACTGCCCAGTGCCCCCCCAGTATTTGCACTCATTGCATGCAGCAGGGAGCAGTACATTTGCAGCTTTTAAAAAATCTCCAGAAAAATGCAGCTAAACTTGTATTAGTACAAGTCGTAGAATGCAGCCTTGTACAATTCAGAAGATATTACAACAGTCTCCGAGTGGAAGACCACAAGAACAACAAAAAGTTTGCATGAGCTACTGCATTTATGGGCTCAGATAAAGTGCCTCAGTCCCGTGCACTACATTTTGCTAAGCATCTCTTAAGAAAAATCTGTCAGTGTTAAGGCCCAACCACATGCACGCGTAAAATCGACGTACTCTCGCAACAACGTTGCCTGGTGTAAGAGCGCATAAAAACCGTGCACGCTGAACACATTGCTATGCGTTTGTTACGCCTAGTCAGAGCCAGCCAGACATTGACAAAAACTTTCGGGCGCTTGGCATTCACGTCGACCTCTGGCGGTGATGTTATCTGGCGGTCAGGTCGCATAGCAAGTAAAGCTAATTGATAAATAAGCTAACTATTAATTATGTGACAAAACTAAGTAATTTGTAAAATACGGAGAGCAGACAATGGGAGAAAATACGCGAAGCAACGAGCAACTATGGGAGCAAGGGAGGAAACACCAAATGCAGCAGAGGGCTTTGTGCTTGCCAAGTAAGCCTGCGAATTTTTAATGTTTTTCAATGTTTTCATTACTGTTTTAGTTGTTTCTGTATTAAATATATGTAATTATGGGAGAATCAGTATTATCTGTTTTATTTCAATTCGAATGTTGTTGAACGGATAGCCACATAGCTGAGTCCGGGGTAGTCTAGCCACACTTTTTCGGCGCATTGGAGTACGCTGGGCATGGAGAAAGAAGACGCTAGGCTTGTGCGCGCTTACTCACCCTCTCCGGCGTTCCTGGTCGGTGTACAGGCAGTGGCGTATGTTGCCGCAGGCGCACGTCATCATGTGAGTACATTGATTTTACGCGTGCATGCGGTTGGGCCTTTATCCCGCACAGTATCTTTTTTATCTTATTTTTGCCAGTGAGCGGCCTAATGCACCCCCTTCCAGAAAATTCCAAACTTACAAATGTGTTTCATCACGTACACACCTTAAATTCGTAACATTCCACACTAAGTGGCTCACTCCACATGCATCACTTGCAGTATTTCTTTATGAGCAATTCCACTCACTTCCCTGGCTAAAGTTGAATAAACTGAAGATTTATGCACCCAACTCAACAATGAAAAAAGGGGGGGAGGGGCGGGGGGAGAATATGCCAAGAGCACTGCCAACTGTTATGCCACAGACGGCCAACAGTTGAATTTAAAACCGTGACATGACAGGCATGCTAGAAGACTGCTGTCATATTTGATTAAGCAAGCAGTGGTGTATAGTCCTTCAAATAAAGACAAATGCAAGAGAAAATTTCGTAACAAAACACTGGAATTGCATTTTTCCATTATGATGTCAGCTAGAACAGAATTTTTTTGTAATCACTGCAATGCGTGTTCTCCAAATCAAATGAGCCAATTTGCTAAAATCAGAAAGCAAGTCCATTAAATCCTTAAAAAGTGCTTGGACTTCGAACACTGAGCTCGATAAGTAAAGACATTTGCGAGACTCGAAACATATAAAAGCCCGGTTAATGATTGTGGATTCTGATAATGGCGCAACAGTACGCTACCATTAGCACAAGAACATGAAATGCTACCCTCAAAGTATGCTTCGATTCTAGGCACTGAACTGTACCAGGTACATCAGCCTTAATTAAAAGTGAAAGTTCATTAAGGAAACCACAACAGTTGTTTTCAATGTAATTCCGTAAGAAGGTCGGTTAATAGCATTTTAGCGCCCACAGAATGCCAATCCCATAATTTAGATGCTTATGGACTAACACGAGCCACAACATAAAGGTGCGGCTTGTGTTAGCCCATAAAGGTGCGGCTTGTGCCCCACCTTTAAGGACTACACCTAAACACGTGCCACACCTAAACACAAGCCACCATAAAGGTGCGGCTCGTGTGTGGAAAGGTCTCCGTGCTGACTGGGCTGCACAGTTGGAGAACCAAGAAGGGCATGGACTTCGAGTGCGGTACTCCTCTCCACTTTGGCTGCATTTCCAGGCACTTTTCAGTGCTCATCGCTAGGCACTGCTGGCTAACAGCCCACTTGGAAGAGGGCTCCCCGTTTCAGGCATTCACCCATTCGGGCCTGCTATTACAAGCAGGCTTCCCTTTCACCCTTATTCAGCAACATTCCCCTGTGCACAAAAGCAAGCCCGTGCACTGCAAGACCAACCTTGAAGTAAACTTCCACTCCGTAAATCAGGAAGAAGACCACCACAATGACCATGAGGACCGCAAAGGAGCCGTTGAACACACCCAGGAAAAGGCTCTGCAATCAAGGCAAACCACCATGAATGTGTCAGCACTTTTCTCGCATGCACCATCACTACTTTTTCTCCCACACGCTTGAGCTAATAGTTAGCAGCACCACAGTGCAACATTTTTGAAATCACAACTTTTCACATTAGTGGAAGCCTGAACTGCATAAATGACAAACGTCATGAAAAGAAAGAAAAGGCAAACACAAAGAACACTGGTCAGCCTGCAGAAGTTGAAATTTAGCTCGGATGTCATTTAACACCGCATAAGTTAATCAAAGCTATGCATTTAAACTTAGCATGCGGTGCATATTTAGGCACGTGACAGGGACAAGTGACCAACACACGGTTTGTTCCTTCACTTGTCCAAATAAGGTGCAAAACTGTACAAATAGCCCCTACACAAGCCTTTATTATTTTATATGAAGCTAGTCTTTGTACACTATCCTTTTAGCTTTCTTGAGCATTTTCATCTGACCACTACTAATTAAAATAGGCCTGCACAAGAATTTGGAAGAGGGGGCCAAGCACAGCCGCTTCCTCTCTAACACAAAGCTTTTCATGTATACAAATTGATTTAAAGGTCATAAAAGTTGATAAAAATTAAGAAGCACTGTTTGCCCAGTGACCCCTCCACGCTGACTAAAAGGGGCCACAGGCTTCCTCGCTTTCATCAAGTGCACGGCTAAACAGACAAGTTTGGAGGCACATACTCTAGGAGGTATGTACCACCCAGTGTCACATTCCCATCAGTCAGCACTAGCAGTTCAAACCTCCAGGAGAGGGCCTGGACCGACAAAACTATCAAACGGCATAGACACACTTGAAAGGATGCAACTTTTCTGCATTTCTGCTGGATCACTGTTTAGAAATAAAAACTGACAACCAGCTGGCATTTTTCTATTGTTCTTTCTGTGATTGGCACAGTGGCTTATGTAGTGCAATTTATTGTACACTGCTTGGAGAGCAAATACGAAGTGGCAAGAAACTCGGCAATACAAGAAGCCAATGGCATGGACGATGCATCGAGGATTAAAACTACCTGGGTAGGATATAGGTTTGACAATACCTGCTGCTGGTCTAGTTGGCTTTCCATCGCTTGAAAACTGGTAACCCAAACAGCACGAGAGAAATGTCTCGCAAAAACGCATTTCCAAGCAAAAGCTACCAGTGGCGGCGATATCACAGCGAAGTGCCCTTCCCTCTTTGTCCATTTTTAATCACAGCTGGCACACAAGCTCTCTGCTCAGGTACTGCCAGCGTCAGGTGAAGCAGAAAGGCACGGGGTCACTCACCCAATTTGCAACATTTGAAAATGCTCGGCATCGAACTATTATGTGCTTTCGGCACTGCTTCAAGGCACAAGGAGTGGATGACGCTCCATGGCCTAATTCAGTCTGGTGCACTGAACTGGGGTCCCACGTGTCAAATCTGAAGCGCGCCACGTTCGACACCTGTGGCTCTCCCCACCCAATCCCTGTCTGTACCGTCACGTGGGTGAATAGCCTCTGGCAGCCACACTCAACTCACCCGTTCGGACTCCCCATAGCCAGCAAACTGTGTGAGCACCAGCTCTGCCAGGAGGAGGGAGTACGTGATGATGTTGAAGGCAAGGAAACCCAGGAAAGACTTGCTCAGGAACCGGGGCTTGTCGTGCCGCAGGTCACGAAGGTGAAACACCTGCACACGAGCGCGGCCGGTAAGTCTGGCCTGCCTCAGCCGCAAAAACTAGCGTGGCGTCACAGAGACTGCAGCGGCAGATAAAATTTGAGGCTGTGTAAAAAAACAAGCTCACGGCATATTATTAGTGCACTTAAATGCAATCGCTCCAGATCCAAGATTTTTCTAGAATAAGCAGTGGCGGCAAAATATGCGCTGCACAACATGCGGCCTCGTTCACATTCTTCCCCGTGTTCAAGATATCAAGCTAACCAGGATAAATGCAGGCACACAATAGTTTAGCAGGGGCCAGAGAACAGGCATGCTGCGACACATTTCAGACAGGCGAGCAGAGCGAATCAAGAAGCTGCTCACCTCGGCCCAAAAGCACACAATCAGGGAGGAACCCGTGAGGAGCAGCGGGTAATAGGCGCTCATCAAACTGGATGCCCACTCTAAGGATGCATTTTCCTGGGGGAGGGAAAAAGAAGACAGTCGGCATTGAAGCAGCAAAAACACAATAAATTATGCCTGCAAACACCACTCTCAGAGACGCGAGGCATACGGCGGCCAACCCACTCCTCACACCTGACCAGCAACACAGCAGGCTCAGTTTGAGAGCTTGCAATTCATTACATAACAACGTGCTGCCATTCCGCATCACTCCGCAGAAAACCCCTCCCTAGTCGGACGGTGCCACAGGCTCTGGGTATTCAGTAATAACGTGCGCTGCGTATTTGGACGTGGGACGGGGACAGTGAAAAAGAAAAAACCAAACGATTGCACACCATTGTTTGGTTTTGTCTTTTTCACGCTCCCTGTCCCTCGTCCAAATATGCAGTGCACGTTATTACTGAATTATAGACTATACCAACTAGCCCCTGAACAAGCCTCTGTTAAGCTCTATGGTAGCGGTTCTCAGTTAGGAAACAGCTGGAATGTTGGAAAAAAGGTGCTTAGTGCTCCCTCTGTGCAGTGCAGCAAACCAGAACGAGTTCATGCAAATTGAGCTCTTATGGCAGCATGTGCGAAAGAATTGGCCTCATTTTTCCCCCCAACTTTAGGACTTTTGCCCCCCCCCCCCCCCCTTTTTCCCGTTAATATATTAGTTACACCAACAATGCAGTGGATCTGTGCTGTTATGTCATCTCCATAATCAGAGACCCAAGTTTCTTCCAGCTGCATATAGTGTTTCCTTAACCCCAAACCGGCTATCTTTTATAGCCTCCTCTATTTTATGGGAAATACGGCGAAAGTGGGTGCCCAAAAGGCCACCACAAGCACACACTTATGAGAAGCCACTGATGTACTCACCGGAGACGAAAAGTAAAATCCTCTAGCAAAGGTGGCGATGCAGATGAGTGCGTACAGGGCCTTTTGCGTAGTCACTTTGAAGGCTTTCAGAAGTGAAGGTGGCTTGATCCGACTAAATTCAGACCGTATGCAAACAAGCTGGAAGAGAGGGCACAGAGAGGACAGGAATTTTTTTTCACAAGACAAAGGCATCAAACTCGTAACCTCACCCCACAATGTCCTCTCCAAGTCGTGCCAACAGCTGCCTTCCTACCTAACCTGGTGTTAAACTACCTTTTTATACATTTCAAACTTTATCAGCCTGAAATTCTACAGCTAAATTTCGTGATGTTATGCTCCCTTCCCGTTCCCTTATAACACAAAAAACAAAAACAAACAGCTCATAAAGACAGAGCACATTAGAAACCTAGTCCACATGCTACTGTGGACTAAATTTCTCTGTCTGGGCTGTTGGCGATTTTTTCCTTTTTTTTCTGCATTTCCTCCATGGTGATGTGAGAAAAATCTCAGTTTGGCAATTGGCAATTCAGCGCCTGTGTAAGCGTTGCACGTGTCTCTTGTCCCCATTGTTCCTACTATTGTAAACGTGCTTCCCCATTGCCAAGTTCAGTGGCGTAACACACAACCCAATGGAAGCAAGACCTACACCAGGACTAAATAAACAGCGACTAGCAAGCTTCGAAGCACCCTTCGCAATACTCGACTGACAAGTGACTTGGGAAGGGTGACAATGACATCTACTTCTAGCTGTTACTACAATCCGTCCTCAAGTATCTCCCACGATAGTTTTCGCTATCTTGGCGCTCCTTCAGGCTCAACGGAAAGACGTCGAGGTTATCGAAGTAGCATTTCAAGTGCACGATATCTGCACATCACAAGGGCCTTTGAACGAGGGTGGCAAGGGGTCTCCCGACCTTCACCTTGACGGTGCTATGGTGCAGCAACAATGCCACCCCAGTGCAGCGTGCGAGTGCACGCACGTGTGCTGCTGTCCCCCCCAACCAAGACAAGAAAAGCACACAAGCTCCTTGAAAACGACGCTCCCTGAGCAAGTCCACTTGTTCTGTTCACAGAATGTGTTTTGCAAGACACCCTGTCACAAAAGTGAGCGTTACTCGACAATCGCGGGAAGGCTGCATTTAGCTGCCAGCGGTCACTTGAGATTTGGGAGTTTAAAAAAATGATTGCACCTTAAAATATGTGATTTACATACATTTTTTTTCTTTTTTAACATCGACTGCTCAGCCATGAACTAGAAAGAAGGCATCCCTCTTTTTTTTTTTTTTTTTGCGTCTAGGTGTAGGCGTCTCATGAGCACATTAAAAAAAGAAAACCTTATTGATACATAGATAAGAGCTTTCTTTCTTGGACTCTGATATTTGCCCATAATATTCGGAGAAGAGCCCGTCTATTTCCCATTTGCATATTTAAAATTTAGCATTACCTTTTCTTTCACCCTGTTTCAAAATTGAAGAATCATATTGCCAATCTTTTTGAAGTGCATGCACAGTACTCGGAACTGGAACTACAATAAAATAAAACGGAGTGGTATATACTCGTGTGCAATTTAAGAACGACAATGGGAGTCGCCCGTGTGCATCATCACCGCACCAGCTGTTCCTCCACGCGGCGCAGTGTGTGTCTTTATCAGGGCCGTACCCAGAGGGGGGTTTGGGGTTCGAACCCCTCCCGAAATCTTTTCCAGGCAGCACGTAAACAATACTTACTGTTGCTTTCAGCAAAACTACCCCCTTCCCGAAATTCATAACCACCCCCGAAAAAAATTTCTGGCTACGGCCCTGGTCTTTATGCAAATATTCTGAACGTGACACGAGTCGTTTCTATGATTTTCTGGACTTGATCAGATTATAAATTACTGCAGTGACAAAAAAGAAACTAGGTGAGGAAAAGTGTACAGTGACACGCATTAACTGCAGTCTCCTTTCAAAACGCCCACGCACGTTGACGTCTGGGCCCTTCGCTTCGAATGAGTGATACACCACATGAGCTATGGCCGTTCTTAACTTGTACCAGAGAACTGACAGTTACTTTTGACACTTTTGGTTGTTTCCCTCTGCAGACCGCTAGTAGTGATCCACTCCCTTTCTCCAGAATTGGGCATTTCCATAACCCCCTCTTTATCCTGCACGATGAGAAGGAAGAAAAGTGGCACTGCACTGCAGCCGACTTTGTGAGGTAAAAGCTAGGGGTGGACCACACTCACATCATCATGAAGTACAGGTATGGTGCTCACCCCCTAGTTCTAAAACACATCCCCTTATGATGCATAAAGCCCCCTTTGCTAGAGGAAACAGTCACTATGAACGTTTTGTTACAATCAATTCTTTTCGGCTATTATGTGAGCAATAACCAAATGTTCAACATTGGTCCTCTTTTCTCAAAACCAATATTTATGCGAGAAGCATTTGTAGCTTACTCTTAGTGCTCCAGGGAATACCATAGTGGAACTATGCCCACATTACGAAACTGAATGCCCCAGCCCAGTTGCAGCAGGCCGTTGCAGTGAGCACGGCGACACAGGAAGAGAATGCGACTTACCAGCTGCACAAAGGAGACGGCACAAATTAAATAGAAGATGCTTGAGAAAGCCACGAAGTAGCTCAGGTTGGGGTCGGTGCAGGTTCCTCCACTGTACTGCACCTGGGGTAGCAAACACGGCAGGCATGCTCAACTGCTCCCCTGCTCTCCCCCCTCTGTCACCCTTAGAGGGGAACTCCAAGGAAACAACAGCAAGGTGTTCTATCGGGATATGCCAGCTTATGCAAAGTGCTGAAGCATTTCAAACCCAGACAGATACCAACAGGCATGAGTGACTTGAAGGATAAAGAACTTTATGTTGCAACTCTTAAAAAGATCACAACTTGCCTAGCTCTGTCAGCATCTACTTGACAACCAATGGTTGTTTCAAAACAAACCATTAAAGACAGCACCTCGCTCTCCTGTTTCCCTCCAATTTTTTTGCTACATAAAAGAGTGCAACACAGACAAAGCAGAACAAACTATGAGCTGCTGCCACCTAAGAGGTGTATACCCCATAAGCTGACAGCTAGTAATAACGCCCCACCGTCGCTACTGTTCTTCATATACGTGTACACTGGTGGTAAGAACAGGTGGCTGTCCTCAAACACACTTTCAAAAATCTATAATCGCACTTGTTCACCAAGACAAAGCATCTTAAGTTGATAGTGAAACAAAGTTCGGTATGCGAGGTTGTAAAGCTGCCAATTTGGCAATGCTTATGGAAGTTTGTGTATTTTTAAAGATGCATGTTATGATAACGCTGCCAGATACAATTAATTTACGTACACAGTCTCACCCTACTGTTCTTTTCAGAGAAAAAAAGAAGCAGCATCAACTTCATTTGTTTTCTTTACAATTTGTGACACTACAAAGTGTAGTGCAGAAAAAAGTATGCGGCACCAAACAGATTTTTGTCCTTTTAGCATTTCATGCGTCCCCAAGCAACTGCTGCTACCACAACTACCAACTAATTTATTTGCATTATCGGCACCTACCGATAAACACCAACTTGTTTTCACACTTTAGTGGCCCTTCAAAAGAAGAGCCTACATTCCTAACACACTTTATGCAAACATTAGCCCCTCCTTAAATAATCACCAACATAACCTCAGACCCATATGATTTTGAAAACACAGCCCCTCAGCCCACCGTACTCCTATAGAATGGTCCTCCTTATCAGGGAAATGCTACATCTTACACTCCCCTTTCGGGATTCATGCACTGAGCTTCCACAGTATAAACAAGTGGAGATCATGCTGAAGCCAGCCACACATGCAAAGGCACGTGGCAATCCAGTAGAGTAGGTAGAGCTCCGCTAGCACATATAATCCCCGTCTAGGAGCTCTTCCTGTAATGGCAACCTTGTCACTGGCATGGCCATAAAGCTGTTTGTTGCCTGCAAAGCCGAGCAGAGAAATAAAAGGCCGGGCAGGCATTTAAGTTCGTCATCGTCTATTACACAACCCTCTTAGATAAGGACAGGGAGAATTGTCGTCGTTTCTGTCACATCTGTCGTTCACTCGTACTTTATGCATGACAGGCTGTGCGATTTCTGTCGTAAATGGAGCAGCAGAAGGCACGGTGGGGGGGCACACCTGCCAACCTGGCTGCCCAGACCCAATGAGGCCCTCACCTCACAGAAGCAGATGCCCTGGTGGCACTCGCCATGGCCCGAGCAGTTGTCGGTGCAGCTGGCGTTTGGGTGCACCGACATGAAGTTCTTGAACAGTGGGTACAGCTTACTGGGCAGATGGGTCACGCTTCTAGTGGTGGGAGAGCCGCGACATTCCACCATGCTGGAGCGGGAACGATTGGACCACACCGCCGATGTGGTGCACAGCGACTACAGGAATCCCAGATACCTGTGGGGGGAGGAGGCCAGCAGTCAGGCAAGAGGTCCCGGAGTCAAGCTATGCCGCAGGGCTTTTAGGAGCACCTTGCTCCCCAGTGGGCCCAGGCAGTGCACATCGGTCGTTTGCACAAGTTGTAGACGACCACCTTGGCGGCACACTGCGACATGCCACAAGAAATGGGCAAACAGGTAGCTGCCGACACATCTACAAGAGTTTCCCCCTTGCCTCTATGCATAAGCTAGAATATTCCTCCTCCTAAACTATGCACTTCCACAGTTCTCAGCTCTAATTAAGCCCCATTTTCAATGCAATCAGGATTTCAGTGCGATTAGAGCATTCATTTTACATCCAATATATTCACATACAGTATTACGAGGGAAAGGTGGCGGTCTTGAATAAATGGCACACCCACTACCTTATCAGGCCCTATTTATGTGGTGACTTGTCAATGCCACCAGTAATTTTCTATGCAAAGTTGTTTTAAAACTTACATCATGCTCATGTAGCAAAAACACTTAGGGGATCCCAAGCACTAGGGGCCAGTCACATGGTGTTGGCATCTGTATGTAAGCTATAAAGAACTGTGTTGCCGTTTCCTGTGGGCAATCATGAACCTGCTGCCCTCCCATGAATCCGCCATGGGCATGGCAGGCTAAACTGGACCCACACATATTTATTTCAGCAATGAGCAGTATGATGGGCAAAATATGCAAGCAAAAAAAAGACTTCCTTGTTATCGTCAAGTGATGAATGAAGCCACTTGCTTCATCTTGCCAATGGCACATTTTCTAGCACTGCTATGAGGAGCTAAAGACTCATGCTCAACTCCCCCCCTCTCCACTCCTTAACAGCAAAGCTGCTTCGCAAATCGCAATTTTTTTTTATGTCCGCAGTTAAAAGTACCACAAAACTGCAGAGCGTGTGCACGTGAGCGCAGGCCTCGCGGTAACCGCCCGGCAGTTAACAAAACCAAGAAAATGCCTAGCACTCATGTGATGTGTGTGCCCCGCAATGACCACCCAGCGTCCCCTGTGCACGTTTGTCAAGCAAAGCATAGCCACTTGGGGAGAGTGGCAAAACAAAAACACACACCTCCACCGTTCACCATAATCGTGGAAACACTTGCTTGGAATGAGAGACTTCAGCGTTTCGCCGAAGTCGCGGCAACACTTGCTCGGAACAAGAAAGACATGTCGTAGAGGTGATGTCCAGTGATTATAACTTCCAAAAAAATGAAGGAAGCTCACACTCACGGCAACAATGATGTAGTAAAGGTCTTGTGACAGCAAAGAAGAAGCAAATCAGCTGCAATCGTGGATTTAAACCATTTAAACCGTCGTGACGGTCGGGAAAGTTGCGTACAGCTTCGCTAACTTCAGTTCTTACGCGGTAGTGCGAGCTTCCTTAATTTTTTTTTTTAATTCTTAGAGTCAGCTGCATCCCACTTTAGGACAGCAATTAGCCACCCAGACCAAGCTGCATGTGGCAGCACTACAGCATGGGAATAGAAACTCAAAGAGCTCGCTATAAGTGCACGAGTGCACGCAAGGACACTCCCTGAAAATAGAAACCCCAAGAGTGCAAGCAAAGGCCCTTCGGAACGCACGTGACAATGCTCAGATAGCACAAGCCCTTTCACACCATAGAAGATTACGAGAGCAAACAGGTTCACTAGCACCTAGCAATTTCGAGAGTTGACAACACTATCATCTTGTTAGCCTGGGAGGACCTCCAGAGTATAGTAAACTTTAAATTGAATAATTTTGAAGCATAAAAAATATCCCATTTTGCCAGCGGCACTGGTGCCAAAGGAGCCAAAGTACCAGTTGAGGTGAGCGTTCATATCCCCGCTCGAAAGCACAGAGAAACAAGTAACTGGACATTTGCACTTGAGTACAGTTCTGAAGTACTGGTTCGGTGTAACCAAGCAAAAGACCTCTTGACACACGGGAAGATCAAAGAGAGCAAACGCAAAGCACAGAAAAGAATGAGTGACGGTGATCGCAAAGAGATTGCAAGGAGGGAAGTGGAGAAGGTACAGCGAAGGCATGAGGAGGAAAGCACAGAAGGAGCACAGCTAATGAGGAAACAAGTGCTGCACGTGCACAGGTCTGTCTGCCTGTGGTGGCATTAGTGCCCTTCTTCCCGATCGTTCAATCATGGATCCGACCCCTTACCCAAGGCCATAACTATGGTTACAAGGAGAGCAAGTGCTGGACAGAGAAGCTGGCAGAGGTTCACTGTTACAGTAACGCAAAGTGCGAAAGCGGCCCAGAGCGCCGCGAAAGAATTATGCATGGCACACTGGCACGCGAGCACCGCCAAATCAGTTGCCCCGACGAGGGGAGCAACAGGGCACTTCACGAGTGGTTACTCGACCAGCCCATTTCAACTTCATTGCTATTGCCTTTGGTTTTGATTTGGTTTAGAACCATGCACCGCCGCAATAAAAAAATACTTCAACAACAGCACTCAAAAGTTGATTAGAAAGAGATGCAATTGTCGCTCCCATGGCGAAGTTCCACCGTGTCTATCACAACACAAACCGTTGCAACATCTGCACACGTCAGCACATACTGTCCTCGTGACTATCTGATCATCTGTGCACACCACAAAGAGTTTCCCCCAAACATCATTTTGGGGCCATGACCTGCGCCAACAGCGGCTTTCACTAGGCACCACAGTGTGTTCGTTATACATTGGTTGACAATGGCAGGTAGCTTTGGAGGAAGATAAAAGGGACACTGCTGTCAGTACAGACTGACAAACAAAATGATTAAAACCAGAGGATGCTTTGACAATCCCCAGTACTGGCTGAGCATAACCAGGAACTACTATTTATAGTTGCAAACTCCAAAAGAAAAGAAAAGCAAGACATGGGAAATGACGTGCCAAACATTACCAAACATTTCCAGCACTCAGTTTCCTCCTTTTCCTCTCCCACATGCATTATAAAAATATGTGGCAATCCTAACACACAAACAGTTCTGACACACTGAAAAACGATGTTGGCTACAGCATAATGAAAAATAGCAACAAGCACCCAAACGCAGGCTAGGCTACTAACTAAAGGGCTGTTGAAGTGAATTGATCACTTTTATGGGTGGCCACATTGTGTGCCTCGACTTGAATAATCCGTTATTTCATTCTTGAATGGAGATGCTACATCTCTTTAAAAGGGTCCATGAAGAGAAAATACAACTTTGTTTAACTTTAAAGAGTTAGGCTTCAGGAGCTCACTCAGCTCCATTCCGGCCACGAAAGACGTTTTTTAACCGATAAAACCCAAGAAACACAGAAGAACTTTCAAATTTCGTGCCACAGTGACGTGTTATTGGCGCGAGTGACGTCATATGGGCCAGCACTAAAACAATTTTCAGTGGGTTAGGTGCGCGTTAGCATTCGAGTGATTCGATCAAACGGAACTAGCTGCCCCACTACAATCGTCCAGTCATGTGTCCTGGCGATTGATTAGTTCGGCCGCCGTCAATCGCCCAAACAAGATTCTGTGACGTCATAGAAAAGTTGCCGGAAACTGGCTAGCGAGTCTCCACTCCTCCACGCGTTTTCTTTAATATCTCTGTTATTTTCCTGAAGTTTGCGATGAAATCGGTATCATTGTTATCACGACAGAGCAGTCTTTCTAATGAACCAAACTTGTATTTTGTCTTCATGGCTCTTTTAAGCTCTGAAGAAAAGAAAAACAAAATGCTACGTGCCTTTCACAACAAAATGCTTGCGAATATGGTTTGATTGTGTTTATTCAGGCAACTTAAATAGGATACATGTGTTCATGATCGGTTAACCGCACTGCTGACTCGGGTGTGCCACCTGAGTTGATGTAACGAAAACAGTAAGCAGCATGGTGGAACAAGACGAAACCCTTGAACTCACTTTTCTCATATACTGGCACTGAAAACTGAGTTTCTAGTGTTTCCAACCTTTTGATTTCATGAAGTGGCGCAATTATGTTTACATTCTTCTTCAGAGTCCCTATATAAAACGTTAAGTATCTTTTTTTTTTTTTTTGGGGGGGGGGGGGGGGGGGATCAATATGGTTTGACCCAGAACTAAGTTATCATTTCGGTTTGAGCTATGCTCACTTGCAATCAAATTACTTTGTCTGCTAGTGAAAGCATTTGTAGATTTTAAGGGCAGCAGCAAGGGCACTAGCCCTTTTAGAAGACCCCTGCTTGCCATTCATGCTTCATGGACTAGAGGTGCTGCTTGTAGGCAACTAATGGGCTAGTTGATGTTTGGGCACGGTCAAAAGCTGTGCTGTTTCTCTGGACAACATGGTTAAAAGCCATGCTACCACCAGTTCAAGTACCTCAAGGTTATTCCTCACCTAGCCAAAAGGTATTCTGAAATGATCGCGATTTTATTTTATGCCATAGTAACACCACGCCGGCAGCCTTTCAAAATTCATCTATTTACAAAAAAGGAATTACGCACATTAAAAGCTGCCAAATTCCGATAAAACAATTGTAACCTATTATACAAATATGAGCAGAAACAACCCATGATTTACATGATGCACAAAAGTGAATTTGGATTACCTTCAGGAACAAAAGAACAGTCTGTAAATTTTCTATGGGCTTCAGAGATTTTTAAAAAGCAGTTCTACAGAACTGACAAGACTCCCTTAAAAAAAAAAGTATCCTGAACGAGCTCAATTCATTATCACAGCTCCATGCCGTAATCCCAGTCACTCTGCTACACTTCTCTTGCTATGATGCAATGTGACAAAATGAACATTTCCATGTGAAGCAGGGGAGGTGGGAGTTTTTTTGGTGGATGCTTTGTTTTGCCACACCCACTGTAAAACAAGTACAGTATTTACTTAATTACTGGATGCCTACTTCCCCCCAAACAGTGACGACTAAATACAGGGCACGTTCATGCGAGGCAAGTCTTATCCCCCCCTTCTCATTTTTTTCACCCCCCATCTAACACATGCCACAATCATGATATGTAATTGCATACGACACCTGATCTGAGTTAACCTAATTACTGAGTGCACGCTATCAATGCTCGAAGGTCTCGCGTAACCACATTTAAAGGGATCAGGTTATAGGCATTCTGCGGGCAGAAACTGTAAGGGAGGTGTTTAGGAGATAGGCCTCGTAACGTGTGGCATTTGACTACCTTTTTTTGAGCCAGCAGAAAAAACGATACAACCGAAAGGTCCACGACTCAAGTCACCCTCCTCATTTTTATGCTCCATTTTTGCACTGCAGTACTCATGCCAAGGTACACAGATAGCGGAGGGGATGGATGTGCATGATGAACGCTCTCTGCCGTAAAGAACTATGAGCTACAACGTAGCAGGATTTATCTTTTGGCATAACCGAGGGAGGGGGGGTACATCAGGGGCAGTAACGGTTAACTGCACACTCTCAAAAAAGGCAACTGCAATTTCCAAGTCGAAAACCTCAATGTCAGTAACCCGCGATGACTGACGAAATCACAGAGTAAAGAGACAAGATAAACGGGACACGTGTGTGTGTGGCTTTTCTGCCATTGCCCTTTGTGTTGCGATTCTTACACAAGCCAGTCTCTCCCAAGTACTCCCAAAAAATAAGTGGCTGCAGGGCCAGATGTTTTATTTCTACCTAGCTGTAAATAACCTCTAATGGGGTTCTTTCTCCCTAAATATGTTGATTTTTAAAAAAGTTAAAATTAGCGTTTTAGGCCCCGAAGTGCACACGGGCTATGGAGGCACACCATAGCAGAGAACTATGGATTAATTTAGACCACCTAGGGATCTCTAACAGGCGTCGAAACCTTGTACGCAGAAGTTTCCACTTTCCACTTCATCAGATAAAAAAAACAGCCTCTGTGGCCAAGATCGAACCGACACCGTCATGCCCAGCAGCCTTTTTGGCCACTGCAGCAGGTAACTGGGTTGAGGGAGGAAACTGAGGAGACAGTGCTTTGGACTAAATTTAAAGGTGAGCTGCCTAGGCACTGACTATTGGTACAAAGATAAACAAAGAGTGACGAACACGAATGGAAGAGATGAGTAAGCACAGTGTGGGGCAGTGTGCCTATTCATTATTTCCATGCATTCATTTTATTCTGTTTGTAACTGCCATGTAAAGGCGTGTTTAAACAAAGCACCAACCTCTGCAGGTAGTAACCATGGTTAGATGAAAGTCAGCTATCACTGACCTTGAGCCTACAGTATGCCTCTCACTTTGCCAAACTAACATGTTTACTCTTACAGCCAACTGGTCCAGAATTTAGCAAAATTGTTGGCCAAATGTAGGAGGAAGTTGGGAAGAATAACTGCCTTGAAAGGATGGTGTTACATGTGTTGCGTCTATCATCTGGGACACCTGCCCCAACATAAGGCAAAAACGTAATGCTAAATGCAAAATGCACTGTGCACATCACAGCTTGGAATTTAGCAGTGGGACCACTCACAAGACCCACTGACGATGCTGCTCTTTCCTTAGGTTTTTGACTTTGACACACCTGTACTATGTTGAAATAACAGAGATTTAGCACGAGACCGCCAATGCTTACGAAAGAGCTCTGAGTATAGTGTCTCTTTCACAAGACACATGCACGACTTTCCTGAATACCACAGAGAGCCTATGCTGCTCTTCATTTTTCCTTTTTTCTGGGAAGCCTACCTTGTCATGGCTCACGCAAGGTTAAAATGGCGAGACTGCACTGTAATTTATGCAGCCCATGGGTGGCACAATGCCTTCTTGGCTTCATGCATTGTTATGCAGATGAGTAAGCAGGTGAATTCCCACCACGGAAAAGACACGTAGGCTTCAGCCAAATCGGCACAATGTCCGGCGCTTTTAAGCCCCTTCACAGCTCATAAATACTGCAGCCCTGCACAAGAGAATGCGCACCCCTTTGAACGAAGACGGATCATTCAGGTCTCTTGGTCGAGCCTCGGCTCCATGTATAGCAATGATCAAATGGAAAGCTTTGCTTTCCAACACTGCCCACTAAGGTCGACCTGCTTGTACTAAGCTGAAATACAAACTTCCCCCAAAATGCTAACACTTCATCCTTCTGGGCATTCATGACATACCAAGGTACCTAAATGCGGCAAGTGCCAGTCTCCCTCATAAACAGGTGATTGAGGAAAACTCACCAAACATATCAGGCAAATGGACTGTTATCCATGAGAAATCGTTCGGCATGAGTGCAGCTGTGCTGAACATTATCAACATGAAACATTTTTATAGAAAAAAGAAAACACAACAAAAGCCCTAACAAAAGCCCTAATTTTTTTGATGGAATATTCATCGCACACTTTTTTTGTAGAAAAATAATGGGTCACGCTAGGCCTGACTGCTTCCCTACATCACTGCTAGAAGACCACTGCAGTAGGCCTCCTCGAAGAAATTAGGTCACGGGGATAAGCGGTCAACGATCCACTGCGCCACTACTAAAGCTGAAGAACGCCGCACAGTCGGAATGATCGCGGTTAGTTTTAAAAAACTGACCAGTGGCTAACAAGGTATTAAGGCGATGTGTAAAGGGCCGTCACCAAGCTGCAATGAGTTTTCCAAATAGTGCGCAAGCCCAAGTGCGCCGTCCTTTCTCCAGAGCGCTAAAGGCAGACCAGAGGCGGGGAAAAAAGCTCGTTGGCACAAAACTTACAGCAGCATCGGCCGGATCCCGCGGCACTTCAACGGCAAGTGTTCCCATGATGAATCACGCCTAGCAATCAATAAAGAAAACACGTCTGCGGGCGCGCATTTCCAGCAGTCAGCGCTTTTCGACGTCAACCAAGGCCGACGCGGGCTTCACTTATCTCTTCGGCCTGTTAACGGACAGAAAAACTTGCGCGCGGCTTCCAGCGCAGCCGTCGATAACAGGCGCTATTGTGTCGTCGGAGATTTCTCCACGTCGTACCCCGAGCACACCGTTGCGACAGACAAACCAAGCCGCATAACAACTTCACTTGGAGGGGCTACCCGTACGAGCGTCACACAAGGCGGCCGGAGGGATCGCATATGGACACAATGGCATGTGCAACTGCGCTTACACGATCACTTGCAAGCTCATTCAACTGAACGCCGGAAGTTATTGGTCCACAGCCGCGCACTTATGGCGAAAGGTTTTCCAGCAGAGAGCGTGAGTCATACGAAGTAAACAACTTTTCACGGCTTCGGGAATCCGCAAGGCACGTTCGCAACCCCTGCGTACAGCCGTCGAGGCAACACATGCGCACCTTTGGGGATCAACTGTACTTTCCCGCTACGCTCAACCGGCACGACAGATAGGCGAATTAATGAGATCGAGAATGCGCTTCTTGGGGCGAGCACGGAGCTTCCGCATGCGCTGGGCTGCAGCGATGGCCGCACTGCGACGACCTTAACGCGCGATCGAATGGCGCTATTTGACACAAGAACCGCGGACAATGAATCGAGTACTCAAAAACACAGTGGATCTGTACTGAGCAAACTGGGAGATCCTTTCGGCGGCTTGACACAGCCGTTGCGCGACGAGCAGCGCGGCGGCAGCTCGGAGCAGATAAACACAGACAAGGCCTATTGACCTAGCACTTGAGCATCTCGGCGCGATAGCTTCACAAAAGCTGTCACATAGTTTTGGTGACGCTATCTCACCGTCAGAAGATGCTGCGCTCAGTGTGAATCACGATAGGGTGAAAGAAGACGTGCGGATAATACCAAGAAGAAATACGGCTCAAACCCCGCCGTGCCCTCACCAACTTACTATGTCATTATGGAAGGCACTCCCTCGACGATCCGTTGGGCACGGCAGCTCCGTGAAGGCCTTCCAGAGCTTGCAGTAATCCAATTAAAACCATAGGGCAGGGTTAATTTCACCAGCGAAGGGGCAATTTCGTTCGACACTCACACCGTGCTGCGAAAGCTAGTTGCTAAGCTGTGCCAGCGTCGCTGAGGCATGCTGGGAAGGATTGCACCCAGCGGGTCGGAGCGCTTCCGCGCACTGCAGCGCGATGCCCTTTTCTCGCCACCCACACCGATCTGCGCAGTTGCGCGCGCTCGGTGACGTAGGCTTGCGCGCATTCTCGCGCTGGTCAGAACGAAAACGAGCGCCCGAGGCGGCAACCGCTGCTGCAGACTGCAGACGTCCTGGTCAAGTAAAAAAGTTTCGCCAACGAAAACGGTAGCGTCGAACGCTTAAATTTGCTCTCACTAAATGCATTTCTTCACTAATTGAACTGGGCAGCTGCCAAATTCCGACGGTGTACGTGTGAACGAAGTGGACGAATGTGAACTTAGTGAATAATCTATAGTATTCACGCGTCAGTAATTACGCGTTTATTTTGATAGAGCTTCGAGCTCAACGATGGACAGTAAATCAACAAAATTTCTGCGATAAATGCGGCGATATTCGCTTTGAAGCTGCCTTTCAATTTCATCAGAGAAAAAAATAAAATGTGTAAAAGCATCTCAGGTTGAAGAGCCGGTTTTGAAATTGAAACTGGACCAGCCAATCCATTACAAATCCCTGTCTTGTGACTTCTAAATTATTTCAGTATTCTGTGCTGCTTAATGTATTCGTTTATTCATTTTTTCTGGGTGATGATACCTGCATAAGGCGCATTATCATTCGTGCATCGCAACTTAAAAAGAAAACCACCATATAAATTGAAAATTTTAAAACGCTTTTTTTCAGTCCCAAATCGCACCCGCCGCGGTAGCTCAGTGGCGCGTTCCGCTGCTGAGCACGAGGTCGCGGGTTCGATTCCCGGCCGCGGTGGCCGCCTTTCTGATGGAGGCGAAAAGCCAAAACGCCCGTGTGTTCGAGATTGCGGCGCACGTTAGAGATCCCCAGGTGGTCAAAATTAATCCGGAGCCCTCCACTACGGCGCGCCTTATCCCCTGCGTTGCGTCGGCGCGTTACGAACGTCTACATCTTGCGAAATGCACTGCAATCGCCTTCATTGAGGAAGTCGCTGACGTTACGTACATACGTGGGCGTGCTCAGGGCGGTGCCTCTTGATTCGCTGACAGCTATAGGTGGCAACCAACGGACGTCCGTCGGCCGGCCACCGTACTTCCATTCCGGCTTTAGCGGACGTCCGTATGACGTCCGTTTTAATGCCGATAGACCGTAGACGTACAATGTACGTCTGTGGGACGTCCGGATTTAACACCTCTGTACGTCCTGTCGGACGTCAGTTAAATTTCGCCTCTCCATCTTCTTGGCGAACTGATGGAGGCGAAATAGGGATGTTCTTTTGATGCGCGAGCCGAGAGGACGATCTCGACTCGCTCCGATGACCGACGACCGATGCTTGGAGCGGGTGAGGGATGAGGACTGCCTTCCTTGCTGGATATTAGGTTTATTTACATTATTTACATTACTCCAACTTTACATCAGGTCAGAGTGACGGTTACATTGTCACTCTGACAGCAGCAGCCTGTTCGGCCGAGATCTATACTAAACTAGATCCCCTCTCGACCGACCCCCGAGAAAACCCAACACTCTGGTTTTGATAACAAAAACCCCGCCTCCAAAAAAGGGGCGTACAAGAAAGAGAGAAAAACCCTCCAAAACAATTAATACAAACCATTGATTGGCCACAGGAATCAGCCAATCACACACATGTCCCCACCTGCGGTCACGTGACCCAACCCTCTCTCTTATGCACTCAAAGTGCGTTTCCTACGCACGCTGTTGCACCCGGCCAGAAAATACAGGACATCTGCGGCCTTAAGTGAACCATCCATTACGTTCAGCGAGCGGCATCTGCACAAACAACAGCCAAGCCGAGGGCCCGGAGCGGTCCTCGCGCGGCTGACCTCCCTCCGCGCGACGCCTCCCACGACGTCGGGCGTCTGCGCTCGCGGCGTGACAATGAGGGTTGCTAATTCCCTCCCAGACTAAAGGGGCGCCGCCGGCCACCTGAACAGACCACGGGGAGAGACGCTGCCAGCCGAGGCGACCATCGTCGAGGCGAACGACCCGCCGACGAAGAGCGCCCGCCGCCGGAGTCGAAGATTTTCCAAACTTACACCGCGCGCGCTTTCAACACTAACAGATACGATCATCTGGCCGCCCGTCAGCTTGTTATGCCGAATGACCCTGCCACCCTCGACGCGACAGAGGCACTCAGGCTAATCGCCCCCATCCTTTGACACACAAAAGGACGAGCACAACAGCTCTCCGCGGCTCCGAACTTGGCGTCCGCGCGGCTACATGAAAGGGACACGGGAAAGTAGCCACCAGCGGAGGCGACGCCAATACATGGGCCACCGGCGGCCTTCATTAATTACATGCGGAGCCCGAACTTAACAACGTCCGAAATCGGATGTATTTTGGATGTTCAGTAAAAATTTCCAGAGTCGCATAACGAGAAGTTCCTACAATGAATACTGCCGTGCACGAGGCCAACACACAGCCGAGGCATACATGAACAAAGTGAACTTGTTTCACATGATTCGTTAGTCTCCATCTCCATACATCTCCATACATAGTCTCCATACATCTCCAAACAGATAACCGTTGGAAACGGTGAGCTGCTACAAAAAAGTAAAAAAAAAAAAAATTAGTCTTAATTTTAGAAATATGCAGATGAAACTTGCAATATACAAGTCAGGCTGTGGACGTACGAAATCTTTTTAATTGAAAAGCAAACTAGCTGTTTCGTTTTTGCTTTTATATTCTTTGAGCCGGTATTTGATGCTTCGTAGTAACTTTTTACGTCCATTGGGGGATGTCATTCAGACTTGTACAGACGCGTGTATGGATGTCCGCTGTACCGTCCGAATTTGTACATCCAAACATGAACGTACAGTGGTTCGGCTGTATTTCGGATGCCCGACGGACGTCCGTGGTTGCTTGGGTACCAGTTAAAATAAACAACGACCTCCCAACCACTCGGTTTCCGACTGTTTCGCCACATCTTCCAAAGGGCGCCGTATTCCCATCGCGAAGCATCGCATCGTGACTGATGAATCCACCAGATCTATATATGCTTCAACAATTCTATCGCGTGTCGCCTAAAGAGGGGGAGGCCATCAAGACACAGGTCAAAGAGATGCCCGCCGACGACGTTATCCAACCATCTAAAAGTCCGTGCGCCTCACCTGTTGTACTGGTATGGTAAAGAAAAAGGACAACACGCTTCGCTTTTGCGTAGACTATCGCAAACTGAACAGTGTCACTAAACGCGGTGTTTGTCGGTGTTTGTCCACTTCCCCGATTAGATGACACGTTGGACCGTTTGCGCAACGCTAGATTCTTCTCGTCCCTGGACTTAAAATCTGGTTATTGGCAAATCGAAGTTGATGGAAGAGACCGTGAGAAAACAGCATTCGTAATACCCGATGGCCTATACGAATTTAAAGTCCTGCCATTTGGCCTCTGTACTGCCCCCGCAACGTTCCAGCGTACTGGAGTTCATCGCTACAATATATATATATATATATATATATATATATATATATATATATATATATATATATATATATATATATATATATATATATATATACACCAAATTGCATATTTATAAATGAGTAAAGTAAAAAAATGTAAAATGTATTTTCGTCTTTAAAATTTTGAATGTAGACATGAAAGAAATAAAAAAAAATACAAATATTAGCACGGCTGGTCGCTAAAAATAAGTCAAGGCGATTGTGCATGACACACACGCAGACACACGTGTACAATGCAGCACATGTCAGTTGGTACCCGCCGCGGTGGCTCAGTGGCTAAGGCGTTGTGCTGCTGAGCCCAATTAAGGACGCGGGTTCGATTCCCGGCCGCGGCGGCCGCTTCTCTGATGGAGGCGAAAAGCGAAAACACCCGTGTGTTCGAGATTGCGGCGCACGTTAGAGATCACCAGGTAGTCAAAATTAACCCGGAGCCCTCCACTACGGCGCGCCTCATCGCCTGTGTAGCGTCGGCGCGTTAAACCCCACAATCAATCAATCATGTCAGTTGGTGACCATGCAGGCGCAACGGGAAAATTTGGACTTTTGAAATCGAATGAAAAATAATTGCCATATTGATCTCGGGATATTCAAAGGCGATGGGCATAATCTTAGCCAAAACCACTCTTCTAATCACGGAGTACCAAATTATAACCAAATGCAGCCGTCGGCGTTGCCAAGGGTTTGCGGCAGCCGGACTATATAGGGCCAACCAGGAATTTATACACCCCCCCCCCCCCGAAGGATTTCGACACCCCCCAAAAAAGGTTCCACAACCATGAGCATCCCACCCAGGGATTTATACACCCCAGCCGTCCCCAACCCCCCCAACAGACCCCCCCCCCCCCCCCCCCCCCCCCCCAAATCGAAATTCTGGATAAAACGCCGGGGCCAACATGCATCACTCAATATGTGAATAAATACAAAACAGGGGAGAACGCTGCGTCTATGGTTTTGTTTGTGCAGTCCCAGTAAGATTGGGAACTTTGGCCTAAGGGCCCCGTCCTAGCCACCGGTGCAGCTTCGTCCGGCAGCCGACCGCATTTATGAGCTTCTGCAGCCACGAAGGCAAGCTCATCGGATCAGCTCGACGTCGGGAGAGCTTTGGTATGTCTTACCTCCATGGCGTGATTTTGACAGCAGAAGCAGCGCTTTCTTCTTGTTCACCTCATACGATGGCGGCCGCGGCTGTGGCTGGTCGCTTGGATTGCTGGTGGTGGTGCACGCGCCAGGGGAATTGCTCATACCCAGGAAGGACTTGAAGGATTCAGTTATACTCAGGATTCAAAGAAAGGTATGTAAAGAATGCATTGAAAGTGGATGTCTAGGGAAACAAAAGTGATAATATAAACAGAAATATATGAAATATACATAAACTGCGGAATAATTGGACAAGGCAGGGAAAAGTAAAAAAAAACACGTCAATATATCAATGGCAGTGTATTGACAAAGGCGGACTTACATTTCATGCTAAAATATGGTTAAGAAATAGAACTTAGCCGGAAATCAAAGGGAGAAAATTTTTCAAAAAAGGATGAAAAAAAATTGAGAAAGAAAGAGATGTGGATTGTACATATATATCGAACATATCGAAACGAGTGTAATTAATTGATTGTTCCGGAAGATGACTGTATGTAGATGCGTTTTACTAACACCGGTTAACGACCTGTTTCGGAAATAAAAGAGTGAAGGGCGCCGCGACACCCATTCCCCTGGCAAGAACCCAATGCCCCAAATGATAATAAATTAGGTATACCAACAAAGAAAGGCCCCTTTGGCGAAGGGAGACCTCCAGGTAGAAGCTACTTTTGTTCTCTTTGGTCTGGTCATCTCTCCCTCCAAGGCTCCTAGGATGCATACCCACGCGGAGGATTGGCCATGGAAGTGGAACTCGAAGGGCCAGTATACGCCCGCGTACAGTGCATCAATTGAAGGTAAACAAAAATCTTAAGCAAAATCGCACAGTGTAGTGGTGAACCCCAGATTAATTAAAACCACCTGTGGATCACCACCATGCGCAGAAATCACGACACACAGGCGTTTTTAGTTTTTCGTCTCCATCAGAAAAACGGCCGTTGGAAGGCAAACAAAAAGGAATTTAGAGAACAGTGCAAAGAATCATGACAGTTGAATACTAAAGAAATAGTAAAGAATGAGGTTGGTAAGCGTCGTTGCACGAAGTGAACGCGCACGTGCTTCTCTCATTTCTACTCTCATTGCTTATCCCATGGGCTTTCATACACCCCAGGCGCGAATCAGCATTTACGCTTATGCGTGAAGTTGAAAGTCGTTTCACTAACCATCTTCGAAAATTAAGCGCGAACTGAAACAGGGACAAGAAAGGGAGGCGATACCTAGGTTCGATTCCAATTATTGCCCCGTTTTTTTTTTTTTTGTTATGATAATAATATCGTGGTTTTAGAAACCAGTGTGTGCAGGGTAGGTGCCTCTTTCTCTTCAGCTTCGAATCAATAAAGCTTTTGCCGCCACCACAACCACCAGAGTGCGCTTTTTCTTCAGTGCCTGAAATTGAGTATTTTTCGCACAGGTTGGCCCTGGCTTTTCCGACTAAACGGTGAATCAAACACCCTTTATTTTAAGTACAGTATCAGCTTCAGACATCCTACATATTGTAATATTAATCTGTTTTTGCTTGTTTGGTTAGGGAAGACTAACCCTACCCTCTGTGTGGCACTGGAAATGCACATGGTCCAGACCTTCAGACGTGGTACAAAGACATCGTGAATAAAATTACAGGAAGTAAATTATTTGCCTCCTTACTTACAGGAACAGCAAAACCCTAGGGATAGTAATGTGTTAGTAACAAGTTACAAGACGAAATTAAAGAAGGCGAATTGTGAATTACATATACCATAGCCTTTTCAGAGGGGACGTGGATTCTGGTAAAAGTCTCGTATATTGAGCCTCCCGCTTTGAACGGCTGCAGCTAGTTTTTCTTTTTTTTTTTTTTTTTTCGTTTTGCAGACTTAGCTTGCCAAGACCAGGGAGGGGGGTTGGGTCTCTTTGGCAACAGGGGACGCTCGAGCCCCTCCCCCCTTTCGGAGCCCCTGCCAGCAGGCAGCCGGTGGCCTGGAATGCATGCAGTAGCGATAGGTGCTTTTCGGCATTTCTGGCGCTTGATTGTGTCGACTATCATCTGCGGTGACGCGCGGCTCCCGCACGACGAGAGCAGCGGATGAAACGTCGCCCATCGTCGGAATTAAGGCGTGCCTCACAGCGCTGAGAGCTCGATCACGCTCAACCTATAATAATGCCTGCGGCATAAAGCAGTAAGAAAAGCGCCCCTCTGCGCTGCTTGCATTGCCGATTCGCCGGCACTGCGGGGTCGAACGCGCTTGCGTATTCCTGTCACGGCTGACCGCGGAGCGAAGCGAAGGCGGCTGCGACCGAGAGCATGGCCTTCGTCTAATATAGCCTTGAGTGCCGTCGCTGCAGCCTTCAAACCTATAACAGGGGGTCACACGACCTTCAAACTGAAAAGTTTAGGGTAAGTGGATTCAGCTGGTCAACACAAATCTGTCACGTAAGCGGAAGAAAGCAGATCGGATGCACGTCGGCAGCCACCGGATATGGGTTCTGTCTAATTTTTCCTTCCTAACGAATCCCTAATTTCTTGCGCCACCCTCCTTGACTTTCGGCCCTTACTCCGTTTCTTACCTTAACCCGTCGTCTTGCAATTGCGTATTAGCCTGTATGACACCAGCAAATGAATCTCTTGGTGTTTACAGTGAATAGCCCTATCTCAATGCTTTTGCTCCAAAGTTAAAAAAAGGACAGGGGACGACCAGAGTACGGCCTGTGCGGCACTGACAGTCTGACACAATTTAATGCACATCGTCTGCCCGTTCCGTCGTGTGGCCTTCCCTGTTGGCCCTTGTCTTTTTCTGCGCAGCGAACATTATGTATGAATTACCCGCTTAAATTAAGCTAACTTCCGCCCTCCCAATAAGCGCATTCACCTCGTCTGCTCCCCGCGCCGTGCGCTGGTTTCAGCTCCCACTGACGTAGTCGTACCTACCCCCCTCCAAAACACACACATGACGTGTCTTGGCCAACTCCAATCCACCCTAATCTGTGTTACGTAATTTCCACAGGGTGAAGGTCAAATTGCGAGCCTTCGCGCCTCTTCCTTTGCCGCACCGCCGAAGCCAGACATAGCGGAAATGAGTCTCCGTTTCGTTGCGAAGCCATATAAAGGTATGAAAAACCAGCCTTACCACTGACGTACCGTAAAGGGGGATGCCAGTGCATTTGTCTTCGATCATCAAATAACGACTACTTTTATAATTATTTTTCTTGCGCGACCTCAGCTCTAACACGCGTGAACAAAACAGATCGAAAGGTTACATCGAGTACGCCAGCTTCATCCCGAAGTTATTTTTCTGCGGAAAGCCGTCGTTCTTGCTGTCGCACAAAAAAAAAAAGGGGGGGGGGGGGGAAGGGCCGCTGTAAGGAGTGAATATAAAACACATGTGTGATCCGATGAGATTTGAACGCGGGTCTTTACAGGAGCAGCCCGAGCCAGGGGTTTATGCAGAATTTCGATTTTTGGGGGCTGTCGGTGGGATGTTTGGGGGGGGGGGTGTATAAATCCCTAGGCAGGGTGCTTGTGTGCTTGTGGTTGTGGAATCTTTTTTTTGGGGGGGGGGGGGGGGGGGTGTCGAAGTCCTTCTGGGAGGGGTGTTGGGGGGGTGTTAGGGGGGGGGGTGTATAAATCCCTGGCCCGAGCGCTACACGTTGCTAGCGGCAGAACAAAAGTTGCTGTTCCTTGCTTAGCGGCACGTGCCCACTGAGCGGATTGGCCTAGTCTGCTTGCTGACGGAATTCGCGCCGTAAGACGAGAAAACGAAAGCGAAGAGAGACGTAAACACGGTGTAGCGGAAAGAAAAGAAGCCGGTTGAAGTAATTCCCACCAAAAGACACAGAAGCGACGAACGAGACGCAAATACGATGTAGCAGTAAAGAAGTCGTTGATAAGTATCGCCTAACTTTCGCCTTCACAGCACGTACACAGACTTCAGTGCCCCGAGGAATTCTTACTTAAGTGAAAGCCTTAATTATGTGGCTCGTATGAGGCAAAAATCCCGGCGTTGTGAGCTGGAGATGACCCCAAAAATTCACGTGTGCGCATCGAACACGCCTTTCAAAAAAGAGGGCTCCTGTAGAGAAGAAAAGAAACACAAAAAAGTAAACCCAGTTCCAACAGATGTGAAATCTTTTGAAACAGCGGAGCTGCGGGTTGTCTTTACGAAGAACCCGTTTTGCTTCGGCTTCTTTCTTGTGCGCAATGTTAGAGTCGTCTTAGCGGCTAATTGTCATATAATTTGTTTACGGATAGTTCCGGTAAAGCAAGTTACAGCCGTTTTCTGTATCCACACCCTCTCCGTAGATGGCCATGTATTGACCGCAGACGGGAACTCTGTAACGTTTACAACTTCCCTGTGAATTAACCAATTGCGACAAGTGAAACTCGGTGCAGTGGTATCGTCTTAGCGGCTAACTGTCATAAAATATTTTTCAAGACACTTTCGATAACACATTTTCTGTAATCATACTCCCTCCGTAGATGGCCATCCTTCACTGCGCAACAAGCAATGTGGAAAGGCCAGCTTACAAAGACCAGGCTTACATTGTTCTTTTTTAAAGTCGACTTCACTGCCAAGCACAAATCCGTTGCTGGAAAGACATATTAAGGGGCAATATAAACTGTTTTATATCAAAATATAAAAGCCCAAGGTCTTTTTTACTGCGGAGGAGTATATGCCTCCCCTTCCCAGTTTCGTTCCAGTGAAGCGGATTTATTGGGCGCCGCTCCGGGGCTCCTCCTCGCCACCGCCGATCCCTCCTTCACAACGTTTATTCCCCTCGCTATCATCGATGCCTCTTTCACAAGTTGCGCAGTCGGTTGACAGCGGCCTTAGCGCCGTTATCACATGATTGCGGAGAACCAACAGCAGCGCGAATAGGTGCAAAAACGCCCGAAAGCCGCCGAGAATGCAGCTGTGGCTGTTTCCGCCTCAAATTCCACCTCGCCGTTAGCTGCGGGACCCCCCCGGTTGAATGAAGCCACCTTGCCCCGTTTGAATGCCCGCGTGAGCACATAATCCTCCTCCAGCATGAAAGAGTTTTAGGTGACCGTTTCCGACGGTCCGCTCCGGTATCGGCGGCCCGCTCGGCGCAACCGGAGCCAATGCCGTTCGCGGCCAAGCGCGCCACGCATGCGCAGTGGTGCTGAGCGGACCGTGGAGCGGACCGTGAAAACGGTCAGCTAAAACTCGCCATTGACGCGTCTGCGGCCGTCGTTGACCAGCTGGTCATAGTTCTGGCGGAAGAATAACGATAGATCTTAGACTAGCGACATTAAAGTCTTTCTCTCTCCCTTCGCCGGTGTATTTCACGCCTGCGCCCATCCTCGGTTGCCGGTTTAGTCGTGCACTGGTTGGGGGTGGAGGGAGGAGGTATGCCCGCACAGCAGGGCCTAATGCCGCTACCGATGACATACCCGTTGTGGTGGTGGGACATTTAAACGTGAGTGTCTTATGACTCAATGCCCCCTATCAACTGTGCACCGCAATCGAGCTGTTTGCGTCCGAGTTTGTGCGTTGCACAGACAATACGATGCCTATGACTGGGCAGCGAAAGGAACACCCACGTGTGTGTCTTCTAAAATAAAGGTTGAGCCCTTTGAGATGTTGGGACGGACGCATGTCGTTCGCTTGGAGGAAGAAGAGCGGAAATCGAAGAAGCGTCAGCCCTAACAGAAGCGTGAATGGGCGCGAAAACAACGGAAAGCCGCTGCCGCCGCCGTTGCCTCATCAAGTTCCACCTGGTCGAGTAGCTGCGAATCCCTCCCGTACAAAGAGCAACTAGCTCGCTTGGAACGCCAACGTGGGCCAATTTCTTACAGAGCGGCATGTTCGACAAAGTCTCACTTCTAAGTACCCGCTCATGACCGGTTGCCGGTTTATGCGTGCACGAGTTGGGTGTTGGGTAGGGAGGCAGGGCTGACACGCGCAGCTATAGGCTCATGCCCTTACTGATGACATGTCCGTTATGTTGGGGTGAGGTTTAAACGGGCCGTCAAACAGCCCAATGCGATCGGTCCGGTGTCCTCAGTGGTAGAGTGGATTGGGCTGGAGGGTTACGCAAACAGTAAGATGCCTACGACGCGGAAGGGAAAGAGACAGCTCTAGGTTTGTCCGCTAGGCTAAAGCTCCCGTCTTTCCAAATTTCAATAAGGTAATTGGCTAGGAAGTATGCTCAGTCGTAAATTACAAAAAAATGTATTTTGTTTCGTGCACTCCGCCGAGGGCGTGCAGCTTCGCAGGTCATCCGTTTTCAGCATGGTAGTACACTAATTTTTTATGTTATGACTTTTTTTTACGCTTCGAGCGCTGCCTGTAGAGGCTAAGGGACCTTAGTATAGGCACCACTGAAATCCCCCTAGCGGCCCGTTTTAAAAGCAGCCGCGGGATGCTCCAGCCCGCTCCCCGCTGCCGCTGCTGCTTTTGCGGCCCATTCACGACTGAGATTTACCGTTTGTATGCGTTGGAAATACCTATTTATGTGGAGTAGTTACTATTTTCGCAAATGTGGCGTATTTTTGAGAGTGTAAGTGTTTCTGACGCGGTCTTAGTGAGGTACATTCGGTCTGTATAAGCGCCAGGTGTGTGTCACAGGCCGGAGTCGCGAAATCGGCATATGCATGAAGGTTATTGTAGTTCCACTGCCCCGAAACAGTGTCTTCGTAAGCAACGTACCATCAGATGGTATGTTACGGTAATACACTATGACTGAAATCGGTTTTATGCGCTTACATAATCTAGCGGAGCACTCATACCTGACAGCACGCCAGTTACGCTTTCCAATATCATACCTAAGATATTGATCAGTACCCTTGACAATTGCCAATGTGGCCTGAATTTTACGAACATCCTACGAAAGAAGTACGATGGATAATGCAAAATTACACTCGGCAATCAGCACACGGCAAAAAAATTATGGTGGATCGTCTTGTCGCAAGGTGAGTGCTCGCAAACATTCATTCACCTGCTGTACATATATACAGTATATCCTCCGCGAGCAGCTCGAAGATGGTCTTTTAGAGTAATCCTAGCCCAAGAGTAAACGCTTCTTTGAAGCATCGTCATGAAACACCGGTAACCTCATTGCCAAAGTAGGATTGACATGCTGCAGGAATGCGTGCTGGTTTTCCGGGTAAGACCAGAAGGGGCTTCTTTCCTTGAAAACAAGCTCCTTTGCTAGTCTCGAGGCATCGCGCTTCGTGAAGAAAATCTTCCTCACGTTCCACAGTCCCGTCTTGGAAGCCTCAAGGCACTTTGCACGGCTGGAGATGAGTCGGGGCACTGTCGGTAGAGGAGGGTGCGGCATGGGGTGCGGAGTGCTCCTGCGCGGGCTTCAAAGAGCAGTAAACTCCCTGTGTCGTTGTCGTAAAGCGTTTAGGCTGCTGTGGTGGACTTGTAGGAGCGATACAGCTCCAGGGTGGACTTTGCAAGCATGGCCGAGCACCACTGGCCTGTTTCCACCTCGCGTACATGTTTCCGCGCCACGTGGCTCAGCTTCTGGGCGCCTGATGCCTGCAGCGCCTCTGCAAGAAAGCCGAACTTGCGACTCAGCGTGTGCACTCTGGAGGTCCACACAGTCTGGGTGCCCTTGAAGCCCATGTAGCGGAAGGCACGTCGAGCCCGCCGCTAATAGTCCATATATAGGTCGAAGTCGAGCCTCGAAGGCCATGGCTTGCTGCTTGCCTCTCGAGCCTCGAAAGACGACCATTCCAGGTCACCTTGAATGGAGGGTTGCAAGCTGGGCTAGTTGGAAAGACATTCTTGGATAAAACCAGCGCGAACTCAGACAAAGACCAAGGAAGTGCAACACAGGGACAGCCACAGAAACCAGCGGCTGTCCCTGTGTTGCACTTCCTTCGTTTTTGTCTGAGTTCGCGCTGGTTTTATCCAAGAATCACCTCGGACGGCCTCAATGGCCCCGCGTCCGTGGCAGCCGAGAGCCACGCGTCCCACCTCACGTTGGCCACGCTCCAGCCATGCTCGGGTGCTGGATGAAACGCACACCACTGCATTGGTGAAGGTCAGTGCTGGGACATGGACCGCTTTCCACAGCTCACGAACGAGGACGTTTCTGTTGCACCCCCACATTGACCTCCGGTGTAGCACAGCTCTGGCTCTTTGGCAGGCCTGCCTGAGGTGTTCTTCGTTAGCCTCCAGAAGAACCGACGAAGAGGAGAGGATCATCCCAAAGTACCGGTACTGGGTTGCCCAGGGGATGGTGTCGTTGTATGGCAAGAACACGGTGTTCACTCCTGGATTTCCAGAGAACTGAAGCGCCGCGGATTTCTTGGAGTTGAAGCAGAGGCCGAGCAGGGATAGATGTGTGGCACTCAGGGTGACGAGCCGCCGGATGTCAGGGATGGTTTCCGCCAGAAGCACCCTCCGCAAAGGCCAGCTCAGGTAGCATTAGGTATGGGGTACCCATTCGTACAGGAACTGGTACGGGAATCCCAGTCCCGAGTCGATCAGACCGCCCTAGCCCCGAAACATACAGTATGTAGAGCAGGGGGGAGAGTGGGCAGCCCTGCTTTAGACCCCGACGTACAGGTACCGACTACGATTGAGAACCACCTAGACAGGCCACAACGGTGTTCCCATACAGCCGGCGTAGGATGTCCACCAGTGGTTGTGGCATACTCAGGGCCGATATTCGGCTGAGCATCGGCTCGTGAGGGACGATGTCGTACGCCTTCGCGACGTCAAGAAAACACGAGAAGATACACTGCGCCTCCTTCCGTGCCAGTTCAATTGTCCGGCTCAGGGTGAACAGATTGTCTTCCACGCGGCAATTGGATCGGAAGCCATTCTGTAGCTCTGTCAGGGCCCAGGAGCACTCCACCCAGGCACTCATCCAGATTTTCAACACAAGGGTGAAGAGGCGGTACTTTACACTGGTCACCATGATGGGTCGGTTATCCTGAGGCGCGCATGCAGGCAACCAGTACGCATGCAGGTTGCGTGCATGCACCCCCAACTGGTGATGACCCCCTCACCTTCATTTCTGTCCATTCTCATGAACTGTAGACGCACCCTCTGCACGAAAGTTTGATGCATATCTGGAGCTTTTCCATTAGCTGAAAAAAGCTATTGCCCACCCACTCTTTGTGACACCGCAGCCTGTCACCAGGCCCTCCACATGTTTGGCCCCAAGCATAAACCTGCGGCTGTTTGGTAAACCTCTTGCTTTATCCTCTTACTGAAGTCACAAACTCGCCTCGACTTATTATTGCCACATAGCAGCAGCATGTAAAAAATCTACTCTGAGTAATTATGTCAACACCAGAAAACCATTAAAAGTGGCTTGGACTTACTCTTAAGACATAGAATACTCTTGCTATAGCTGGAGTCATCTTTTGATGACAAGCTTGCTGACTTGTCGGATGCTGGTGCGGTCAGATAACAGGGGCCACGCACTATGGCAAAAGTGAGGGGAGTGCAGCCTAGCGGAAGTAAAAGTATAGACAAAGAATAAAACTACGCGAAAACTGAGGATGAAGACAAGAAGGAGACAGGACGAGTGCTCGCCATCTCCCTTTTGTCTTTGCATTTGAAATTTGCATTTATTTGTACGGTGGAGCAAAAGTGTAGGTTGACGATTGACGGGAACCATGGGTTGAAGCTGAACATTTACCGTCGAAAGTTGTCGAGAACTGTTGTGGCCTTCCAGCTGCCTTGAGCTACGATGATTGAGAGCCCGGTACTTTTCTAGTAGGCCGGGTGGTTAATGACCAGCTTCCAGCTGCGTGACCCTCATTTGTGGCGGGGCTGCTTGTTCTGAACACATCCAAGGAAAGTCCGCATGCTCGGCCTGGTGCAGTTGATGTTTGTATAAAAATAATGAAAGATGGCAACTGATGCAATTCAGCTAAGAAAACAGCAACCCATAAATATAAAGATAATACATAACTGAAATCTTCAGTGTCGTACTGCAGTCCAGTTCATGCGAGGAAGATCTACAGGCAGTTTGAGCATGGGGCACATGCTCGTTGGGAACATGGCAGACGACAGCCCATTCTGCCAACGATGTCTGATGTACGTGTCCTGAAAGTACGGTGCGAGGAGAAAGGCTTTGGGTGGAAGCAGTGCCACGAGATCTTTGAAGATGACTGGTGCCTGCGCAGGTGACGAAAACTCCAAGGCAGGCAACATCCTCATTTGGAGTTGAATGCACATCCTGCTATCTGAATTACGGGTTTTCTTAACTGGTAAGCAAATTCGGAAACTTACCAGAACCTCGAAATCTTCATCTAACACATGGCATGTCCAGAATTCAAGCATGCAGGCCTTGCAGTAAGCCGCCTGCCATAGAGGGAAAAAGAACCCTAACCTGAACTTCTGGGAAGATGTTTTCGGAAGATCTTGCGGGAAGATGTGCAAGGGGCAGTTGAGGGACTTGGAGCCACAGTACGCATTAAGTTCTAGCATGGGCTGCACCGCTACACTCGCATGGACTGTAAGCAACATGAAAAAAGTGCCACCGGCCGTCTTAGCCATGAAATCTAGAGTTCACCATTTGAAACTTAGCTTCCGTAAATTTCCTATACCTGCAGTATATGTACCTTCAATCTTGTTTGGAAGCAGAGTGCACACCATGGGTACTTGTACGTGATATGGACTGCAACACTCGAAATATGATGGACGTCGTAACTTCACACGTGCCCACACCTTAGGCCCTCGGAGAAAATCAAGGTTACACTGTGTGGTGACAATGAAATCCAGTTCTGGGGCCGAATTCTCTTAAATTCTCTTTGAAATGGTGCCGTTTTGACGGGTGCAGCTTGAAACATGGCATGGAGCACGGCATGAAACGACACACTTTGGGTGCAGATCGTTTCTAGCAGCATGTCTTCAAGCGGCTTTGTGAAGAAATTCTACTGTTTTTTGCCGGTCGAGGACTCCACAACCAAGGAAAACACATTTTCACTTCAAAACAATCCACTTTCAAGGTGGTGTCACCGTCAATACCTTACAGGCTCAAGGAGAGCATTGAGTGAGCGGGAACAAACTTCAATTATTAACGTACAGGCCAATCATCAACAACAACCGGAAAAAAATACACGGAAAGTAATGAAGTATTACAGAATGGTAACGCAAATAGAAGCGAGAAAACTGGTTTGGCAACTTGCACTCAGAACAAATGGTTGTCTATTTATGCCTTAAAGTATGCGGGTACAAACTTCAATTTGTAACAGTAAAATAATCATTTTGTACATATCTTTAGGTAATTCGACCCCTGATCACCAACTACGCTGCCGTGGATGATGAAAGTACCCATTCGTTAAGGCTATACTTGGAAATATGAAATCAAATATTATTTGTACTCCTCAAAACATGACTGTGATGATCGAGTTTGATGCACGTCCATGAAATCCATCAGCAGCTGTCAATCCGCAGGTCACCATCACCGATATCGGCGAGTCTCTGCCAGCGATTTGCCGTCGTCGACACATCAACGGGTCTCGGGTGGCACTGAGAAGTGAAGGAGAAGTAGTCTCGATGAGAGGAGGGGCGTGCGGCTCCTCGATATTTTCCATCGGTGTGCGCTACACCGAAAGCGTGACTGCTTTAGTGTAGCGTGACATGACTGCTATAGTGTAGGGCGGGATTGGACGATCGCCTTGTTATTTTGCACCTTTACAGCGGCCAAAAATTTCGTCAGGAGTGCAACAGAGCTAGAGTTTACTTTCAAAAATTCAAAAAATGTCCTCCGTCGCCTGCGTATGCCTGAAGACATCGGACATCGGAAGACAAAAGTTCGTGGAGTCTGCAGCGTTGACGGATCGACAGCAGTTGAATGACGAGCGCCGGGCACAACACCCGCTGGCGAGATCCTAGTGAGCATTCTGGTCGGAGGCGACGGGCGGAACAATCCAGTTGAGCATCGCCAGCTCGAGCCCTCGCCAGCCGGGGCCACAACCGTGCAGTAATGCCCGCAGCCGCGCAGTACAGCGTGGTCCCGAGTGCGCGCCACCAACGACTGTCGCCGTACCTAACCTTAGCCGTACCCGCCACCGCGAGCCATCTGTACGTCGTCGTTGACCGTAGACGCGGGAGGCGACTGGTTCAAACTGAGAGCACCACTGGCCTCTCTTCTTCACCGGCGCCTTTTTGCACCGAACCGACTCCGTCGTCGTTAGCAGACGGCAAGTGCAGCATCGAGCTAAACCGCGTCGCAGTATTGTGTCTGCGTGGCTTCGTGTACTGTTTGTGTCGCCCGTGAAGGGCTGCATCCAGTGAGCGTTCATCGAGTCTCGTTCCGAGCAAAATGCTTGATTTACCTCGACTGCGGCGTTCTCGATCTGTCTCTTCCGCGTCACGTACTTGCAGGTGTGACTTGTAAAAACACTGCATGCTTCGTCCCTCCACAGGCTTCACGTTAGTGGAGATGGCCCGGCCTCTGGGATATTTTCTTGGCGAGCAAAGGAGGCAGGCAAGAGCGCTAAGGAAATTAAAATACTGATTTTGGAATTGAGATTTGGGCGCCCCATTCGAGCATTACAAATTGCAACAAATGGGGCACCGAAATTATTCGCGGGTTGCTCTCGCTTCTATTGTTATAACTGACCACATTAACAAAGAAGGTGTCCAAAATTATTGATTCCTGTGAGCACGAAAAGTTGATTTTCAACCACATTGTTTTACCAAAGTACCAAAAACATTTCATGTATTTTATTTTTGTTGACAAGAAACTTAAAAAAACCACATTTCTGTTATTTTAAACTTTTTAAATACATTGTTTTATTATTTTTCTGTGAGAAAGGTTACGTTAATTTTATTGTTGTTATTAATAAGCCTACCGAACGATAACCGGAGTACGCTGCAGCTCCATTTTATTCAGAAGCGGTGCATGGCAACGGTGCAGAGAAATTTTTGCGGGCCGGTGCAATTCAGAGGCGTGGTTCCGTGGTGCTGCGCAGTAAGACTGCACCCATAGAGTTTCATAACACCATCACCAGCCAATCTACGCCCACTGCAGGGCAAAGGCCTCTCCCATTATTCTCCAATTACCCCGGTCCTGTGCCAACTGTGACCAATTTGTCCCTGCAAACTTCTTGATCTCATCCGCCCATCTAACTTTCTGCCGCCCCCTGCTACGCTTACCTTCCCTAGGGATCCACTCTGTTACCCTTAATGACCAACGGTTATCTTGCCTGCGCATTACATGCCCTGCCCACGTCCATTTCTTCTTAATTTCTACTAGTATGTCCTTAACACTCGTTTGTTCCCTGACCCACTACGTACGCTCCCTTCTTGTCCCTTAATGTTACACCTATCATTTTCCGCTCCATTGCCCTCTGAGTCTTTCTCAATTTAAGTTGAACCCTCTTAGTGAGCCTCCAAGTTTCTGCCCCGTAGGTGAGTACCGGTAAGATGCAGCTGTTATACACTTTCTTCTTTAGGGACAATGGTAGGCTGCTATTCATTATCTGAGAATGTCTGCCGTATGCACTCAACCCCATTCTGATCCTTCTAATTATCTCTGCCTTATGGTTGGGATCCGGGGTCACAACTTGGCCTAAGTAGATATATTCTTTTACCACTTCCACTACTTTGCCCCCTATCCCAAACTGTTGTGCTGTCCCGAGGTTATTGATCATTGCTTTAGTTTTTTGCATATTAATTTTCAGGCCCACGGTTCTACTCTGTTCGTCTGGGGCGGAAACCATGCTTTGCAATTCGTGCCCCGAGTTACTTAGCAAGGCAACGTCATCAGCAAATCTGAGGTTACTGAGGTATTCTCCATTAACCCTTACTCCCACCTGTTCCCAATCCAATGTTCTGAATACTTCTTGTAAACATGCTGTGAATAACATTGGAGAGATTGTGTCTCCTTGTCTGACGCTCTTCCTTATAGGTATTTTACTGCTCTCCTTATGGAGGATGATGGTAGCTGTGGACCCATTGCAGATATTCTCTAGTATTTTTACATAATGCTCATCTACTCCCTGGTTCCGTAATGCCTGAATAACTGCTAGGGTTTTGACCGAGTCGAATGCTTTCTCATAATCTATGAAGGCTATACGTATATAGGGGTTCAGAATACTCAGCGCACTTCTCTATCACCTGATTGATCGTGTGAATTGGTCTATTGTTGAATAACCTTTACGGAACCCTGCGTGTTCTTTAGGTTGACTGAAATTAGAGTGAACTAGAATAAAGGAGTGTCCCGAGCGGCGGCGCCGAGCCACTCCGGTTGGCGTCGACACCGCGAGGTGGCGCGACTGCGCCCTTTCGCAGCTGGTCAGGCGCAGTGATACTGCGCGTCTGGCCTTGCACTGTTATGTTCTCGCGTTCTCTTTCGGTTTTCAAAGGCATTCAGAAGCTAAGCAAGATTCTAAACGACCAAACATGATTTTTGCTTTACTTACTCCTGCTCCAGGTCGAGCACAAGAACTGTGGCCTCGATGAGGTGATCCGTTCTGGTTGCAGGCACCTTAGTCCCGCTATCCGCGATTTTGATTCACCTCGAGCTTTATATCTGGCGCGGGCGCTTCTGAATGTCAATGAACTGTCACCTGTGTTCTCCGCAACACGCCGAATACTGCCTGACGAGGATAATTACTTACTTTTCGCGAACTGGCAGGTGTTCAGCATGGACCGTTAGGCCCTGCACAGGGCAGAGCATCGCGGTTCTAAAAACACGTCATTGCTCGTATAGCAGCATTTAAGAGCGACAAATTTTTTAGCCGAGGTGTTGCAGTCAACTCTGATGTATTATTTATTCGGCGCATGTGCGCAAATAAGCACGTTGACCCCCCCCCCCCCCTCAATCTCCTAAAAGGAAGTTTAGACGCGCCGCATAGCACAAAAACGAAACTAACTTCTGCTTGCTTGCCAATATGCCATGGTATGGAGTCTTTACGATTTTTCAGAAATCAGAGGTTCTATCATGGCGAAAGGCAAATTATTTTTCTGTTTCTTGTTATAATTACTAGAAAAAAAGAACAGTACCTAACTAATGTTAACACTTACATGCAATGTTACATGTTAAGCAAAGTTGTGTACAGCTATTGTAATTTTTATAATATACATACAGGGAACGAAATAGAACAGATTACGTTTCAGTGAGCTGTCACAGTTTCTTTCGCAATTTGGTCCAGTACTACGGGCATTTACCTAGTTTAGCATACTTTGCAGATTGCCGTTTTTTTGCATTGCTTCTGCTGATCATTTTGAAGTAGAAGTGAATGCGGGTCGTGAGGTAAAACGCACCTCTGCCGCAACAGCCTTACAATGATCACTGCACCAAAGTTCACACTGCTGCTTAGCCTTCACCACACTCAAAATGTAAAGGATGCTATCCCAATGTAGCTCATCAAGAAGACTGAAGCATTCAGTGAACGCGTTCTCCATGTTTAGCACAGACCTATGCAGAACGGCCTGTACAGAAAGTGGAGCTCGCACACTGCAGCCTACGATTCTGTGAGGGGCTTGTCCTAATAGTGGCAAATACGTTTTCCCATCCAGTCAGGATGCATCTGTTATTTCCCACACAATTCGACGGACAATGTAAATTCTGTCTCAACCAGGCACTCTATGGCACATAATATGGGAGTGCGCCAAGAACCCAGACCTCCCACCTCCTTTTCCTTCCCCTACTCCTGAGCAGTGGGAGATACTGCTGTCCAGCTCCCTCCCTCAAGATCAACTTCTTCTGGTCGAGAGGGCCAGTCGAGCCGGGACGGTTACCTGAAATGGTTACCTGAAATGAGGAACCACCCCACCTAAAAGCTCGATAAAAAAAGTTTTGTCTCTCTCTCTCCTGCCGGCGCAAATAGCGCTTCCACTTTTTTCGAACCTCTTCGTCTCTTGGGGCGGCAATCAAAGACGCCTTTGGAGCGCCCTGATAGCCGGCGTGACAGCCTGGGCAAAACAGTGCGCATAAGTCCTTCTTTTCGCCGTCTTCCTCACATGCTGGTCCTTGACGAAATGCACTCTCTCACTGTTTTGAAAAACACGTCAGAACCTCCGCACCAATTCAACCGAACGCACGTGCACCCACCGCCTTCCAAGTTCTACGTTTCGTCCGGTCTGATCGAGGGCTCCGGCGAAAGCGCGGGCGCCCGGCGCGGCTGACCGGCTGCGAGATCGTGCACCAGCGCCACTAGCCACCCTAGCGGTGGTCGACGGCGCGCGGCACGCCGAAAGCAACGCCGTCTCCGCCCGCTCGGGCCACTCCCCTATTCTAGTTCACTCTAACTGAAATCTAAGGTTGCAGAAATTCTGTTAGCGATTACCTTGGTAAGTACCTTGTAGACGACTGAAGCTGATCGGCCTGTAATTTTTCAGGTCCTTCATGTCACCTTTTTTATGGATTAGGATGATGTTCGCGTTCTTCCAAGATTCCGGTACGCTTGCGGTAATTAGGCATTGCGTATACAGGTTTGCCAGTTTTTCAAGTACAATTTCTTCTCCATCCTTCAAGAGGTCTGCTGTTATCTGATTTTCACCAGGTGCTTTGCCCCCTTTCATTTCTTTCAAAGCCTTCCTTACTTCTTCGGTCGTTACTGGTGGGATGTCTATCTCCTCTGAACTACTTTCTCGTTCGACATTATCCTGGATGTCCTGGCTACTGTACAGATCCCTATAGAACTCCTCGGCCACTGTGACTATGTTATCCCTATTTGTGATGACATTGCCTTGCTTGTCTTTAAGTGCATACATCTGATTTTTCCCCACGCCAAGACGCCTCTTCACTGCTTTCAGGCTACCTCCGTTCTTTACAGCGTATTCGATCATCTCCATATTATACTTCCGTATGTCAGCTGTCTTACACTTATTAACTTAGAAAGCTCCGTTAGTTCTATTCTGTCAGCTGGGGTGGAGATTGTCATGGTTTGCCGTTTCCTAATTAGATCTTTCGTCTCCTGGTAAAGTTTACCAGTATCCTGTCTAGCCATCGTGCCCCCGACTTCTACTGCACACTCCGTGATAATGTGTGTAAGGTTGTGGCTGGCTTCCTGTGTCGTAAGCTCGGCTTCCTCGGTAAGAGCTGAATATCGGTTCTGCAGAGCGATCTTGAATTCTTCTACTTTACGCCTTACTGTTAGCTCATTAATCGGCTTCTTTCGTACTAGCTTGTTACGGTCCCTCTTCAAATCTAGCTTATTCGAGATCTTACCTTACAATGGTCACTACACCTTACCCTTCCGAGCACTTCCACATCCTGCACCACGCCAGGGTTATCGCATAATATGAAGTCTATTTCATTTTTATGGTCCCCATTGGGGCTCCTCCACGTCCACTTCCGGCTCTCCCGTTTACAGAAGAAGTATTCATTATGCGTAGGTTATTCCGTTCTGCAAACTCAACTAGTAGGTCCCCCCTGCTATTTCTACACCCCAGACCATAGTTTCCAACTGCCTTGTCTCCAGCCTGATGCTTGCCTACTTTAGCATTGAAATCTCCCATAACTACGGTATACTGTGTTTTTACTTTAGCCATTGCCGATTTCATATCTTCATAGAAGCGTTCCACTACCTGGTCGTCATGGTTGGATGTGGGGGCATAGCCCTGTACCACCTTGAGCTTGTACCTCTTATTGAGCCTAATTACAACACCTGCTGCCCTTTCGTTAATGCTATAGTATTCTTCTATGTTGCCAGCTATGCTTTTATTGAGTAGAAATCTATAGTATACGCCCAGTTCTCTTCTGCCCTCTCGACCACGGTAACATAGAACGTGTCCATTTTTCAGCCCCGTAAAGGCTTCACCTGTTCTCCTAACCTCACTAAGCCCTATGACATCCCATTTAATGCCCTTTAATTCCTCGAACAACACCTCTAGACTCGTTTCACTAGATAAGGTTCACGTGTTAAACGTTGCCAGGTTCAGATTCCAATGGCGGCCTGTCCGGGTCCAGGTATTCTTAGCACCCCCTGCTGCGTCACAGGTCTGACCGCCGCCGTGGTCAGTTGCTTCGCAGCCACTGGAGACTGAGGGCCGTGGGTTAATTGGCGTATTCATGGGAGGTTGTGGCCGTTACTACACCAGGGTGGCCAATCCTGCTCTGGTGAGGGAGTGCGTTACCGGCAATGGCCGCCGGGGTCAGGCCGCACCCGCTCCAACTGCAATTCCAGAATTGCGAGTTTTTTATTGTTTTTTTTTTGGGGGGGGGGAGGGGGGGATTGTCCGGTATAGAGGGAAATTTGGCGCTACAATCGCGGGCCGCCGCGGGCGGCGCCGTAGCAGCTAGCGACGTTCCTCGCCTACTTGGCTCATATAGTTATGACTTGGCTAGAACGCAAGGTGTGAAGACCGGCATCGAAAGGCTGGCGCCAAAACGCGTTCCTGCCGCATGTCTGCGCTGCCGGCAGGGGCGCCGTCGTTTCTTGCGGCGTTTGCTTACCTCCGGGCGGGCAAAGGATCTGTCGCGCTTAGTTTTTGCGCTTTAAAGTTTTACCGAACGATGGCCGGAGAACGCTGCAGTCTCCTGTTTCAGGAACTCGAGTACGGGGGGCTGCCCCCGTTTTGGCGTCAGCACGTGTTCATTGAGTTCGTAGAGTAGTTACTGAGTTGATTTTTGTCGGCGTTTCTTTTGTCGCTTGCTAGAGACGCGTCGTCTTCTACATGCCGCTCGACCAGCAGACTGCCCCAGCGATTTAGAGGAGGAAACACGTTGTTCGACGGTCGTCGGCTGCCGCCTCTTCGTCAGCAAGGTTACAGCTGTTCAGTTTGTCATAGGCCTCCTGCGGTGGAGTTTTGGCGACATGCAGCGCCCCTAGCGGCCGACGCCTCTGGGTAGTACAAAAGCAGACGACCCTCGCCGCCTTCCACGTGTTTTCAATTACAAGCCAGAGTGAAAGTTGGTTTTAAGTGCGAATGCACTTTATAAGCGACCCCAAACCATCCACCGCCGGCGTCGGCGGCGTCGGCGTCCGCAGTGCTCCTCTATATTTAAAAAAGAAACAGCATCCGGCGCCAGGTTTCGATCCGAGGACTTTGCGGCCGCAGCGTGACGCTCTACCGACCAAGCCACGGACACGACGCGCCTATTAAAAGAAAAGTTGACTAGCAGCAAGTACACATGGAATAGTTCATGTGTACGAAATATTTTCGCAATACATGCAATAGAAGCGGCGCAATGAGCAAACAAAAGTGGGCCGATGCCCCGCCCCCATCTCGCCGCGCGATGCCGGAAGACCGAAGAGCGCGGGCGAAAACCGGCTGAAAAACGTCATACCTGGACTTCCGGCCGGATCGGCCGCCTCGGCCATGCTCTTTTCGCCGTGTTTCCTTGTGGTTGATAGCACTAATTTGTACAATTTTCGTGTTCAAAAAGTATGCACGAACGCCAAACGAGACATACGTTATCATGCCGTATTCCTAAGCAGAATAATGCCACGCCCGGATGCTTGATAACATACGGCAGCGACAGCCGATGCGGCTGTGCTTGATGACAGAGAATATACTACACTACGTTAAATACTTTGTAAACCACTCCAATGCGGCCTTTTTAATTTTTTTTGATGCGACGGACGTGAATGTTCACATTAATCCTAGATTTAGGAAGGATGGGGAATACTGCTGTACTTTGGCCGGGGATGTTTCGTTCCATTCCAGGAACCAAGTCACATTTGTTCAGGAAATACTTGTTTCGTTAAACGCGTCGGTTTTCTTTCCCTATGGGCTCAGGACAGTGTTCAAAAAAACAATTTTTTGGCGAAACTAAAACAAGGGGCCAATCCTGATAGAAGTTCTCTCCTGGGTAAGAGGTAAACAGTATTCCTACAAAGTAAAAGAACCAAGACAACCAGATTACTTATTTTGCAAGTATACATGTCACGATAAGGTGATGTTTGTCTGGAATTTAAAAAAAAACACCACTCCGAACCACCACCATGCCATAATTTGTGTTGACTGCGGGGGCCTAATTTTTTGCCCAAGATTCCGTGTGACTGCATATTATAACCTGGCAAGCACTTGTTGTCACTGAACCTCAAGTGTGCTCCAGTGATAGTCGGTGATATATATAATGATGATACTAAAAAAATTAGGAGCGAAGAGTAAATATACGGCCTCTGTCCGACTAGCACGGTAAATGCTTAAATCTAGAAATGCTGAAACAGGCCAACGATTCATTATCACAAACGTTTGATGATTATTACCTAAAGTAACGTAACTACAACGTAACTGCCTTGTCCGACTGGTCTGTTAATTATAACGAGGTGGCCGTAATATTGTAGCAGAATGCGCAACGCACAAGCGAATATCAAGCCCTACTACAGCCAATAATGCTGAGCAGGCACTAGTATGCTGCAGTGTTTTCAGAATAAATGCATGTGAAGCAGTAAGACGCCACTCATCAAAGTGCAGCTAGCAATCGCGGAGGCGCCGTATTGCCGCTGCCTAAATGGCGCGCGCGTGTGGGTCTGTGTACGGGGATGAGTAACGGGGCTGGGGTGGGCGACAACGAACAAAGGAAATGCGGAAGCAGAGCCTGCTTGTTGGTTTATGCGTGTACCGGCAAGATGTGTCTCGCATATACGTTTACAGCGCATGAACGCTATTTTTTCGCGCAGTGCACATACGTGCTTTTCGCTGGTAGATTGTTTATAAAACGCCAATTAACCTCCGGCATAAATGGTTTTGTGTATAATAAGAAACAGTTAAGGCAGTACCTAATATTAACATAAGGTATAAAATCCCCCTATGCTGGTTGCCTAATTCAAAAATATTTTGATGGAACCCACTAGTCGACGTCACAGTCACTGCTTTGGGGTTCTCTGTCGTGTAAAGCAAATTTAAGCTCCAAGATAATTGAACCAACAGCACGGGAACTTATAAAACAAACTTCCAGTCATGTGCTAAAATTAAACTGCAAGCTAAATTGCCGCAAAGGCAACCGTGCGATCGTTCGCAATGCTTCCGACAACCCGCGCGGCCGAAGGGTGTCCTCCTTTGACGTCATGACGGGCGCAACCAATCAGGGGCGTCAAAAGACGAAAAGCGCGCGTCTTTCAAACGGGGCCGCGCTTTTTGCAAGATAAATGTCACTTGGACTCATGTACGATAAATTTCAATGTGATATTCGGAATCAGCGCTCAAGAAACTATATAACTGTTAATCTAACTCAATTTTTTTGGAAAGCGCTTCAGCTTCCCTTTAACGCATTCAAACTACGTCGTCAGCGGCGTGCGTTGGCGACTCAGCGGCGTTATAGCGGCTTGATAACTGCGTGGTGTACACGTGATACTACAAACCCGATGGAAGAGATGGAAGAGAAGGCGGCGAGGCGGTGGGCTGCGGGGGCCGAGCGCAAGCGCCGCAAGCGGGCCGACAACCGTGCATTCGCACTTTCACATTCTCCCCCTCGGGGAAATGCGGGGGAATTTTTACTTAGTTTAATACTGTATGAAATAGCCCTTCAAGTAGTTGCAGAGGCTAAACAAAATAATATCCGCTAAAACAAGCCGATTTATCGGCTTTCTTTTGAGCGAGCTGTCGCGGGCGTCGCGGCGTGCACGGCACAGTATCGCCAGGTCGGGTGGTCTAACTTCCTGACGACCATTACCGTTCTTTCTTCTTGCGTGCGGTCGACAAAGGAAAGTTCACGAATAGCATAAACACGGAGCGCTGCTGGTAATGGCAAAAGGTTGCTTCAGCGGGAGCATGCGAGCGAACGCAAGATTTGCGCAGCCGACTCAACTGACACTGCTGGCCTGGCACCGCCTTGAAAACGAGCGGAAATTTTGTTTTGTATTTTCGCAAACTAAATGATTCTTGCGTAACGTTTTACGCCGCACGATTTACGAACGGCAGGTTACATGTATACTAGCGAGTAGGTGAGGCAATAGCGTCAAATAAAGAAATTAAGCGCCATTAAAGGACGCAAAACAAGCCCCAAATCGCACGCCCGCAGCCTGCAAAAATGTTTACTTATATTTGCATAACATAACCGCCACATGCACGGCGCTCGGCCCCGAATATTTACATACGATCATCACTGACTCTGTTGGTTATCTTCTAGTGCAGGGGTCGTCGCTAACAATCTGAACGCCGACACGCCAGTTTTGTCCTCAAATGGAGTCAGCGAGACAAGGACAGAGAATTGGTCGCTTCCAGTTGAATTGTCCCCCATCTTCACACTTCGCCAGATTATTGTCAAATATTATTGGCAATTCGCTGTTTTTGCGTTCAAATCCCCCCTCCCCCTCCCACCCGATTTGCCGTCCAGCCCTCCGCCGTGTCGGCTGCATGCAACTCGCCCTACAATTCAAAACGTTGCTGGCCCTCATTCTAGCCTATGAAGTGCGAACTGGGAATATATAATGCAAGAGCGTAATTAAGTAAAATGAGAGCAAACAAGGAAAGCGAGCGGCCTCTCCGTTCGCCCGACCACCTTATTTTACCGCCACTGATTTCGGAAACGCAAAACAGATTTCACGCTTCTGACGCTCGCTGCATTTTGTCACTGAGACACGCAACAAACGGCAAGCTAACGCTGCACCATGTATTCGCAACGGCGACGCAAACGAGCACTGTTTCATGAAAGCGCACGCATAGTGCGCAGGTACGCAAAAGAGCGGCGCAAAGCAGCAGGCGAGCCAGAGATCCGCCGGACTCGCTGGCTTTTTAAAGGAGCCATGAAGAGAAAACACAAGTTTGGTTCATTCAAAAGATTGTCTCGTTAGAATCATACTGACACCACTTTTAACGTAAACTTCGCTCAAATATACATAATTAGGAAAAACGGGAATGGTCATGCGACCCACCAGCTCATTTCCCGCAACAGAACCTATGATGTCACATGAGCTAAGCTCTGCGATTGGCGGAGGCTGACAGAAGCAGACGCAAATTAGGTAGAGCTTACAAACTAGACGAACGAGCGATTTGCGCTTAAATTTAGGGCACATTCTTTACAAAGCAATAAGAATGATGGGACAAACAGTGGAAGTTACGAAAGCACATGTAAACATAGAAGTACTGATGCGTTCTGCTGTTCGTACTGCGCACAGCATGCTTGGTTTAGCTGCACAGCACTACGGGGCTTGGGGTTGTCTCAGACGACACTGGCCGATTGACGCAAGCAACGGTGTCTTACGTGACCCCATTTGTCGAGCGAGCACTGTTTCAGGGAACGAATATTTTCTCCCAGAACAAAAACAAGCCAGGTTGAAATGCGGGCAAAAACAAACCAAACGCTTGCCACGGTATGGTGGCGCCATCTAGGTTACGGAACGTAAAGAAACGCGGGAACAAACCAACACCGCTGTACAGGGTGGAGACAACCTTTGAACGGTCCCGTGCCGCCGCAATTGGGCCAACGGGCTCAACGCGTTATTCTTTTCGTTTCCCACGAGACCTAGCAACGCGAAACAGACAATATGATTCAAACTTCTTCAGTCAACAGCGTTGCGGCGATAATTTTAGCGCGGTTTTGACACAATGACTTGCTTCGGCGGCGAGCGAGCAACCGAAAATGGCGGCGCCAGCGTATACGTGTCTCTACCCTGTACGGCGGATGCGTGAATGAAGGTTCTCTAGGCTGCAGAGCGGTCGGTTCCTGTGATGTCATTTGGGACCACGAAAACGCACGATTGAGCGGGAAAATCAAAATTTTAACCTAAATTGTTTAATTTCTCAGTGAATAAAGCACCGTTTGTATCCGGACAAGCGCTGGGGGCACTATAAAACACGAAATCTTTCGAATAAAACCAACTTGCATTTTCTCTTCATGGCTCCTTTAAAGCGCGATCATCGCCGATTGCGTCCCTCATATTTTTTGACCGGCTGTTGTTGAAAAGTCCTTGTCACCTACAGTAATAGTTTAAAGTAGAAGCTTCACTTCAAATTGTCAGTGAACCTGCGAGTGGGAGAGCGCCGTCACCGTCCAAGCATTTTCGTCGGCGCTGTAAACGTAAAACGTATTTAGCGCTGCAAAGCTTTTTCGCCTAATGCCAAGTTTATCGGCGGAAGAGACCGGACTCGTCGGGGTAGGGCTGGTGACCATTGTTATGCGTGGGTTCTGTTAGTATGCCAGATTCAAATAATACGCATGGGTGGCATGGGCTGCTGCGATGAACTGCGGCCATGTTAAGTTTATTATCCTGGTGGCCCACCCAGGGTTGTGTTGCGACCGAGTGGGGGCACCCGATCCGAGCTCCGTGGCCTCCGACATACGAGTGGTAGCGTGTATGATGCGAGCGGCCAGCCGCTGTTGCAGCCGTGAAGAAGTCCAGAAGCCGTAGGCTAACGTAACTGTTTACTTCATAGCGAGAGGTGAGCCGAAGCCAAAGAACAATGCCCCGACGGGCCAGGTTACAATACAGGACTCGAGCAGAGCGACAGCATGGATTCTCTGCTCTAACAGGAATGAATTACAGCGCTTGGGCAGCTCTATTTATACCCAAAAGCGATAACGGTCAAAAGCGGCAACCCGCCACGAACGTCACACACACACACAACGCTCTTTCCAGAGTTCGTAAGTCGTCGGTAGCCTCGGCGCACGTTGAGTCTGAGAGAGGGGAGAGAGGAGGACTCCGTTGCGATCGACGGGGCCTCTGTCTCCTTGAAGAGCGTTGAGACGAGCCTCGCCGGCAGCCGCCGAAGTTTTGAAATGCGCCGAAAACGAAGCGTCTGACTCGGCTTGTCGAAACTTGTCACCGACATGGTGGCGCCTCACGGCTGATGATGATGATGATGATGATTTCTATTGGTTTCCCCTTTGTATCGGGGTGATGACATGTCATCTGACCAAAAAGGACAAATATACCTATGTTTTACACTTTTGGTTCAATACTAGCGCTGCTTAGGGCAGGCACAAAAAGCTTATTAGGCACAAAATACTTTCTTTTTTTTTGTTACAGGTGGTAACTGTCCTAGGCAATATTCCCCTCTATGCTTTTCGTCCGCCAGCATTCTAATCTTCTTTTTGTCCCCTCGACAGCCTTGAAGTTAACTTCCTCTGTGATACCCTTAAATCCTAGGGCTTCTGAAAGCCCAATATTCCCTTCATGTAGATTTGGATGGATACCCTCACATTCTAACACGATGTGCCGCACAGTTTCTGTTTCTTTTCCGCAGACCACGTATACCCCATCATTTTGTGAATACTTCCCCACAAAACTCTTAGTTCGCAGGCAACCTGCTCTAGCCTCAAAAAGCAAAGCACTGCCCTGGGAATTATCGTAGAAATTTTCCTTTCTGATGTTCATCTTCTCAGCCCTGTACATCCATAACGACGTTTTAGCTTCCATTTTTTCCCTCCATTTATTCGTTTCAATCTGCCTTGCCTCTTTTTTGGTTACCTTGGCTGTTTTGGATTCCCCACTGTTCTTTCCGTATTTCATCGTTAGCCTTCTAGTCTTTCTTAACCACTGCGTGTCCACGCTTTTCAAGTATAGGTGCCTAAATACCTTAGCTGCCCACCTTCGTTGATCCATTGCCCTCAACCTCATCTCAAAGCATATTTTACTCTGAGCTTCTCTAACTTCAAACGACGCCCAGCCCATATCTCCCTGAACTGCTTCGTTAGTTGTTTTTCCATGCGCGCCTAAGGCCAAACGTCCTACCGTTCTCTGGTTTACTTCAAGGCCTGATAGAACGTCTGATTTTAGGCAGAGTACAGCATTCGCAAACGTGAGACCCGGAACCATTACTCCTTTCCACATTCCTCTTACTACTTCATATTTGTTATACCCCCACAGAGCTCTATGCTTCATTATAGCTGCGTTTCGCTTTCCCTTAACCTTAAGTTGCTCCTCGTGAGTACTTAAGTAGTTATCCCCTTCGTTTATCCACACTCCCAAATATTTATATTCCTTCACTCTAGGTAATTCGCCTTGCTGGATAGACACTACGTCGGTGGTAGCGTCATTGAAAACCATTATTCCTGATTTTTCTGCACTGAAATTTAATCCGAGGTCAGTGGCTTCCTGGCCGCAAATATTTATTAGCCGCTGCATATCGGTTTGGCTATCAGCTAAAAGAACAATGTCGTCTGCGTATAACATTCCCGGAATATGCTGTTGTACCACTTCGCCTTGCAGCATATGGGTTAGGCTAAACCCTACTTGACTTTCTTCCAGTTTCTTTTCTAACCCTGCCATGTAAAGCATGAACAGTATTGGGCTCAAAGGGCATCCCTGTTTCAGTCCCCGATGGATGTTGACCTGCTGGGCGCATTTCTGTCCTTCCCAAGTAAGGTGCACTCTATTGTCTTTATAGATTGCTATAAGGAACTGTACTAACTCGTCATCTAATCCCTGGAGTTTCAGCATTCTCCACAGCCGTTCTCTGTTTACGTTGTCATATGCCCCTTTAATGTCCAAGAACGTAATCCATAGTGGTCTCTTCTGTGCTTTCGCAATTTCAATGCATTGCGTTATCACGAACAGATTGTCATCCAGTCGTTTGTCTTGTCTAAATCCATTCTGCAGTTCCCCAAGTATTTCATTTTCTTCCATCCATGCTTGAATTTCTGATTTTACCGCCTGCATTACGAATCTATACACCACTGACGTTACTGTGAGTGGTCTGTATGAATCAATACTGGCTTTGTCTCATCTGCCTTTATATATTAAATTCATCCTACTTTCTAACCAGTCCTCTGGTATTTGTTTGGTTTCTATCACCTTATCTATTGCCCTCATAAACGATTCCTTACTTTTAGGTCCAAGTTTGTTTATCAGTTGCATTGGTATTCCGTCCGGGCCCACTGCTGTCTGGGGGGAAACCTTTTGCTCTGCTTTTTTCCAATCAAGGTTGCTCAAACTTATTTCCCTTTCCGCAGTCTTTTGTGGCGCTGATGTTATCGGTGCAGGTTTCCCTACCACTATTGTCCTAAACGTCTCACTAATCACTCGATGAATATGCGCCAACGCGTGCTCTCCTTCTAAATGTTCCCCCTCCTCATCAATCAGGAATTTTTGATGGTTATCGTTTTTTGAGCTTAGTGATTTTACATGTTTCCAAAACTTCTTGGATGCGCTTTTGTCCTTCTTCCGTATTTCTGCCATCCATTGTTCGCTTTTCTGCTTGATCTTTGCTTGCACCATTTTCTTCACTTCTAGTTTTTAACCCTGGTAGATATCCCATTTTTCCTTCAATACCTCCGGTTCCATACCCCTTTTTTTTTGCTTCTATATGTTCTCTCGACGCCTGTCTTCGCTGGTCAATAGCCTCGTTTATTTCCTTATTCCACCAGCTTCTCGGCTTTCCCTTCCCTTTCCATCGGTTTCGTTCCTTTGCTTCATTCATCTTACCCTTTATGAACGCAATCATTTCGTCGTAATCCCAATTTTTGCCTGGGTATTTATTGATTTCATCTTCCAATCTATCAGCGATGGTCTTTAACTGCTCATTATTCAAATTATTTCCTCCTATTGTACCTATTTCTGCATTTGTCCGGGTTGCGCCTCCAAAGTGCAAGCTAAACCGCTTGTGGTCGCTTCCTAAGCTGTCTGTTCCATTTTCATCTATCCTCATTTCCCGCAGCCTTCCGTATACTGTCTCGGATACTAAACTGTAGTCTATGCTGGACTGTCTGTTACCGCTTTCCCACGTTATTTGTCCGTCACACTTGCTTTCCGTGTTTAGTATTACAAGCCGGTTTTCCTGGCATAGATCTATCACTAGAGAACCGTTGTGGTCTGTGTATCCATCCAAACCTTCTATATGGGCATTCATATCTCCAACTATGATTATTTCGCCCGAATCTTTGAACTCGTTTATATCTCTTCTCAGACAGTTTACCATTTCCTCATTTTCCTCCCTAGCACTACTTCCGGTCCACAGATACACCACTCCTAACCATGTATTTTTCCCCTCTATGGTGCCTCTAACCCATAGATGCTCTTTACACCTTTCATGCACTCTCTGCCAGTCGGTCCCTTGTTTAATGAGCATGCCAATACCTCCCCCTTTCTTCATTCCTGTGGTCCTGTTGCAACCTTCCCAGACATAATTGTCTATGATAGGTGGGGCTTCTAGGTCCCGGAGGTGAGTCTCGGCTAAAGCGTACACGTCTATTCCTTCCCGTTCAAGTTGCTTTTGAATTTCCACCCACTTATCTGGCTTTCTGCCTCCCTGCATATTTATGTAGCTGATTAAATATTTATTGCATTTGTTTTTCCCTTTCCGCTTACGGGGTCTGTGTTTGTCTTTTACAGAATTGTTTGCTCCATTGTTTCCACCCAAATGGCTTCTGTCAACGCTCTCAGTTACGTCCGTAGGTTCTCCGTTTAGCTCTAGGCCTGGCTGCCTCCCAGCGTTGAGTGTGCATGTGTCTCTTGCTTCCCCTTTGTCTCCTAGTTTGCCTTCCTTAGCTGCGCGGGGCCCCCTAAAAAAGCTACCCCTCTCCCACCTAGGCGCCACCCCACCTTGTTTCCTAGCCTGGGGCTGAAGTGAATCCCGTCCCACTGAAAAGCTTGCCTATGTCCGATGCTGCCCACTACCCTGTTCACGTCTATCACTTCAAGCCCAAGTTCCCAGCCGCACCTCACGATCTCGCTGTTAGCAGCGAGTACTACCCGTTCGGTGTGCACGCCCTGCTTCATCACCTCCGGCACGGTGCAGACTGCAATGCGCACATTTGGGGCCGTCGCCCGCAGGTCCTTTACCCCCTTCGCTATCTCCTGGCCAAGTTTTCCCTCCTCTCCCTTTAGAACATCGTTAAGCCCCGCGGCAATCACCACAAGGTTTCTAGCTTTACTAGACAAGGCCAGCTGCCCCTTCGCTGCAGTCATCACCGTCTGCATCGTTTGACCTGGGAAACACCCCACCTTCACACGCTTATCCCCCTTTACCCTTTCCACTATGGCAGCGCTGCTCCTCTTCATGTTAGAGTCACCCGCAATGATTACCACGCTATCATCTGCCACGTGCCGCTCTTTATTGGTACCCGGGTTATCGACTGGTTTTGCTGTCCTATTTCGCAGCACGTGGGAGTAGCTGTTGCCTATTGCTGCTTCCACCCCCGGTGTCCCCTCGGCGCATGCCTCCGCTTCGCTGCATGGGCCGAGGTGGTCGTCATTTGTTGGCGAAATGACGCTCCTTTCTAGCTTCCTCTCAGCTGTTTCTAACTTTCGCTCAACGGCCCTCCGTACATCGCGTTCGTTACTTAGCGCTGCCTCCAGTTCGGCAACCCGCTTAGCTAACCCCGAGTTATCCGCTTCTACGCGTTCTAGCCGCGACACCACTACGCATAACCGACACGTACCTGCCCCTTCGTCTTCCTCGCCGCCATCCCGCTGAAACTCCTCTGCGTCTACGTGCCGCGGACAGCTACAACACTGTACCAGCTTTCTACGAAAGAAACCGTGCAGGTAAATACTCAGCTTCGGCTGTCCTCCGCTGTCTCTGCCGTTTCGCTGTCCTTCACTGTAGAAACACGCTGTTGTCGGAGCACCAGAAAAGCACGTCCGAACAGGTCGACTGCGCACTGCGCAGTCCCTGAAAGGCGCAAGCTGAAAGGCGCAAGCAGTGGCTTGGCCGCACAGCCGAGGAGTGATGCGGGAAAGTACGGCGGCGCTGGCCGATTCGTAACAGCTTCTCCGCCGGGGGGTCCGAGATCCCGATAGGCAAGGGTCTTCAACCGTTGTCCGGAGGTATGCTGTTGAAGTGAAGTTCTCGGCAGACGCTCGACTACAGGCCTGGGCTGTACGACACCGTGCTGGAGCTTCACCGGGCCGGTCACGGGACGAGTAGTGGCTCCCCAAGAACATCTCTGGCTTGGTCAGGCAAGCAACAGAACAACACAGGAAGACACAACCGCATCGCCGGCAAGTGCGAAGACAAATCCACACTGAAGCTTTACCAGGCTTTTAGTTGCGAAAAAGTACGCGAATAACTAACTACTCTAGTTATATTTTTGCCCAGCAGTACTTTAGACAAGTGACAAACTTGAAAGGTGACATTTCGCGTGATTGGAAATGTCCCACACAATAAGAAATGTAATCGTAAAGGGCGAAACCTGCTCCAGGAAAAACAATGAAATTGAGGAAGTCAGGCGTCTACAGGCCACTTCTCGCGCTGAGAGCCGCGATTTGAGCTCTCGTCATTGCTCCGAGCTTTCCCCAATTTTACCGCACTTTAGGTGCACCCGTTCTCTGAACGCTGCTGCGACCGCGTGAAATGACACCTGTCGTCTTGTTCGACAAAGGTCGAACGCGCGGAGAAGCGAGCGAGATTTTCCAGCGTTCGAACGTAAGGCGCGCACTCCTTCCTGGAGGCGGCGTCCCTTGGCGCGAAGCGAGCTCACGGCTTTGCCCCTGGGCGTGCCCGCACTGAAACACGCGCCACAAGAACGCGCGGAAGTTTTTCCTCTATCCTTCTTGCTCGCCTTTTCAGCAACGCGTTCGGCAAGCAAACGTCGGAACGCGTTTACGTTCTCTCCTCTAGGCTGATCGGTTCCCGACTTCGGCTCAGCCACAGGCGACACGGGATTCTCAACTAGCTCAGCCGATGTTGGCCCATCGTCGGGAGCATCAGCTGGGAGTGACAAGGGCACGACGTGCTCATTAGACACATGGTAGCTTCGAACAGTCACTGCCTCGTCGCCCCTCGCGCTTTCGGCGACAGCCTCAGCACGCGAACACCGAAGCGCGTTCCTGTTCTCTTTTCTCACTGCCAGGACTACACTACATCCAGGCTGCCCTGTCTCAAAAGACGGCTCAGCCGCCCCAGACACCTGAATCTCTACGAGCTCGGCTGGCCGTTGCTCGAGGTCAGCTACCTGAGCTGGTGGCAGGACGGAATCGACTTGCTCAGTGGCGAGATCGTCATTTCTCCCAACTGAACCGTGCAAACCGTTCGCTGCCTCGACTGCAGGCTTTCCCACCACGTCGCGCGTTTTTAAATGCAGAGCATTTCTTAGCCTCGCCTGTTCCTGCGTCGGACGGTGTCAACAGTTCCGCGTCCGCAGCAGGTGCACCTCTCCTTCCCTCCTCTCTCTCAACAGCAGCTGGCGCGCGCATGCGTCGTAGTCAGCCCGTTCGCTCCGTCGCGGTCTCGGCGTAACAGGGGCGTGATAGCAGCGCGGTGGGGCTTGAAAGGGCGCGCGCTGCTTGCGCATGCGCGCTCTCTCCCCCCCCCCCCCCCCGTACTGCTCTCCCTCTACTGCGCGCGCTGCAAATATAGCGGCTAGCGGTCGCTCGTGTTTCAGTCACTGCGTTGCTCCTTCCTTCCTTGGTTGACGCTCGTGCCCACGTTTACTCGTGTCTGCTACTCCAGCATCACGGAAGAAGCGATGGAAGCAACACTGCCTTCAATCAGTACTGAGGCCCCAATGCTCTGCATTTACTCGTGTTCCCCTCGCGGGAAGGCGCGGGAATTTTTTTTTTGCACTACCGTCCGAAGGAACAACCTCCGTTTCAGCGGACTCGTGCGGCCTCTCGGTAACCTCATCGTTTACGCATTCCTGCGAAACGTTGCTATCTCGCGAAATGTTCACGTTCAAGTCGGTAGCCGTTCCCAATGCCTCCCGCGAATTTGAACCGTCCGAACAATCTGCCGAGATCTCCATAACAAACGCCGACACATTATCGCACTCAGTGGACACGCACTGCCCTCTGCCGCATCTGCCGACAGTCTGAGCTAATGCGCCTTCGTTATCTCTCTCAGCAACCTTGTCACGCTGCTGAGCCGCAACGGTCACCCCCGACTCGCGCTCCCGAGCGTCTGCTACTAGCAGCGCTGGCACGGTGCTTTCCTCGCAAACGAGGTCTTTTCCGAGCAACAATTCTAACTCGGGCTTCACTTCTTCCTGCTCGAGTTGAATGTCATGCTCTAGGTGCTTGTTCTCCCGTTGGAGTCTCTCTCTTTCGAGCTTCTTTCTTTCCCTTCGGATTCTTTCCCTTGCGTTCCTGTTCTTGCTTCTGCCACTCGAGCTCCTGTACTCGCTTTCTTTCCTCGCGTTCCTGTTCTTGTTTCTGCCTCTCGAGCTCCTTACGCTGGCGCTCAGCCTCTGCCTCTGCAGCCTGACGCTTAGCGGTCTCCCTGTCATTGATCAGCTCAATGCACTCTGACAGCTCGTCATCGTCAGCCCCAACAGCGAGTATAGCCTGTATCAGCTCTGGCTTTCTCAGCGCGTCCGTAGCATCCAAGCGCAACTCTTTTGCAAGCTCCAACAACTGCAGTTTTTTAAACGCCTTCAAATTCATGGCCGGTCTAGAGTACTGCTTTCCCACTGTTCCAAAAATGTTTTGCGCGACTAACCCACGCGGCAAAAACACACGCCCTACCAGCTATCCTCAGAAACTCAGAAGCCTGGTAAAACTCAGTGAAGAAAAGTCCCGCACTCACCCTTGACCGCCGTGAATTCTGCGAAGTCCGAAGCCGCCTTGACGTCCGTGGTGTTGGGTCTCGCACCGCTGGCTCCAGGTGTTACGAAGTTGCCATCCGACCGCTGCCAACCAGTTGTTGCGACCGAGTGGGAGCACCCGATCCGAGCTCCGTGGCCTCCGACATACGAGTGGTAGCGTGTATGATGCGAGCGGCCAGCCGCTGTTGCAGCCGTGAAGAGTCCAGAAGCCGTAGGCTAACGTAGCTGTTTACTTCATAGCGAGAGGTGAGCCGAAGCCAAAGAACAATGCCCCGACGGGCGAGGTTACAATACAGGACTCGAGCAGAGCGACAGCATGCATTCTGTGCTCTAACAGGAATGAATTACAGCGCTTGGGCAGCTCTATTTGTACCCAAAAGCGATAACGGTCAAAAGCGGCAACCCGCCACGAACGTCACAGACACACACAACGCTCTTTCCAGAGTTCGTAAGTCGTCGGTAGCCTCGGCGCACGTTGAGTCCGAGAGAGGGGAGAGAGGAGGACTCCGTTGCGATCGACGGGGCCTCTGTGTCCTTGAAGAGCGTTGAGACGAGCCTCGCCGGCAGCCGCCGAAGTTTTGAAATGCGCCGAAAGCGAAGCGTCTGACTCGGCTTGTCGAAACTTGTCACCGACATGGTGGCGCCTGACGGCTGATGATGATGATGATGATGATGATTCCTATTGGTTTCCCCCTTGAAGCGGGGTGATGACATGTCATCTTACCAAAAAGGACTAATATAACCATGCTTTACACTCTCGGTTTAATACTAGCGCTGCTTAGGGCAGGCACTAAAGCTTATTAGGCCCGAAATACTTTCTTTTCCCCGTTACAGGTGGTAACTGTCCTAGGCAATATTCCCCTCTCTGCTTTTCGTCCACCAGCATTCTAATCTTCTGGCTGAAAGGCGCAAGCAGTGGCTTCGCCGCACAGCCGATGAGTGATGCGGGAAAGTACGGCGGCGCTGGCCGATTCGTAACAGTTGCCAGAACTAAACAAACAGTGTTATACATAGGGGGCACTGCTTACTGCCACATAACAACCATGTCGCAAAACAATCGGGAACATCGAGCTCATTTTGCTTCTGTCAACACGCGATCCTATGGGACCCGCGCAGCTTTGTACTACCCGTAAGTACCACCCGGAAGCCGCTTGCGCAGCGCCCCCTGGGCAGCGCAGGAGTCCCTTGTTTGTTACTTCCTTCGCGTGTTCGCGCGGTTAGCGCTTACGACATCCGGATTTTATGAACCGCAGACACACTGAGGCTTGCCAGAAAGGTGAGATAAACGGGATTAATTATGGTTAATGTGTTATTTCTGAATCCTGAAACAATCAGCTGTATCATAAAAAACGCATTAAAAAATTGGCTGGCGCTTACGATACACCCCAGTGCGATATTTGGGTGCAGCTGCTCATTGTTCCGCACAAACTCTGAATTTTGGGGTCGGCGGCGTTGAGCCTCTGCTCCGACAGCTCGTTCAGCAGCTGCGGCAGACGACGCAGTTCCACCAGTTGCGTCGCTCATTGCTCTGTAAGAACTGGCTGAGAGCCACAACAGCCGCTACAGATGCGCACGTCCGGTTGCGTCACTCGCAGTTCAGCACTCACTCCTGATGGATGCAGTGTGCCGAGGCAGCACTCACTCGTGGGTGCTCTAGACGGTGAGCAACTGCGGCGGCGGCGCGAAGTGCATCTCAGGAAGGGACTGCGAATTGCGTCATAAGCGAGCGCACATCATAGTCACGCGCTGGCCCCCCTCACGTTTTCTACAAGCGTCGCGCCATCGAGCGCCTCGTGCGGGCAGAGCATACTGCCCCTCCCCTCTCCCACCACACACTTTCGGAGTGCGCCATGGCTCCCTCCGCCACGGCGAACCACCCTCCCCTCCCAATTTCGCGACACTCCCCTCCTTTGCTTTCTTTCACTCGTCGGTCTTCCCATCGTTCGCTCGGTCACGACGGCGCCGATGCGGCTGAGCCCAGGGACGGGCGCCAAAGGGCTGCGCCCTAAAAGCACACGCTATTAAATGAATGCGCTGACAACGCTGCATTTCCATTTTGCTTGACCTTGAAGTAATTTTTGTTCGCAACGTCTGTCACAGAGATTGACCCGCTTGGAGTACTACGAGGTTGAGTGACAGTTCGCGGAAGTAGCAGAACAGCTTGTGGTGTATAACTTTTAATATTAATGCTCAGAATGTGGTGTAGAACTCTTTTATTTACTAGTATGTGTAAATGTGTGAAAAAATAAAAAAACAGCAATAAACTCGTTTTAATCCCCTCCAGGACCCAACTTGCAATAACAAGAATGAACGCAGCTAATACAGCCAGGCAGATTGGTAGAAACTATTTCGTTATCCATGCAGAATGTGAACCTATTGTGCCATATGTGGACGTTATCGAACGGCACCCGCTAAGCAACTCGTTCATTTATCACTGCGGAAAACAATCATTAGCAGCACGCAAAAAAGATGGACGGGGGACTCGGAATAAATTTAGAACACTAGTTCGCATTTTGAAAGACGGGAAATGTAAACTGAAAGTGCAGAAATACAAACAAAAAACTGTGGTTGATTCCTCTGTCATAGGAATCAGTAAAACACGAAAGTGAAATATGCAGCGAAGTATGCAGCTGAGCATGATTTGCGGGTCGGCGGCTGTCTTGCGGGTGTGCTTGGCGAGCGACGTCATGCTGGCGGGTCGCTTCGGCAAAGGTGTACTGGCGTCATTTCCGTGACGGATATGACGTCAGTGAAATCTTGGGGTATCGCGGCATAAAATACTTTTCTGTTAAAATATAAAACCCGCAAACGAACAACCCTGAGCATAACGTACTCTTTAGTACTAAAGGTTGCTTCCCCGCAAGAGGACCCTGTGTGTAGGGGTGCGCCCTTTACAGGTCGCTTGCTTCGTTGTACTGGCGTCATTTCCGTGACGGATATGACGTCAACTGTGAAATCTTTGTGTATCCGGGAATAAAAAAATAACCACTGGTCGCACTTACGGTGCCGTCGCCTCGGGAAGGTGGTCTGGGCGCCGAGTACCAGCCTCCTCGGAAGGGGGAGGGATACCATTGTGTCTCTTTAATCTGTAAAGTGTACGTCGAAAACTGCAAGACGACTGTCTTTCCGGGGTGTCGATGATATGCGCGGCCTAAAGTGTTCCCCTGCGAGACCTCTGCCCTCTGTCGAGGGGCAAAACTTCGCCATGTAAATATTACCCGTTCAATATATAAGCACTTTTTCTCTAAAGAGTTAATTGCCAAAGGGGCGACTGGAGGCGAAGAAAGAGCGATTCCTCGAGAAGGGGCGCCGTCGATATGACCGCGATGCGTGGAAGGGTGTGCGAGTGAGCTATAGTTTCTCGAGGAGGGCGACAGTGGGGCCAACGAGACTGGCCATTGTGCCCTCAGCGGCCTTTTGAGTGGTTTTTTTGTTGCGTACACGAGAGATTGTGTGGGGTCATGGTGAATGTATAGCTCTTTCTTGCGTCTGCGTGACGCATCGAATACCGTGAACTCCACTCGGCCTGTCCGATTTGCTCCGTTGTACTAGCGTCACTTCGGTGACGGATATGACGTCAGCGAAATCTTCATGTATCCGGGAATAAAACATTGTCGTGTTAAAATGTGCCAACTTCTTTCCTCTTTCGAACCACAGATCCATGCTTGCCGTCTTTCCAGTTGGGGCGCTTTAGAATTTCACGGATGGAATCTTTTGCTTCACCTTCTTGTTACTGTTGTTACGAATCAGCCCACCGCTGTGCTTCGTGCAATACTCCTCGACGGTGCGGCGAAGCCTCCACTACGTGCGCCTTTCAAGCAGGCCCCCCTGTCGGTGATTCACGCTTGCAGCCGACGATTCAAACGCGTCCGTCACTACACGTCTGGATCGGTGGCGTGCCGACGCAACACGCAGACTTGTCCGAAGGACGTGGAAGCGCGGAAGCTGTTGCGGAGACCTCCTCTCTCCCCTCTCTCGGACTCAGCGTTCGCCGCTACTACCAACACCGACGATACGGTGTTGCTACTACGGACTGCTTACGAACTCTGGAAAGAGCGCTGTGTGTGTCTGCCGTTCGTGTCGTGTGCAGAATCTAGAGGTAACGCTTGTTTTGACCGTTGGCGCTTTGGGTATAAATAAGAGCCCCTAGCACTGTAGTTCATTCCTGTTTGAGCAGTGAATCAATGCTGTCACTCTGCTCGAGTCCTGTACTGTAAGCTCGCCGTCGGGGTATTGTTCTTTGGCTGCGGCTAATCTCCCGCCATGAAGTAAACGAGTTAAGTTTGCCTACGGCTTCTGGTCTTCTTCGAGGCAGCAAAATTGGCTGGCCGCTCGCTTCACCACGCTACCACACGCATGTCGGGGGCGACGGAGCTCGGCTCGGGTACGCCTTCCCGGACGCAACACTGTTGAGGCAGCCGACCGCGCAACAATATTGGGGTTTGCCTTGGCTTTCAATTTTACCACCTTGTTGCCATCCCAAACATTTTTATGCAGTGTGTAGAATGACCATGTTACACGAGAACTGATTGGATAATTTTTTCTTCTTAGGGCAGTGCTGTTATCACTAGTCGCTGCGCCCTGATATGTGGGTTATAATAAATTCTCTTTACCCCTTAGACATCGCGAACTTCCCTGACTGCCGTGAAAAGAAAAGGACGCCGCTTCGCGATATAATCAGCGCTGCCCTATCCCGGCAAACTTTAGCTTCGCCTTTCTATCAGATAGTTGGCAGATTACACGCTCCACTTACTAGAAGAGTTTCCCACTAGATAGAAATCTGACGCTGAGGTCAGAATTTCGAGGGACAATGGTCTAAATAGTGTTGCATCATGGCGGCCATGGGTGCAGTCATAGTTGATTTCGCCCAATCGGCCACCCCGCTCCCGCTCACTGACTAGCCAAAGTAGTGACTGTAGCTTGAGAGTCAACGGAAGCGGTTTGGTCGGTCGGGTAAAAATCAAGACAGACTGATGCATCCAGTACGACAACACTCAGTATTGTCGTATTTAACGGGAGCCGTCAGTCTTGATTTCTGTCTGTCAACCACAAAAAAGAGGGAGGGCAGTGTACGCCTTCTCAAATTTATTTCTTCCACTCTTTCTTGTTTGTGTGATTTATTATGTAATGACTTTTAAGCATGCCCCGCCGCGGTGGCTCAGTGGCTAAGGCGTTGCGCTGCTGAGCACGAGGTCGCGGGCTCGATTCCCGGCCGCGGCGGCCGCTTTTCTGATGGAGGCGAAAAGCAAAAACGCCCGTGTGTACGAGATTTCGGCGCACGTTAAAGATCCCCAGGTGGTCAAAATTAATCCGGAGCCCTCCACTACGGCGCGCCTCATCGCCTGCGTTGCGTCGGCGCGTTAAACCCCACAATCAATTGACTTTTAAGCATGGCGCATTGTAGCGCACCGTTCTCTCCACACGCACCTTTAAAAGCGTGTTGCAATGTTCTGTACTTGTTACTCTGATGAAGACTGGTCCTTCGGTCGAAACGGCAGTAAACATCAATTTTCACGTGTGTCCCTGTCTTTATACTTAGCGTATCTTTTCGCGCTCTTTGTGATATTTATTGTTATTTGATATATATATATATATATATATATATATATATATATATATATATATATATATATATATATATATATATATATATATATATATATATATATATATATATATATATATATATATATATATATATATATATATATATATATATATATATTGGGCAAATACCCAATGACGCCCTTCTGGTCACGCTCGACGTCTCCGCCCTCTATACGAACATTCCCATCACCGAAGGAATAGAAGCTACATCAATGGCCTTAGCAGAAAACCGACACCAACATGCGTTGGAAGTCTACATTACTTTACTAAAATTACTTCTAACTCTCAACTATTTCGGGTTCGACTCATCTTACTACTTGCAAGTTTTTGGAACCAGCATGGGCACTCCTTTCGCACCCACCTACGCCAACATTTTTATGGGACAACTTGAAGAGTCCCTCTTAAAGTCTTTCCCCCTCAAACCCGAGGTTTACCTTCGATACATAGATGGCATCTTCATAATTTGGGAGCATGGCCGCACAGCCCTTGAAAGTTTCATTTCGCATCTTAATTCTTCGCACCCGACCATTAAGTTCTCATCAGTACTCGGATAAACAAGTGAACTTCTTAGACACCACTGTTGTTCTTGACAATGGCAAACTGAAAGCCACGCTTATAAGAAACCAACGGACTGGCAACAGTACATAGACTACACTAGTCATCTCCCACGACACTGCAAACAAGGTGTTAAGTTCGGGCACCTCACTTAATAATTAAAACCGCCCTGCAACTAGATATATTCCGCTGGGGTTATCTTGTTTACCTGTATTGTGTTTGTTTCCCCGCCGGCCGAGCTGAGTTAGGCGCGAGGGGCGTAAGGAGAAACCGCGGAGGCTTCTTTGTTATTCGCCGCGCTTTTGTGTCCACCCGACGAGCGGGCCCGGAGACGACGCATACAAACGCGTCGGTCACACCATTATAGCTGAAAGCGATGTAAGCTTTCGAAGAAGGATTTCCTTGCGAGAATCCCCGAAGCGGACGGGAGCTGAAGGTCGATCAAGGGGTCAAACATTGGGTCAGAATTAGGAAGAGGTCACCAGATGTTCTGTCGGTGATAGTTGCACTGCTCAAAGTTACTGGGCGAAGTTTCAGCTCGTCACGCGTCTGAACCTGGCGACTCGGCGGTTGGGGTGCGTGAATGGGTTAGGCGACCAGACTTTGTTAGGCGCTCCACGTGTTAACACAGGAAAGGAATTCTGGCGCCGCGGAGCACAAACATAGGCGTGCACGGTATGACAATACTTCAAGACGTGTCGCTCGAGAGCCGATTCCCCGATTTGGGTCTGCTTTTAGTTGGTTGGTTTTCATTTCTGTTATGTTTGTGTTTTGAGGAATACCTTTGGGTTTCTGTATGAGAGTGAGAGAGGTGGGTCACGTGGTTATTTTGTACCCCCCCTCGCTTTGTCACGGTGGCCAATCAGTGGCCTAATGTGGTGAAATGAATGAGCCATCCTCACTCCCAAGTTGTGACGTCCCGTTTGTGGGCGGGGTTTTGTTGGTAAAACCGAGGAGTTTGATGTTTTGGGGGGGGGGGGGGGGGGGGATTGAACAGAGTACAGAGACAGGGAGAGCGGTGAGCCCCGCTCGACGCGGGCCTTGCCCGTCCTCTTGTGTACGATCATGAGCCTTAAAGTTGTAAATATGTAATGTAAATAAAGTGTACATATTGTACATTTTGAGTTTACTTGGAGAAGACCGTCGTCGGCTATGTGCCGTCGGCCAACGAGCCAGCGAGTCGTCGTTCATCGGATCATCGCATAGATCTTCGACATCGGCCGACCGATACCTTCGTATTTTAACTCAAGGTATATATCTTTGTAGGACAGGCAACCAGACTAAGAAGAGTATGCAGTGATAACACAGACTATATAAATCACCTTAATGAACTAAAGTCCACCCTGGCAAGCAGGAATCACCCGGTCAGCTCGCTGGATATGGCTTACGAAAGAGCATCCAAGCTAGAAAAGGACGAAGTGCTCAAGCAACAACGTCGAAACGAAAGCGCCCGGCCACCAGCCTTAATAACCAAATTCTCAAACGCGCTCCCTAACATAAACAACATCCTGCGGAAATACTATCCCATTCTGGCCAGTAATGACCAACTTAAAAAGACGTCCCGGAAGCCTCAAGAGTAACCTACACAAGAAATAAGAACCTAAAAGACATGTTAGTGCATGACAAAATTGGCGCTTCCCAGGAACCAGTCATCAGCCCTTGCCTTCGTCCTAGATGCAAGACCTGCAAACATCTGCGGACGGATTGCATTGTCAATAGCACTGCCAGCCAATACGTTCACAAGATTAATTCAAGCTTCACGTGCAATTCTTCGAACATTATGTATATGCTAGAATGCTCATTCTGTCAAAAGCAGTACATTGGAGAAACGAATCTACCTATGAACTCACGTTTGAATGGACATCGGGCCGACACTCATTACAGGGCCTCCATAGCAGTCACGCAAAACTTCAACCAGCCGAACCACAATTTCGATGATCTCAAGCTCTATATTCTGCAGTCAGACTTAAAGTCTCCAAGGGACCGGAAATACAGAGAATCGTACTTAATCCATAAATTCAATTGTATTGAGCCGGCTGGAATCAATGCTTCGAAAGGCAGCTTGGAAACCTTACGGTATCTAAATCGAACATAATAATAATGCTCTTACTAAAAGTGGGCATCTCGATTCGCAACAACCCTGCCTGCCCATCCCCAAAGCTGTTACCTGAATACAATTTCTTTCTTTCTTTTTTTCCTGACTTGCTCCTAGCCGATTTCGACATACCACTCGCCTCCCTCGACCTTCGGCACCTTGTCTTGCTATCTGCTTTGCACACACACACACACAAAAAGGAAAAAAAAAAAAGGAAAAAGAAAGAAAACAGAAAATAAGTTCTTGAATCTACGGTAAAGCTCCCCATCGAATGTACCTGCAGATACCCCTTCTATTCTTCTAGGAACACTGGCCTCCCCACCCGGAATTCTTCGGACTATACAGGCTGTTGTTGTTTACGGGTTTTCTCTCTTACACACAGTTCAGTAACCCTGCAATTGCACCCCCACAACGCGCCCCTTTTGGTCCCAAACTTCCCGGAAGCCTCCTTTGAGGTCGCCCGGCACCACCGCAGCCCGGCTTAAACCATTCCCTCTTGTTTCCCCCGACCCTCTTGTAGTCTTCGCTCTTTCTCTCTTGCGGGGTCCTGTCGCAATAACCACACCTCCATTTCCCTCTCACTATTTCGCTCCTTTCAACCGACCGTTGACCCACTCTGCTTTCCTCTTTCCAGCCCCGCTCTTAAAGGAGTACTGACACGAAATTTCTCGCTTTCAGTTTTTATGCTGTAAAGAATACCTATGGTCCCAGTAATTACGAAAATCGAACCGAAAGGCGTCAGCCACCAACATATAATTAATTATAGCACGTTTATTGCAACCACTTTCAAATTCGGTCGCCGCGCGGGAAAATGGCCGTTCGAAGGAGAGCCTGCAAGCGGACTGCCTGACGTCACGGTCTCCGTGACGTCGGACCGTGACGTCATGGTCTCCGTGACGTCAGGGACGTTCGCTGCATCGTCTGCTACGGATTGCACGCGGTTCACACTAAAGCGCTGGACATGCATGTACGATTTGTACACTCGATTCGCATGCGACTGATCGTTACGACTGTCACCACGACTAGTCGTACGCGTGAATTTGAGACACATGACCCGATGCGTGCATGCGATGCGTCGTCGGCGTCGCTCCGCCCACCGTTTTTGCTCCATGGTCAACTACGACTATCGCTGAGCTGAATTTGTAGATCCCGCGCGTTTAATCGCAAAAAATGGATAAAGCAGGCAATCGTGAAGCGTTTCCTGCCTTCGGAAACAGTTCGCGCACACGCCGGCCGCGCCTGCCAGCTCGGACACTCAGCGGCTCGATCCGGCGCAGACCACGGTAGCAAGACGGTAGCAACCGTTTGTCGCTGCTCTTCTGAATCAATCTGATCGTTAAAATGAAGTTCCACATGCGAGAAAGTAGGTGTTAGTGTGGTGAAAAATTGTGCTTGGGATTGTTATCAGGGCTTATTTTAAAAGCGGCGATCAGATATCTGCCGCGATGCAAGCGTATACGCTGACCGGCCCCCCGCGGCGCGCGGCGGGCGGTGCGCCGACCGGTCGAGAGATGGCAATACCTGCGCGGAAACGTGAAGTGCGCACTTCGCAAGCCTTGCTCACAGCGGTACCGCAGCCAAGCCAAACCTCCTATCGAAGCGAGACCGCCCACAACAACAGCGCAGGCTATCGCTTCCGGTTCCGGAAACAACTGTATGACGTCATGCTGAATCGGCCGCAAAATCGCGGATAGCCTGACGTCACACCCTAAGCGATTTCGCTAGTGCTGCCGATTTGTAATAGTTCGCGGCCAGGGCAATTAAAATCGATTTTTGATGCGTTTCCAGCCTCGGATCGCTCCAAAAATTTCTGTGGGTAATCTGTACAAACTACTGAAGCCAATTATATCGTTATTTAGGCCTCTAAATTTGGTGTCAGTACTCCTTTAACAACCTCCCCCCTCTCTCTCCAACGCGCATCAAAGCCCGCAAAGCTCGCCTAATTCCGCACAAAACACCTCTGAACAACCTTCCAACAGCTGGATTAAATTGGTTGGCACTTGGATTAAATTCGATGGCGTTTGGATTAAATTAGATGGCGATTGGATTAAATTGAGCGGGAAAACCTGTAGTTCCAGGAACGCCGTTCCTTGGAACGCCGTTTCGTACAACGCTGCTTCCGAGCTATCGGCCACCCATCGGTACAACCCGCCGCAGTGGCTACGGCATTGCAGTGATGAGCACGAGGACGCGGGTTCGATTCCCGGCGGATTCGATTTCCGCTTTTCTGATGGAGACGGAAAGCAAAAACGCCCGTGTGTACGAGATTTCGGCGCACGTTAAAGATCCCCAGGTGGTCAAAATTAATCCGGAGCCCTCCACAACGGCGCGCCACATCGCCTACGTTGCGTCGGCGCGTTAAACCCTACAATCAATCACCCATCGGTACATCAGGAGAAAGATTTATCGGGCGCCAAGCAAACGGTGACCGGAAGCAGCGTCACGCAGAAAGCGCATCGGAGGCCGAGCTTCACCCATGCGATAAAATTACGCGGCCAATCAAGCGTGCCTGTGGCGTTTCGACACGTCGGCCGGAGGTAAACAGGCAACACCGCAGCAAAAAGTAGTTACCAAACTGGTTACGGCACTGCGTCGTGAAACAAGGTCTATTTAAACTAGACAGCAGGGTATTTGAAATAACGTGCGAGATTTTATCACAAGATTTTATCACGTGTAAAGCAAACGTTAAGACGTAATTACTCTGTGCATACACGGAAGAAAGGGCGTACAGCCGTTGCGGTGCGAATATGCATTTCACTTGCCCACTCAAACATGCGGGGATTTAACAAAGCGATAACAGATATTGGGAATCAAACTTGCGTCAACGGCGTTGGTCACTAGATTAGCTGGCCTTAAATTTTTTACCTAGCCGCAATTTTTTTCTCTCTCTACAGCCGGAGTGTGAGCCGCACTGACCAAGCACATATTACGCAGAAAATTGCTCCAATGTCATAATAACGGGCCAATAATACTACACGGGTCGCTTACACACAAAACATGACTTCACGCCACAAAGAGCTTACACGCACTCGGAACGCACACGCTACATGGTCAGACGCAAGTTGCCGTCGATCAAGACAAGCGCGAACTCAGGTGAACAATTCTTGCGTCACGGCAACTTTACGACAACCGACTGGACATGCTACGTCGCTGATAATTATGCTGAGAAGTAAGCGCGCTCATAAGAAATACACGGCCTCTTATCCAAAGCAAATCCACGTTTGCTTTGGATAAGTGCCTACTCAATGCCTACTCAGTGCCTACTCAGAACAAAGGGTGGACGACGGTTGCGGAGCGAATACGCATTTCTTCGTGACTGCTCAAGCGTGCGCAGAATTAACAGATAGACAAACAGTGTCACGATTTGGCCCGCATTCGTGAACGTGGGAGGGTCGCGAAACCCTCCAGCCGAGTGACGACCCGCAGCTGGTGACGGTGACTGGCGAGAGCTGCCGTGCTCGTCGGCCCTATTGTCGGTGTCTATTCGCTAGCAGTGCACAATGTTTCCCACCGAGCCTGGTGGGGCCACCGAACTGAGCGGCCAACGAAGATTAGGGTCGGGGGGCGCCACAGGCTTGTCACACCTCTTATCCCAAAGTTTGTTTGTCCAACACAAACACAAAACTATGCCTGTTACCCTGGCGAGAAACGGTCCGGCGGTCTCCACAGTCTCGCACTCCGCCTGAGCACAGGTGTCGATGCAGGTGTGGCAGCATCGGGTGCCGCCTGCAGCGTCCGTCGGCCTTGTAGGTGGCACCGGACTTGCAAGTGGCGCCACAGTGGCGCGAGTAGCACCAGCCCCTGGTGCTTCGCTGACAGCGGCCGGTGTAGTTGTTGGCTCCCCGGCCTGCTGGCTCACTGAAGGGGCGGCTGAGGTTGCCAGGCGAGGCCTCACGTGGTCAGCATGCCGGTGCCACGTGGTCCCGTCTGACATGCGGACGAGCAGTGACGACACACTGGCAGGAGAGACCACATGCCCGGCAGACCAGGGTGTACCAGTCCTGAAGTTCCTGGCGAAGACCGGAGCCCCAGACTCCGGCAAAGGCCCAGGACGGCAACCTCGGTCAGCGGCCAGCTTCTGCTTCAGCTGCTTCAGGAGCGCTGTGGACCGGGGGTTTTGGTGCAACACGTCCAACGGTGTCTTCACCATCCGGCCCAACAGGAGCTCGCAGGGGGCCACGGCCCATGACGTCGTGGGGTGTGGTCCGGTACTGGAAGAGGACCCGGGCAACCTGTGTCCGGAAATCCCCAGCCTTGCTCTTCTTGAGCTTGCCCTTCACAGTTTGCACCACCCGCTCGGCAGCACCATTTGACGCAGGGTGGTACGGCGGAACCATGATCCGACGGATTCCATTCTTCGTCAGCCAGGCCAGGTACTCCTCGCTGGCGAAAGCGGGTCCATTGTCGGACCCGATGACGTCCGGCAACCCCTCGGCTGCGAAGACTTGCCGCAGCGCCGCAATGGTTGCTCCTGCCGATGGAGTGGTGACTGGTAGGACCTCCACCCACTTGGAGAATCGAAGGCGTCCACTACCACCAGGAAGTAGTGGCCCTTGAAGGGGCCCCCGAAATCCACGTGTAGGCGGGACCAGGGCCTCTACGGTAACGGCCAGGGGGTGATCTCCACATGACGCGAGGCTCGATGGTTCTCCTGCCAGACTTGGCAGCTCTGCACCATGCGAGCAATGTTCTGGTCCAGGCCAGACCACCAAACGTGGGACCGGGCCACCATCTTGGTCGTCTCCTCGCCTGGATGACCCACGTGCAGCAACTGCAGGACCCTGGACCGCAGGCTCTGCGGAATCACCACCCCGGAACCCCACAGCAGGCAGCCCTGCTGCAGGCTCAACTCGGCAGCCTTGTGGCTGTAAGTCCGCTCCGCCAACTCCTCCCCTCGGGACACTGCCTTGACCACCTGTGACAGGACTTGATCCCTGCTGGTCGCCTGCGACACCGCCGATCTGGACAGCACCTTCGGGTAAGCGTGCTCCAGCATGAACACTTCGGCAGGTTCAGAAACAGCAGCAGGCACCTCTGGCAGGGGCAGTCGGCTCAGGGCACCAGCAGGTGCTAGGCCCTTTCCCGGACGGTAGACCAGCCGGTAGCTGTAGGTCGCTAGCCTCAAGGCCCAGCGCACCACTCGAGGTGATGCCTGCACTGGGACCGCCTTGTCAGGCCCCAGCAGCGGCTTGTGGTCCGTGACCGCCTCGAACTTATGGCCCCACCGGTACTGGTGGAAGCGCTCGACCCCTAACATGAGGGCCAGGCCTCCCTTGTCCAGCTGGCTGTACCGCTGCTCTGCAGCATGAAGCCGACGGGACGCAAATGACACAGGGATCCTTCAGGGCGAACGGCAGCGGGCGCGGCTTGAAAAACCGAGGCCGGGCTCCCTTCGGGAATATGGATGCTCGCCACCGTGCCGGCACGGTGAATGTGCCCAGCCGGGCTGGAGCAGGGCCTTAAACTTGGTCAGGAGGCCTGGGACGTCTTCCAACGCACGTACTGCTTCCGGCAACCGCACGCCCGACTGGATCCAGTTCCGACTAGTAGCAGCGTCGGTGACGGCCCCTTGGTCAGGTAAAGGGACAGGGTTGCCTCCCTGTCGCCAAGGCGAACACCTGGGCTTGACCCTCGACCTGTGCCAGCTGTCCGGAGTAGCTGCGCAGCAATACGCCCGAAGCCTCGATGAATACGCCAGGGAAGGTGCGCTTGAAAACTTTCCCGGTCATGACCGACACACTTGCCCCTGTGTCCAGCTCCATGGAGATGGGTTGCCCGCAGGCTTCGACGGTCAGCATATACGGTGGCACAGACGACTGAACTATGCCCGTGTGCCACATGTAAAAATCTGCGGGTCTTCGGCCACGACGTCAAGCCTTGCCGTTGAGGAACCCGGAGCTGCTGCCGCACGTCTCCGCCTAGCTCTTACCCTTGCGCCGGCTCCCTTGGCCGTGGGCTTGCGTGGAACATGTGCTCGACCCAGGTTGCTGCTTCTGCCCGTTCGCCGTCCCCCCTAGGCACGCCCGAGCAATGTACCCAGTTCTCCCACACGCAAAGCATTCCGCTTTCGCGAACTGGCACTGTGAGGGGGGGGGTCACCACCGCAACGACTGCACCTGCATGCCGTGTCGCCATCATGTTCACTGCCGCTTCTGTCGACGGTGAGCCGGCCGCACGTGCTATCTCGCCTGCATCCTTGGCCGCAGCATCCATCCTCAGCGCTGCCTTCACGGCGTCGTCCAGCGAGGGGTCAGGAAGCTCCAGGAGTCGCGTCTGCATGGCGGGGTCGTTAATGCCGCAGACGAAACAGTCCCGGAGCAACGAGTCGAGCTGGTCCCCGAAGGCGCAGCCGCTCGCTAACCCTCGCAGCGCTGCGACGAACTGCCCGAGAGTCTCGATTTCCGTCTCGTTGGCTCCGGTTGTTGAAGCGGAAGCGCTCCATTAACGTGGACGGGGCCGGGCTGAAGTGCGAGAGTAGCGTCGCGAGCAGCTCACCCAGCGACTTGTCATGCGGCGTGGCCTGCTTGAGGAGGTCGAGCAGGAGAGTGAAGACGCGGGTCCCGTGGCTGGCCAGGAAAATGTCGCGCTGTTTTGCCTCGGGTGTGTCGTTCGCCCGAAAAAACACGCCGACTTGTTCCTCGTATACTGGCCAGGCGGACCCTTCACCCTCGAACGGCTCGAGCCTCCCGTACAGCGGCATGTCGGTAATGGTGGCAGGCGTGGGCCTTGGGGGGGGGGGGGGGGGGGGGGCGGTGTCTCGGCGCTCTCGGTGGCTTCGGTCGGTCCGCGGGCTTCTTCCCTCGTCGCCAGTGTCACGATTTGGCCCGCATTCGTGAACGATTCTGAGTCAAGAGGTCCCACGCGTCAAAAGGTCCAATATTGGATCTTTTGACTCGTTTGACCTGTTGTCTCTTTGGACCTCTTGGCTCACCGTGGACCTTTAGGCTCGTTGGATCTCTTGTCTCGCTGTACCTATTCACTCACCATGGACCTCTTGACGCGGTTGAGGCGAGTCAAAAGGTCCAACGAGTCGAGAGGTCCAAGCTCTAACAAATCACCGCAAGCTTACTGATAAAGTAAAAGAACCAAGAACAGACAACCAAGCTTTCCGAGCAACCGAGCACAGCGTTTTGGTATTGCCACTTGCGCAATTGTGTCGGGTTAAGTGCGAATAATGCGAGCAAATTATAATTTTTGTGGGCTGTTTTTACAAGGAAAGATCCAACGGCGTTTATGCAGGTTACAGGTAATAATAAAAATACCGGAACTAAATATCAAACGCTGACACCTCTACGGCAGGGCCTGTTACATCAGCTGTGCTGTGCTTTCAGCGTGCTGTCGGAAACGGCGATGCCGCAGTAACAAGTTTATTTAGTTATTACAAATACCTACATCGTCCATTCCTGTGGGGGGTTTGAGAAAGGAAAAAAGCAGCAAATTCAAAACAGTAATCACACATAATGCTAAAAAATCCCTCCCACCTCCCCTCGCGGGAACCCCTGTGTAGATGCGATGCATAGGGGGTTCCGTTGTTGTTTCTGTTAGATTGATTCTCCCATCGCGTGAAACGTGCCGTGAACCCCCTGCCGCGGCTATGACGCAACGTTGCGCGGCTATGACGCAACACAATCCAACACAATCCACTTTAATCCAATCCAAATCCAAGCCAAGCCAAGCCAATAGAATCCAATCCAATGCCCCTCGCGAGAGAGTGTTCGCTATCGGAGAGGAGAGGGGGTGAGCGGCGGAGAGCGCAGCTCGCGCGGCGAGGAGAATGGGGGAGGGGTGTGGACGGACAACGACAACGCCATATGGAGGGACAAGGCGAGTGAATGAGATGCCGTCGCATCTAAAAGAGAACGAAGCACAAACAACCCAACAAAGCACAAAATGCAACAGGAATGCAGCATTTATTAAAAGAAACCAGCACGTTAATGAAAGAACAATGACGTTCTCCTGTTGGTTCTTGGCTTCACTTTCAGTGGCTGCAGACCATTGATTAATAAACGACACACTCAACTTGCACGAAAACACACCAATAACGAGAGAGCGAACTAAACTTACGGATATTGCTCCAGAAGAAGTCAGCTTTCGTGAAGTGACTATACTGCAAACCTCATTGTGTTGCTGACACCTTTTCCAACGCGGAGCTAGTTATCCAAACCTTTAGGGCTTTTTTATCTCTAGGAAAGGTATGAACGCTGGCTTTTCCCAGCATTGAGCGATTTCTATACTGCGGTACACATTCGATTGCTTTTTGGTTTTGCGTTCTCAATCCCCACGTTTCCGAACGCTCCGGCTGCCTTCCCCCGGGACGCCGATCATCTACAAACAGCTTCGGGAAAAAGGCGCGCGGCGGCGCCACCGTTGCTGGAAAGTGCTAATAAACTAGAGGCGCTTGAGCAGGAATCCTGGACTCGGTAAAGGCAGTAAAGGCCTAATGCTGGTCACCACGCCGGTCACAAACACTGCTTGTTCCCTGCCGAGTGACTGTATACCCTCCGATGTTATGTCGCGAAACTTTGGATTGCCTTCGTTCGTACCATCTAACCACCGTTCCAAGTGGCCGGTTATACAGTATCAGATGGAACAGCGCCGTCTTGGAGTTTTCTTTCAAGGAAGTCAACCCTAGAAACCCAGCAGTGAAGTACTACAGATGCCTCAGCTGCCACCGGCTGAGTAAAAAGAAAGAATCTGGCGAAAAGATTCCCGTGGCACATCTCACTCTTGAGAACGGAGAAATGACGACAGACCCGGACTACCCAGCCACACCCCACAGATGCCAGCCGGAAAACGACGCCCCAGAGGCCAAAGTACTTGCCAATCGCTACATGATGGAGGTACGTACGGACATCCGACAAAGCCGGAAGCGCCCGCGCGTGTTATTTGATCAAGCAGTGGTATTTGTCAAGGACAGATTTAGCGAGCTGAGTTCCGAAATCCATGAGGCCATCAGGAATAAATGGTGAGTCGGTGGACGCGATTCTGCCAGAGTTGCAGATCACCCATGACATGAGCCCCTTCCTCCGGTTTCAAGACAACACTGAAGGGCGGCGGATGCTTATATTCTTCGCCGACAAAGACTTGGATGCGCTGGAAAACGCCGAGTATGTGCTCGGAGAAGGAAACTTCAAGTACAACCCAAATGAGTTTCACAACCCGGGCCAGCTCTACACCCTTCATGCGGTTGTCAACGGCGAAGCGCAGCCAGTCCTGTACGTACAGCCGTGAGCTGAAGTAAACGGACCACGGGAGCGGTGGCCAAAACTAGGGTGCCTCGATGCGCGCGGGTGCGCATCGAGGCACCCTAGCCAAAACTAATCGCTGCGCCGTCTGGTTGCGCGGCACCTGTTGTCGAGACCGCGCACAGCGCAGGCGCGGCCTAGCAGTACAGCACACATGCCGCTATACCTCGCTGCTTCGCGATTCTCTCACGCTCCGATAAATTGACGCCAGGGGAATCACGCCGCGCAGTTAGAGGAACACTGCCGGGCACCGCCCTATCATTGAAAACGATGCGACTCACCTGATAAGTGGCAATGGTGCTACGCTGCCACACATAGCGTGCTGTGGCTGCGTTGGTCTCGTAGCCTTTTTTTATTCAAAAAGCAGGAGGTTTCTTTTTTGTTAAGTGATGAAGTTTCTCAGTTGATATCCGCTGTCTTTTTGTTTGTTCGAGTTCGTGTTTCGTGTTGTTCGTGTTTTTCGAGTATCGAGTTTCTGCATGAGAGTGACAGAGTTGGGTCCCATAGCTATTTGTGTACACAACAACAATTGACTGTCTTTGTGGCCGCTCAGCGGCCTATAGTATTGGCTAATTGATAGGTCCTCCTCACTCTCGGTTGAGACGTCTCTTTGGGAGGCTGGACTTTTGTAATTAAATAAAGATTATGGCGTGGTGAAGGAAAGGGCTGCCCGCAGGACTTGGGATTTGCCCGACCTCTGATTTTTTATGCCAGTGGTACTCGGCCGGTAGCGTGCCAAAGACTCCTTCTGGGCTTGCAAAAGTGGTGAGGGACCCCACGATTAAATATGTTGATACGTGTCCTATTGTCGCACAATTAACCCTTGCAGCTAAAGTCGCTCATACACATATCTCTATGCACGCCCTTTGAGTGTGGCTTTTCTGCATAATTTAAACGTTGTGCAAAAAGCCAGCTTTAAAATTTGTGCTGTGCGGAGGCGTTATTCTAACATGTCATGCGGCAAATCCACTTTTTTTAGTTTGTGGCAGGGTTTGGGAAAAAAAAATTACACCATCTTCCCGTGGGGAACCCTGATGAGGATGCGAAGCATCGTGGCGGTTCCGTGTGGTTCCATTGTGTTGCCGTTATGTTGAGTGATCTGGTTTTTACTAGCGCCAGAGGGAATTCCGCGTCCGGGTCCACACCGGTGGCAAAGGCACGCAAGTGCTGTGTTACGGTGAATAGGCGGTGGTTCTCGAGTCGTCCATCATGTTCTTGTCGATGTTGTCTCTGTGGTAGAATCGGTAGTCTCCGTCAGCTTTGGCGAGATAAAGGTTGTTTACATTGGTGCACCGGCTGAGAGCAATGTACACGTCCTCCTCTTCGCAGCTTTGTCTTCTCGTTCTTCTTCTTCTTCGGCGGTTCCCCTACGGGAAGATGACGACGGTGGTTGAACGCGAACCTATCTCGTGATGGATTCTTTGGTTGGCCAATCCCTAGGGGCATCCTGCCACAATCAGCATCAGAGGCGCTGCGGACGGGGCTTGTTGAGCTGCAAGGCGCGTGGCGCTTCCCGCCACAGCTTTCCCACAGGAAATTCAGCACCCCCCTCTAAAGTTTTCAGTTCGTCGTTTCCGTTGACGTTCAGCTTCGCGTGCCTTCGTTGTATCAGTAGCTTCTTGACGTAGTTTGAATGAGTCAAGGACATAAGGCGCGTTCGTAGCACTTGCTCCTGTCCCGGATTTGTAGCGTAGTGGGAAGAGCACCGCGTACCTCCCGTTGCGGCCAGAGAGTCGTGGGATCGAAACCGGGCGCCGCTAACTATTTCTTTTTTTTATAGTGTGGTATCGCGGAGCTGTGGGTGTAAGGAGGAGAGTTGCGCATGCGCAGTGAGCGTGTGGACGGCGCCGCCATCAACGACGCAGGACCAGGCGAGCCCAAGAAATGCTCCGCATTTAAAAAGGAAGTTGGGAGTATCGCGGAGGGACCCACGGAGTTCCTCTTCTCCCACGTTCCTCTTTTTGTCTGCGGACCCCCATCTATGAACGACAGCACTGTGCAATGCTTTGTAAAATATTACGTGTAAATAAACTTGGCTGTTTTGAAGTATACCGTCGTTTGTTTGCCGCATGCCGTCGACCATAAGCTAGTAATCTTTTTATCTTCAATCGTCGACTGAACGACCCTCTTTGGATCAAATCCTTCAATTTCAACTCATGGCACAGAAGTGCGCAAGAACTGTCAGTAACGTTTTCAAGTGCAAATAAATCTAATCGAAAAATGTAGTTTGCATGCAGTTCGATAGTCGCTGGGAACTGAAGGCGTGGTTCAATGGTATCTCATATCGCAATATAGTTTTTGAACATAAAATGTATGTGTCGGTGCCTCGAACTTGAAAAATTGCGAAGCTGGATTTTCCCGAGCAATTGCGAAATGGCACATATGCCGCATGCGGCAAACGAAGTTTCATAAAGCAATGCAGTACATACCTAAACACAGCAGTATTTGTCAAAACCTTGGCATGTAAGGTTAGCATCAATAATTTTCCCAGTTCGCTGATGTTCTCGGGAGGCTGTGATTTCGCATCTATCCTCAAAACCGACAAAGATGGTGTTGTGTTTTATTTTCTTCGACTGTCGAGTGATTTTTTTCTGCTTCATTTCAGTATATGACGGGCGGGGGGGGGGGGGGTTGCAAAAAAAAAAAAAAAAAAAGCTTGAAGCCCGAGATAATCACAAGCGCGCCAACTCTGCCAGCGGAGCCGCGTTGCCGCCGATTGCGCCAGCGCGCCATTTCCACTGAAGGTGTGTGACCCGCAGGCAGTAAAAGTAGGGAGCCTAAGTAAAAGCGCAGCGCGTCTCCCCTGGCGTCAATTTATCGGAGCGTGAGACAATCGCGAAGTAGCGAGTGATAGCGGCATGTGTGCTGTACTGCAAGGCCGCGCCTGTGCTGTGCGCGGTCTCGACAACAGGCGCCGCGCAACCAGACGGCGCAGCGATTAGTTTTGGCCACCGGTCCCGTGGTCCGTTTACTTCAGCTCACGGCTGTACGTGCGTACGAGGTGCTGTTGACATGTTTGAAAGATGCCATGATGCGAAGGTTTGGGTCCCTGGGGCCCTTGCGACCACTACCACGTGAATTTTCGATTACGAGGCACTGGCAGCAGTAATCATGGGAACAAAGAGCGTGTTTGGCACGTCTTCTAGTACACCAAAGGTAGGTCCTTCCTTTTTAAGCGTAGAAAAAACCCCATTGTATCTGTACGTAGATTCAAGACAGTATTATATAAGCAGAAGCTTTTTTTTGGCTTCAAACTCAACCTAAATTTTGGCAGTGCCTTAAAGCCAAGTCAGAGAGTTATTGGTTAATAGTTAGTGGTTATTGGTTAAAGTAGCAGCTGGCCACAAAGCGGTCAACAGACGCGTCAATATGCCTTAAAGCCACGGTGTAAGAACATATTAAAGCGGACGCAGGGCAGCGAAGTGCCACATGATTCCATTGCACGATTCGACTGCCGATAATTTGAAGTGAAAATGTCGTATTTTGTTTACCTTCCCCCTTCCATTTTTTATCTACTGTTCTTTTCCTTTTTATTTCTTCGGGTGACTACCTGAGTGGCTTTTTAGGTGCCTAGTGCGCTGCTTAGTTCTGGTCAGTATTTCAAATTATGCACATTGTATCTATGTGCAGGAACTGTACAGGACGTGACACTGTTAGCCGCGAACAAGCGATCGTCGTTTTTTTTTTTTCTTCTCGAAACTAACCGATTTCATCGCAGTTATTATTTCTACGGAAAGTGCTTAATTTGGTACTGTCGTGTCGGCAAGGAAATTTCCGTCCTGCACATGCTGTGCGCAGTAAAACTGCGAAAGTGCGCCGACAATCGTGTTCGCTTTATAACAGTTCCGCGATGTGCACTCCCTACTGAAGACTCTTAGTATATTTTTTAAATGCGAATGCAATTATTAGCCGGGGGTTGTCTTGCTCCGTTGGCCGGCGTGCGCCTGCATTCCTCCAGCGCGAGCGCACGTGAGCGCGCGCCTCGTAGTTCTGCCTTCGTCGTCGTCGTCGTCGTAAATGCGAATGCATTTCTTAGTCGGGGGTTCACACAATGCAACGTGAGCATTACGCCTCTCCCTGGCGGTGACGTCACTGCAGTTGCTTCCACGTCATCATCATCGGTTGGAGAAGAAGAAGACAAGTCTGCAAAGCGAAGAGCGAAGCGAAGGGGGGGGGGGGGGGGCAAGTACTGCGGTGTTAGTCTCGTGTCTAACGTGTATGGGAACTTGATATCGCACGCCGTTGCCACGTCTCCCATTCAAGACACGTCTCCGTACAAGGACTTGTACACCCTTGCCTACACCGGAGACGGAGTCTTTGTGGTGACCGTGTACCTCGCGCCCAACCTCGCTCGAGACGCCGTTGCCGCGCAGCTGGACGCTTCTATGGAAAGTGTGCGCGTGCGCTCCAAACCCTCTGACACCATAGTCTTGGTTGGCGACTTCAATGTTGACGTGCGCAAGAAGAGTGGCGAGTGGCTGGTCGAGTACAGGTGCCCCAAAAATAATACGGAGCACGGGAGCGGTGGCCTGAGCACGCAAAACTGCATGCCAGCGCGATCTATGTGTAGATGCGCCGCAGATAGCGAGAGTGCGTGGGCACATCCGGGGCCGAATTCTCTAAAAAACAGGCGTCGCTTTGAAACGACGCGGTAGCGCCATGCAAATGCATGTGTTCTGGGGTTGGGGCCGTCGCTTTGGGGCGGCGGGCTGGGGCAATCACCGCAGAAAAGCGCCGTGGCAAGGGCGCGAAGCGACAAGTGAAGCGACGGGGGGGCAGTGGGTGTCACTTCGCGCCCTTGCCACGGCGTTTTTCTGCAGCCCGCCGCCCCAAAGCGACGGCCCCAACCCCAGAACACATGCATTTGCATGGCGCTACCGCGTCGTTTCAAAGCGACGCCCCGTCGTTTTAGAGAATTCGGCCCCCGGCTGGCCCCTCTCGATGTTCTTACGCCCGTCTTATCGCCGGCTCAATCGAAGCCGCGCTGGTGCCACCCGTGCTCGCCAGGGGCGCTTTCGGAGCTTCATGAAGGCCTGGTTACGCAGAACCAGCGAAGAAAGCTTCGTCTTCGGCGGTAAGGTCCGCTTTCTGCTTCGTCATGAATGATACCGATTTCACTATGGGTGCCGGCCGTGCTTCGCGATCCGCTTGATTTTGAATCATGTGGCTAGAATAATGCCTGCCTCAAGCTAACGCATAAAAACGCGCAAAAAGCAAAAAAAAAAAAAAAATGCATGCGTGTACTGGCTGCATTGCGTTAACGATACAAATGGGCGATCAAGTAAAATGAGAAGTGATACCATTGGAGTCCAGTTACTTCAACACAAATATACTTTATTACCCCGGAGACACAAACCTACACAAATTCACTTGAAAATGAAGTGTGTCCCGGCTTGAGAAGGATTGGCATATTTTGCAAAAATGGTCGGAGAAATGAATCAATGATGGTTACCATTGAAGCAAATTCAGAAGCAGCCTTTTTCTTTTCAAGGTATTCTGCTTCAACTATTTGTTTCATTGTCAGCAACTTTGAATCAATTTTTAATGAGTGCAGGATATTGTATGAAAGCCCTCGCTAAGTTCACTATATTCCCTTTTCTTGTAGCTTATTGAACTTTATTTTATTTTTATTAAACAATTGCAATTTGGTTTGAAGCAACTGGCCTCCTCTCCGCTCAGTTTCTGAATTCTCTTGAGTGCTGATTAGAACCATCGAAGCAATGGAGCCAGTACGCACATGACACTTTTGCTTTTTGCTCATTTTTATGCGTTAGCTTGAGGCAGGCATTATTCTAGCCACATGATTCAAAATCAAGCGGATCGCGACGCACGGCCGGCGCCCATAGTGAAATCAGTGGCATTCATGACGAAGCAGAAAGCGGACCCCGCTGAAGACGAAGCTTTCTTCGCTGGTTCTGCGTAAACAGGCCTTCATGAAACTCCGAAAGCGCCCTTGGCGAGCAGGGGTGGCACCAGCGCGGCTTCGATAGAGCCGGCGATAAGACGCGTGCGTAAGAACATCGAGAGGGGCTAGCCGGATGTGCCCACGCACTCTCGCTATCTGCGGCGCATCTACGCATAGATCGCGCTGGCATGCAGTTTTGCGCGCTCCGGCCACCGCTCCTGAACTCCGTATTATTTTTGGGGCACCCGTACATGCAGACCAGGCACTCTATGCATTGTCTCTCTGCCGGCTTCGACACGTGCCCCACTACCATTCACGGGAGTTGCATTGATCTGGTCCTTACGCGAAACTGTGACGCGCGTATGCTTCTCAAAGACCCTTTGACCGTGCACTTTAGCGATCACAAGGCAGTGATTGTGGCCGTCAGGTACAACGATAACACAAACAGGTGCTGATGAATAAATGATTACGTTCACACTCTCGTCATTAATTACGCCATTACTCGCAACACACTCATCGGTGCACCCAGTGCATTCGCATTTCTGCACGATTCCCTTCGGGGAGGTGCGGGGGAATTTTTTTCGTTGTTTCAATCATGCTTGTCGCGCTTTCTGCCTCCCGTTTATTGGTGAAACTAGTACACTTTGACCGTTTTTCAATGGATGCTCGAAAAGGGAAAACTACCGTTTTAAATTTAGCCCCATTAAATTTAGAGCATAAACGTGAACTGGTCTTCTTTTTTTTTTTTTTTTTCAGATCAAGGGCTGTGCTTTCCACTTTGTAAAGGCTATAAACACGAAGCGAGATGAGCTCGGACTTCGGGGCCTCTGCGACAGCGACCCTTCGGTCAACGAGGGGCTGCGGAGGGTGCGGCACCTGCCGTTCATCCCAGACAGCTTCCGCCTGGAATTCGAGGCGGACCTCATCACAGCGCGACCACCGCTGGCACCACTACATTCTGCACGGCTGCATCAGTTTGCAAACTATGTGGACGGGTTTTGGCTATCAAATCAAGTTGTGCAGGAAGTCTGGGGGCAGTTTGGGGCCCAAGGTCCCCGCACCACCAGCATGGTAGAGGGGTGGCATAATGGCCTCCACAGTCGGCTCAGTGCTCACCACCCAGCCCTAGCTGAATTCATTCAGCCCCTCCAAGTCGCGCAGTTCGCGTCACAAAACCGGATTCAAGCCCTTTTGAGGGACCCCCTTGCTGTGGCAAAGGCGCCATTGCGGCAAGTCCGAGAAAGGAATGAGAAGTTGCGTGAGGAGATGGCCCTTTTCTCCTCCTATATCTCGGCAAATGCCCCAACCTTCCAGGACAACATCAACTGTCTCGATAAGATTGCCACGTTTGGGCTTCTAGTCGCGGTGTAATTTCGAAAAGTTGAAGTTATAATGCATCTGTGTATATAAGTTTTGTATGTATATAATTGTGTATCAGTTGAAATGATAACGCGTCTGCGTATATAAGTTTTCTATGTATATTGTCACGAAGTCAAAGACGATGCAGTTGTCTTCAAGGAAAACACATTTATTGGAGCGAACTTGTGCTCCCCTAACAACTCAAAGAATACACAGGCGGCGAAGCAGCAGTCAACAAAGTGACGTGCGCAAGCGAGCGTCGAGGATTCGAATGCCGCCGCGTCTGCTCTGCAGGCTTTTATCTTTCGGCGCGAGTGTTTCTGGAACCGTCGATTTACATCCAGAACATTGTAGATCAAAGAAGATTATTCTGGGCTAGTGACGTTAGGGCGTAACAGTCTGCTTATCTGAATAAGTTAGCCCGTGCGGCATAAAAAATAAAGAATGGAAGACGCGCTTCGCTTGGAACGCAGATAACAGACCCGGGCGTGGCCGGGCAGTAAAAACAAACAATAAATAAACAAACCCATACATGGTTCGCGGCAATATAATTGTGTATAGGTTGTGTCTATATTGCCGCGAGCATGCCTTGCCTTTTTTTTTTACCAGCGCCTATCCGCGCAGGGCTATTTTAGCTTTTTAGAGCTGAGCCGAGGTTTCCTCTGTTTATTGTGCGCCGCTCCGGGCGACCTTATTTAATATGAAGATACTTTTAGTCGATACTTTTGTGTATCAAACGTTTCTTTGATAGACAATGTTTCCGATCCAATTCGATGGTTCGGGATATAATAACGCTGAAAACCAGATGCTCACCGGGCAAACACCGCTACATTTTAGTCGACGACGCTCGACCCTGCACGTTACTTCGTAGGGCACTTCTTCAACGCATGTGTTTATTTGATAGTTGCGGACAACATGTCATTCCATTTTAATATCATTCAACTGTTTAATAAATGGTTCCTGTAACTGTGCATTTCTGTTTCAATAAAAATTCCTCATTAGCTTTTCTTGAGTAAAATAATTAGTATAGCGCTTAAAGAGTAGCGATTCACAGGGTGTGTCGGCGTTGGGAACTTACTAGCTGGAAGCTGAATTATTTTACTTTACAGGGACGAATAAATGCGTAATCCGTGCTACGCGTTAAAAGAAGATTAATTCGGTTTGGGGACGGCAGCATCGGCAACCTTTTAGAGGGGCCCCGATCGCTAGTCACGATTTAAAAAAACAAAACACGCGATATCCCAGGACTGGTCAAAGTTACGCAAAGAAGTATTGGCGATTAAGAGTACTGAGATACTAAAATGGAAGGCTGAACGTAAGATGCTGAAGTGAATTTCTATAGAATTAGTATAATATGTGTCATAGAACGCGCGCGTATGCTGGAACACAGACCCTAAATTCTAAAAGACCATAATATGTCACCCAAGCAGTCAGTAACCATCACCATGAACCGTTATTAGCAATATAACCATGTAATCTGGAAACCATCTGTACACTTTTCGCCAACAACCATATAGTATAGTCGTATAGTACAGAATCATCAAAATAGCTAGAACAATCAGTAACCATCACAAGCAGCCATTTATCGCAATGTAAACCCGCATAACTTAAACCAAATATTACTAGGACATTTTATTGGATCCAGCCATTTTATAAAGTGAACTGAAGGAGTTAATGTATTAAGAACGAGTGAGAGGTAAATTATAAATGGAGAAGATAAAAACAAGGCTCGTTGGACCTCTTGACGCGTTGGACCTCTTGACGCATTGGACCTTTTGCTGCGTTGGACCTCTTGACGCGTTGTACCTTTCGACACAAATTGGACCTCTTGACGCGTTGAACCTTTTGACGCGTTGTACCTATTGACGCAAATTGAACCTTTTGACTCGGTGTACCTCTTGACTCGGCTGTCACGTGACTATTGGACCTCTTGACGCGTTGGACCTCTTGACTCACCTCTTGACCAGAAGCGTTCGTGAACGTGGGAGGGTCGCGGTACCCTCCAGCCGAGTGACGACCCGCAGCGTGCTAGTGGTGACGGTGACTGACGAGAGCTGCCGTGCTCGTCGGTGTCTATTCGCCAGCCGTGCACAGTTTCCCACCAAGCCTGGTGGGGCCACTGAACTTAGCGGCCAACGAAGATTAGGGTCAGGGGGCACCACACACTTGTCACACAAACATTCAAAAATTACCTCGCAAAGGCGTGATGGCAGCGTCGGCTCGAAGTCTGCCCGTCCAAACCTATGCAGCAAAAATTTTCTCCTTTCTGCGTCGCGTTTTCTGGTCAGAATAACGAACTCTTTTGCTATCCCTGACCCTTTTCGCAGCCGAAGGCACAACACATCGGCACCGCGAAGCAACATAAAGTGACACCGACGCGACCTTTGCTCGAAACGAGCAGCTAACTCTTACTTTGATACCAGCTGGCGCCTACGATAAAGCCGGCTCTGAAGCTGCACGGCCAAACATGGCGCCACACCGGCGGCGTTGTCAAAGGGGCAACCCGGCCGCGAAGGAGGCAGAAAAAAACAGCAGAGCTACCATGTGAATTTCCTATTGTCCAATGGCGGGCGGCGCTGGCCGGCGCGAAAAAGAAAATGGCGAATCACGGAGAAGTGACGGAGCGCGGGTGAGGGCGAAAGGCGGCAAGATCACAGAATGGCGCTACTTTAGTTATTTTAGGGGCCTTAGGGCGCCGTAGTCAGAGCTGTCAGTGCTGTCGCCTCGTGGGCCACGGCGGCGCCGTGCAAGGTTCGCGGTCTTTGCAGTACCGCTCCGTTTTTATTGCGTAATTCTTCAAACTATGTGGTGTGAATGGCTGTCGCTAGCCCTTGACATGCCCTGAACAATGCCGGTAACGGCGAAGAAAAATAAACAATCTCGGGCCATCTCCACTAACGTGAAACCTTAGGAGGGGCGAAGCATGCAGTTTATAAGTACATTCTTGGCGGCTTGGTGTTTTTTCCCACGGAGATGACACCGTGGGGGGTACCGGTATACGGCTTTGCTGTAACTCTCGTGTCTGAAATCCGACGCATTCTAGCGCGAGGCGTTGGAAAACGAGTGTCCCAATGAGTTCTTTTAGTACGCGTTTTCGCCAATGGAGATGAAACGTTCTAGCGCGAGGCGTTGGAAAACAAGTGGTCTGGTGTGTTCTTTTAGTATGCGTTACGTTCTAGCGCGAGGCGTTAGAAAACGAGTGTCCTGTTGTTTTCGTACCGTGACTATTTGAAGCGACGACGTCGACTAGGAGATCTAGACCCCGACCGTCCGAGTTTCATAGGGGCTTTGCCCCTAAAACGCCAAGGTGGTGTTTTCTCCCAGGTTATGACTACAAGTCGTGTGGAGAAGAAGGGTCACTCTTCCGCACGCCGGCCCGCAAAGATGAGTTTGAAAAGTGGGCACGTGGGAATTCAACTGAGGGCATTCAACTGCTCTTTGTCAAATTTATTGTCAAATATTATTGCCAATTCGCAGAATTTTTTCTCTTTGCCTTCAAAGCCCCACCCGATTTACCGTCCAACCCTCCGCAGTGTGGGCTTCATGCAACACGGCCCTACACCTCAAAACGTTGCTCACCCTTATTCTAGTCTATTAAGTGCGAACTGGGAATGTATGATGCAAGAGCGTAATAAAGTGAGAGCAAACAAAGAAACAGGTACGATCAGTCAGTTCGCCCGACCACTTTATTTTACGGCCACTACTTTCGGAATCACAAAACAGATTTCACGCTTTTGACACTCGCTGCATTTTGTCACTGAGCCACGCAAGCTAGCGCTGCACCACGTATTCGTAACGGCGACGCAAATCAGCAGTGTTTAATGGAAGTGCACGCATAAGTGCGCAAAAGCACGGCGCACCGCAGGAGGCGCGCGAGCCTGCGGTCCGCCAGACTCGCTGGCTTTTGTGTTACGCTTCTTTTTTGATCAGCTGTTGTTAAAAAGTCCTTGTCACCAAGTGTGTTAGTTTAAACAAGAAGCTAGCTCTCCCTTCAAATCTCACTTCATACGACCATCGGTCGGTGAACCTGCGAGTAGCAGAGCGCCGTCAACGTTCCAGCGCTTGCGTCGACGCTGTAAACGTATTTAGCGCTGCAAAGCTTTTTCCCCTAATGCCAAGTTGATCGCCGAAAGAGATCGGATGCGTCGGGAATGGGCTGGAGATCATGTCGCAAAACAATCGGGAGTATCGAGCTCATTTTGCTTCTGTCAACACGGCATCATATGGGACCCCCGCAACTTTGCACTACCCGGAAGTACTGTCCGGAAGCCGCTTGCGCAGCGTCTCCTGGGCAGTGCAGGAAACCTCGGAAAGCAAAGGGGAGAATGTGGTAGGTCATTGAAACTGATAAAGAATTTGCAAAGAAAGAAAGAAAGTGGAGAAAAAATGCCCACCGGGTGGGATCCGAACCCATGACCTCCAGAATACGCGTCTGGTGCGATGACCACTACGCTACTGGCGGGGCTATTTTCCCATCCAGTTTCTGGGGTATTTATGTTAAGGTATTTTTGTTTCCTGCGCTTGGGGGTGGTAGCCAGCGCCACTCTGACTACTCGGGGTGAAGAGGACCTTCTTTTTAACCCCCGGGGCCGTGACTCGAGTGTCTATGACATGTCGAGAGTGGTCGACCAGTGTTGAACCCTGTTAAGCTTCCTATGGCACCAAGACTGCCAGAACAGAGGCCCTTGCTATGCATGTAGTGAAATGAGGGGCTCGTTGAATTAAGACAGAAATAAGGGTTGGCAGTCAAGAAAACCTCGGAAAGCAAAGGGGAGGATGTGGTAGGTCATTGAAACTGATAAGGAATTTGGAAAGACAGAAAGTGGAGAAAAAATGCCCGCCGAGTGGGATCCGAACCCATGGACACGACCTCCAGAATACATATGCGTCTGGTGCGATGTTTCACCTCTGGTTTTACCTCGCCAGCACTATAGGTCGGGGTAAATCGAAACGTGAGCGCGAGCTACTCGAGGCATTTCTAAAAGGAAAAAAATAAGGAGACTTGTGCCAGCAACCCCTCGGTGGCCTTAACAGATAAAGGATATCAGTTTTTATCTACGTGACTACACTTTTTCGCGTCGTCCAAAGTGTGTGTGTGCACGGGAATCAACCTATAAATGTCGTTTTTTTTCCCGAAATAAATCAGTTGTTAGTCCAGTGGCGTGTTTGTGCTCCTCCTCCTCGTGCCCTGCGCCCTGTTTCGCTGGTTCTTTTTATGCATACCTGAAGAAAACTACAACAAAGGAAAGATATACAGCTTTCCTTTGTACATGGCTGCATTCAAGTGAATGCGAAATTTTCCTTTGCAGAAACTTACTCCACCTTCTCCTAAACCTGACCAATTATTTATTGATAAGCTAACGAGGAAGCCACATGAAGCTTGAGGAGCCTTGCATACACAGCAGCTTGGTCATACAGTCAAACCCAGTTACATAGAACTCACAAAAAACACCCATCAGTTCGATGTAGGGGATAACTCGATATAATCAAGCTAAGGAGTTGGACATTATAGAAGCACATATCCTTTGTAAAAACACTTTATCGGTGAAACTGCCTTACTTTCACACGAAATAGTCCTGTACCTTCTGCTTGAACAACCTCGCTGCCCGAGACAGTACGCACTTGTCCACATTGTCTAAAGGGTTGGGGCAGCTGAGGTCACAATATTGCACATTTGCGAAGAAGTGCCGTACTAGTGCAAGTGCACCAATCACATTGGAGGTTGTGGGCAAAGGATCGACGTTGATTTCCTCGTTGCACCCGCTTTCACTCGCGCTCGGTACGATGTCGGCAATGTATGTAGTCTTACAAACTCTCTCGTGGTCGCGACACGCCGACGCCATCATCCACACTCGCAAACTTGCCTGCTGTAGCGGCATCTGGAAATTTCGATAGCTTGCTCCACACTTCGGCAACAACACTGGTGGCTTCGTTGCACTCAGTGGTGCCACTGATGAACGGTGATTTGGAGCAATTTTTGTATCAGCAAATTATTAATTTTGGAGCAATTTGGAGCACCTAAATGCCAGTTTTGGAGCACCTTGGAGCAACTAAGCATCAACTGCTAGATGTGTCCAAAGCATCTCTCAACACTAAAGATTGACCAGTATCGTCCAGTAATTGATGTGTAGGTCGTCATGGAATGCGCTTCAAGGTGCTTTTCACACGTGCGATCACAAATGGACGGCACAGCTGAAGAATAACGGCCTTCTTGTCCTTACTAGGCGAAGACTTTTTCAAGGAGTCACTGAAAACGCTTCATAGTTGGCAGGCTCGAACATGCATTAAAAATAGCTTTCACAGTCAGCTCTCCCAATAGCCCAAGAATAGCGAAATAGCCAATAAAGAAAAGTTCTACAACCACAAGAAAAAGTAGCCATATTTGGCTCTTTATAGCCCGACCTGTCATTCCTGGGGCAATAGGATTTTTTTTCCCACTTATTTCGAAACAGTCGCCAGAAGTTTGATGCAATTAAATCCCCAAGTATCCACGCAATAGCAAAAATGCAACAAAACATAATTTGCACGGTATTTAGTTCCTTTCTGGTGTGGATAAAAGACAACATGCAACACGATAATGAATATTGAAATGCTTCAACAAACCTGCCTAGCAAAAAAACAACGCGCCTCTTTTCTAGTTTATTAATTGTTGAGGCAAGCCCTCGTGTTTGACTTTTTCATTTTATTAGATGCAGGCGCTTGCTATCAGTCCCCGTGCGCATTTCCAAGCTAGCTGGAAATGTGCACGAGAAATGCGCATGGAGCACTTTTGCATGCGATTCGTGAGCGTCGGCGTTGCGCGTGCGATTTTTTCACGCTTGCACGCGGCAGTTTCTACCACGCTCAGAAAATGACGCGCGTCGCGGGCGGCAGTGGGAGGAGCCTGGCGACTTGCGCCAATGGGGAGGCGCGTGCCTCATGGCGGCGGTTTTGAAGCGCTCGAGACAGCCCGGTCACGGCCGGCTGGCTCCGTCGGCGGTTTTTAGGCTTACTACCCCGGCATGGACGTTTTCACTAGCGACGCGGATGATGTTTTATAGTAACGATTTCGCCCACATTATAAGCTCCTTTACCACACAAGCAACTTCGTGCGCGCCTTGAGCGGTGTTTTAGTGAGCGCTTAAAAGAGAGCGCTCGAGATCCCCACACCACTTCGCGGCCGAAGCCGCCGCCATGTTGCCACGCCGCGCGCAGAGTCCGGGTGCTTACGCGGCGCGTTTTCGCAAGCAGAAAACGCTCCATGAGGTTCGTGCTTTAGAGAGACTGGCTGTTTTTCACGGCCCGCTTCACTTGCGGCGGTCCCCTCCGCGAGCCCAACAAACGAAGCGAGAGCTTGCAGCCGACCGCGTCACGCATGCCGCGAAACGGCGCTCCCGCTGGCTCTCGGAGCGGAGAGGGCCGGCAATAAACGCCACCTAAAACTACCTATTGTTTATAGCAGGAATTATTGGAGACTACAACAAGAAGGAAAGTTTTTAACCGCGGTACGCCAGCGCTGCAATGACTTGCTAGACGAAAACACTGTATCGGCGGTACAGTGACGGCGCCAACCAAACTCACCACGGAAAACACGATTACGGGTGCGAGGGAGTTCAAGTTATCAACGCGATTTAGATATAGTACATGTCTAGAGACCACTGCGAAGTAGTGCTTGTAACAGGCTGCACGCGATTGGCGCGACACATGCAAATTTTGGCGCACTTGCTTGCAAAATCGTGTTTTTATCAGGATGGCGCAGGATACCTCATTTGGCGCAGGAGTGGCAGCACTGTAGCACTTCTCAGGATTTTAAGTCATCACCGGCGCGCACAAGCCGGCAGATTTGAAGCAACTTCAGGCAGTTTTTTTTAGTAACATCTACCCAGAACCTACTTCGACAAGGTGTTCTCTGGAATCTCATGCCTGACAGTGATGTCCGACTTCTCACCAAGTTTGTCTCTTTTATGATTGCCAGCTTCACGGCAAAAGGCAAATTTGGATGCTTCGCGCTAGCTAGAGCCATTAAATAAGCATTTATTTAGGGACACTACTGCTTGGCCCCACAGCCACACTCCTGAAACAGCTCACAAAGGCTGAATGGCGCAAACACACACACACACAAAAAGCATGGTCAGCGGGCAGGGATTTTTTTTTTGCTAGACGGTTCGCCCTAGACGACACGGTGGCGCAGTCACAATAGGAAGAAGGAGGTGAGGGAGGAGAAAGAGCCGCTAGCTTCCCATAAGTGGCCGGGCTAAAGCACTTTGAGGGGTGTGCCAGCCGAATTTCTCCTCCGGGATCCCCGAAGGAAAGCCAACTTGGTGGGGCACTTCTGCGGCATTTGACGTTCGATATCTCAGTTGTCCTTGGTGATATAAGTGCAGTTTTTGCTATATATTCTCATTGTAAATCTTGGTCCAGAAATAGTTCGATATAAAAAATATTTCGATGTAAATGGGTTTGATATGGCTGTTTTTCTCGAAATGAGAGGTCTTTTTGACCCCCATCACAAGTACCTGCATATACACGCAGAAATGGTCAAAATCAGTACAGTTCATACAGCAAGCTACAAGCTGTATTAGCAAAGAAAGCAAGGCCGGTGTTAGAAGCCAGAACCTGGTTTATTATGAGCAAAAGAACAACACGGATGCATATCCCAGCAAAGCTATAAGGCACAGCTTTGGATACAGGCACTGTTTCTCATGGTGAAGCATGGAATGGGTAGTACTTGTGGCCACCAATCCTGCAAAGAAGAAAGACAGAAGGGGGAGACAATAATGATGAGCGACACAAAATCTGTGGCTGTCAGTTCTTCGACGTGTAACATGGGCAATACGAGTGTGCTGAATTTAGCTTGTGCATCAGCTACGTTTGTGGTTCTATCCCACTGTTAACAACTTCATGACCACCATGCGTGTGCATGCATGGTGCCAAATGAGGTGCTGGCGCAATTCCACATTTGAATATTTGTGCCTTGGCTACAACACGCACGCTCTTGGAGGCATGGCGAGCTGTTGGGACCTTCTTGGTACAACTAGTGCTTTTATCTGCCTTGCACCGTGTGTGTGTGGCTTGACTGAGGATACGCTATCACCCCCCCTCTCCCATGCAGCACATGACCGACTGACGCTCTGGCTTTTTGGATTTCTATTCTGGCCAAGAGTGAAAACGGAACAGGAGACCTCACTGCAAGTGCTTGAATGATGTGGAGACCTATACTGTCACAATATGCAAAAAGCAGACGTGCGAAGAAGTTCCACGCAACAACTAACACTTTAAATGACCAATGTGTGTCGTGTACAGCAGCGACCGTGTGGCATGTACCCCTGCTAGCATGACTGAATGACTATCACGATACCAAGCGCAGTTTCATGATGTCGCTGACAACATACCTGCACACAGTCACATGCAAATACTGCCATTGCAGAATATCGCCTTTTAAAGGGGTACGTTTGTGCTGCGTTCTTTTCGCTGAAATTGGTACCTATTGGCCCTATACAATGGCACACTAGATGGCCGCAGCATAAATAATTATACGCAGCCTGTTCTGCTCGTGGAAGTTCCTGGTTTTAACGAAACCAGAACCTGGGTGACCACCCCGACGAGACAACCCTTGTGACATGACTCTTTCAGTTGGGGGTGCATATGACGCCTGACGTTAGTGCCACCGGTGCTTGGTGGCCATCAAACATTCGCCATGATAACAACCCGAAAGCCTTCTCAGTGGGGTGACCTGGTGGCGCTGCACGCTTTGAAACCACCACCATTGGTGCACCCCTTGCTGTATGCCTAAGTAGTCGTTTCGTGCACATGTGGTATACCATACGCTGCTAGTGACACACCGCATAGTGTGCATGGCCTGATGCCAACAGTTTGGTTACCAAGCTCCCAGCACGTCACGTGGAGGCTATTGTCAAAAGGGCTTTCTTAGCTTTCTCAAGGGTGCAAAGATTAAAGCTGATTTAAAATATGTACATTATGTGACACGGTTACAATTGAACCTTTTTAGAGATCTCTCTACATGCACAGTAGCTATTTACATAGTTACTTCAGGTTGGCAATTCTGTATCATCACTCCGTTAAGAGAAATTTGAACAGGGCTGATAAAAATGGTTGTGTTTGCAATTCATCACTTATCCACTGTAATTATATAGCTTTGTTTAGATAAAAAAAAAGGAACAATGGACCAATTTTGTTAAAATGCAATGAGCAAAAATGAATAAGTTTTTTAACAGTCATATGTACAGCACCCAGTTTTAATTAGCATATTTTCTTGAGAAACCTAACAACCATTAAAGGCATTCATGCCACAAGTTATACCCGTGCCACACGTACACGAAAAATGACATTAAGTGTTTAAGGCCTTAAAATAACAAATGTCATTAATTGGGCGGGCCGTGCTACACTCGAAAATGCAAAGGCATTAAATGTGTTAGGCATGATGGTGATCATGACCAAAAAGTGAAATTCACTCATATTTTAGAAGTCTTTAACGTAGAGAAAAACGCCTTACAAGGGTTAAAACTGTTTTTTTTGTGAAAAAAAAAAAATTATGAGAAATAATGTTTTCTTAAAAATGGTGTGAGCAGTTTCTAAAAGTGGTTTCAGCATGCCGTCGCCAGCCAGCGGTAGCCAAATCCGAAAAATTTAACTCGAAGAGTAACGCGATGTTCTTACTTTTGCCTCTGTTCTAGTGAACTTTGTCTTCTTCAAAACTTCGCCACCAATTGTGCACAAAAAATCGTCTTATTTCGAAGTTCAGCTACATTTCCGCGTCAACACTCCGGTGCTGAGAGTTTCGTTGGCTTCATTTGGTGCTCATCGCGTTCGAGAGTAGGCAGATTTAAGGCGTTCGCGAAGGTAAATGAGTTGTGCGGAACTCCTTAAACCTAAAATGACATTAGAGCGAATGGCATTAGATTTTTGCGTGTAGCAGTGAATTAATGGCATTAAAACTAAGGCATTCAGCATTAATGTCATTTTTCGTGAACGTGTGGCATGGGTATTAGTGCATGAACATCACACTACAATTAACTTTTGTTTTCTCGATAAAGAAACTAAATGTGCTGTCATGGTATGCAACAGCTTGTGCAATAAAATTTTGAAAGCAGGCTGTAACTCATTCTCCCTTCAATCATAGCACCACTGAAAAGGAAACTGGTGCATATCCAGCTCCCCACAAGGAGCGTACACGCACAAAAAAGAAAACATGCTGCTGCCTCTCACAATTCACTTTCAGCCACAGCTAGTTGATACAAAACACAACTACTTTGCAAACCCAGCAGCTCACAAAGAACTACAATGATAGTTTTTCTTCACTTGAATTTTTCAAAACAATAATGGATGAAACAACACTTGATTGCTTCCCAGAATCACACTGGAATAAAAGAACTTGTATGGAATAACCTACTTAATTGTGACCTTGGTACTGACGCTGCACGGCAGCACACTTTGGGCACTATGCTACAACAAAAGTTGTGGCGTACATTAAAAAAAATAAAAAATTTGCCGTCATGAAAAATTTGTTGTTGCGTATTTTCCACACACGAAGCTAAGCTTGAAAGAAAACTGAATTCTTTGACAGCAGCACTTCTTGGACAACTATGCTGTGCCAGGACGTGCCAGGTACCAGTCTTCTACTAAAGATGCACCACTGCAGCATGCCCTCTAAGACTGCTTAGAAGAGATCCCCCACTTTTACGGCACAGTCATGTTGCCTATTGGCCAAACTACTTGCGCCCAAAATAGAGCCATTTTTAACCACGTTACAATGCAGATTGAGATGCATTTTGTCAGAGAGAGAGAGAGAGAGAGATTTTGCCAGTTTTGGTTCTCAAATAAGTTGGAAATTATCATTTCCCTGAAGTAGAACAGTGCCAGGAAAGGTGTTCACTGAGAAATATTGAGGCTTAAATGAGGGACTGAAGGGGTATAAGAATCTAACTGATGCTGTGTTTGTGGCACTAGCATGGTTCGACCATCGTCAAACACTTTCAGTCAGCAGCACCTTCCCAAAGTAGCTGTTCCATACAATGCCCCTAATATCTGGAACTGGCAGTTTAGTAAACATCAGGGCCGTACCCAGAGGGGGGGTTTGGGGGTTCGAACCCCTCCCGAAATCTTTTCCAGGCAGCGCGTAAGCAATACTTACTGTTGCTTTCGGCAAAACTACCCCCTTCCCGAAACCCATAACCCCCTCCGAAAAAAATTTCTGGCTACGGCCCTGGTAAACATGTTTACAGCATTGATAGTAGCGCTCAAGAGAGGGTAAAAAAAGGAGAGAGAAAAAAGAGAAAGAAGGAAGCTCACCAAGACAAAACAAGGAACCGGTGGTTCCTGTTAAACCCATTGATGACCTCCATGTCCTTTGGGGTGAGCTTGAAGTCAAACACCTTCAGACAGGAAAAACAACAACAAAAATACTAAGATGCAGTACATTGTACACTTGATGCATACCGATCCACAACAAAACTTCAGACAGTTCAAATAACAGTGCGGTGCAGAATACAAAGTCATTTTTCTGGTATTTGTCTGAGCTGATGGAGTGGAGTGACCCACACAGTGTCGAAATGGAAAGCTGCTCGACAAGGGATGTGCCACCAATTTCTGTGTCGGCAAGCACAGTCGACTGTGCAAGTACACCAACCGGGTAGAAGCCCAAGAAGTGTACAACGCTAGAGAAAGCCATAACGTCTTTGCATTAAACCACATAAGCAGACTTTAGACTTTAGTGCCCTAAGGCATGAACATACAAACATAAAAATATGAACATATTTTTTATGAACATATACAGTAAAACCTCGTTACAAGAGACACTCAAGGGACCCAGGAAATGTCTCTTGTAACCAAGGTCTCTTGTAGGCAATGTTGCTAACATGGGGAACATAGGAAAACCAACGAAACCGTTCCCATTGAAATGTCTCTTATAACCAAGTGTCTCTTGTTACAGTGTCTCTTGTAACGAGGTTTTACTGTACCAAATAGTCCTTTTCTCGACGCTACCAGAACTCAGTTGGTTTCTCAGCCAAAGTATGGTGCAGACACCAAGGCCATTTTACCATTCTTTCAGTTTTGTCGATGCCTTTCCTTGTGCATTGTGCTGCTGAGCCAAAGGACACAAGTTCGAATCCTAGCTACGGTGGCTGCTTTCTGACGGAGGGGAAAAGCGAAACGCCCGTGTGTTCGAGATTTCGGGGCACATTAAAGGTCCCCACGTGATCAAAATTAATCTGGAGCCCTCCACTATGGCATGCCTCATAGCCTGTGCAGCTTTGGCACGTTAAACCCCATAATCAATCAATATCTCGCACCTCCTCTCTTGAGGCAAAGTTGTTTCTTTCGTGTTCACTGGCTGCGCTGTCAGACTGCTGTAGTCTATGAAATGCTTGTCTATTGAAACAAATGCAGGCCATTACCAAGGAGAAGACGTTGAAAATCAAAAGCATGTTGCATGTATAAGATAAATGCATTATTCTTGCACGAGTAGAGAAACAAGATGGTGCTCCCTCTTTTTTGGTACAGTGCAGCAGTGATAATTTTTTTTGGAAGGGGGGGGGACAAGGTCGTTTACAAAATATGGTAGCAAAACTTTGCATGGCTTAAAGGTACAATGAAGACAAAATCTAAACTTGCAGGGTTGATAGAATGGCCCATCGTAATAACAAATGTATCATCCTTAAGGAAAACAAAGGCACAGTAAAGCGGACAAAAAAAAAAAAGAAAACGCGCGGCATTACAAGGGCGCATTTCTTGCAACTTTGCCAAGTGACATTCCAGTGGCAACTTGTGCGTAATGACTGATGTTTAAAAGCAATTGCAAAACTTAATTAAGCAAGATTGTTGTCTTTTAAAATTAACTAAAGCGGGCTGAAATATAAGACATTGTGCTTATTTCTATTGAGAAGGTACTGTGTAAGAACCTGTGTGAAATTGATGACCATACATTGAGCAGATTTTGCACCGGCCAAGACTCAGAGTACCTTTTGTTCTGTCATTTTTAGCAAGGTGAAAAAGTTAACTTCACTTGTCACAATTTTGTTCCCTTCTAGACCTCAACAACAAGAGTTGTAGTGTGTTCAGTGCAACAGGCTTTAGTTGGATTTAAACCAATAATGTACTGAGCGGAAGCTTCATGCTGTTTATGAATAGGGGGCATCTAAAATAATGAATTGTGCTACGATTGTCACAATATGTACATACATCGAGGTTGGAGATGATCCTGTCTTTCGTCACACTCTTTGGAATCACAATCACTCCTCTTTCAATTTGATAGCGAATTAAAACCTGGAAAGGAAAAAAAATGTTATTTAAAATCAACTGCAGATGAACAGCCAACAAATGTGTGTGCAGTTGGAAAAGTAATGGCAGCTTAGACACAACGGTAGCTTTCTCCATCACATTACTCAAAGCTAACAGCTTAAACCTAGGTAGCTTGGATGGCTACATTTCTGCCAATTGCACACTAGAGTACAGGTATAGCAGACCACAGGTTCCGCTCACTTTGTCTTCAGTTGACTTGATGAACATACTAGCACAAGTGGCAAAATGTTCATGAGCATTATTCATTACAATTTCCAACTTGCTCTTGAGTCGCTCTAGCAACTTAAGTGCAAATGATGCCCCCTAGTGCCATGAATGACCTGAAAACATGTTTTACAAACTGGCCCCACCTAATCATCAACTAAACTGCACTGACAACGGGACTTTTTTTGCGTTTGTGCTTGAAAAAACGCACATCTGGAAATGGTGAGCCTGCATCTCAAATACCTTGGTGTTTGTCCCGATATTTTTTGCTACACAAAATGCAAGAAAAGCAGAGGCAATGCTACCAGGGCACAACTAAAAGGTACAGCCAGGGATGACAGCCTTTTACTCTGAAAATTCAGTCTTCCGTTGAATACTCTTAGCTTCAAAAGTGCAGGCTCAACAGAAGTAATGCAGGAGACAGGGAGCTAATCTAGGGACTTTAATCCTTAGTGCCCAGCATTTCGTTTCCCTTGTTCAGTCATTTTAAAGTCAACGGTTGGGAAAAGAATTGAAGAGAGCCTTTTATACAAGGCCAAGTGACTTGCTGCTACATGTAACCACCTGCACGCTACTACTGTACTGAATGGGGTCAGAAATACAAAAGGGCCAAAAGACAAAAGCCGCAGAATGTTAGGCATTTTGCAGTACTCACAGTTTTGCTTTTACGTTTTTCGGTGGCACCAATGGCATCTAAATAGGGAACAGAGTCTAGGAATTGACGTTGTGGCGATTTTAAAGGCCAGGTTTTCAAGCAAACTTCCAACATAATTGTACCAGGGCTACGAAACTACCCCTTTTTATTTGCTGGAAAAGAAACTTGCTTGTGAAGAGACCAGGTACCACAGTAAAATGTGCTCTACTGTTTCTGCAAACCCACAGTTCTACGACAAGGTCCATAAGTAATGCTAATATAGAAGTTATAGGTGGTCCTTTTGTGGTGTGCGGCAAAAGAAATAAAAAGTTTGATCATGAGCAAGTTAGTATTCTGTTCATTTTCGTTTTTAGAAACTTTTGACGTACAAAGTGAAAATTGATGGTGTGAAAGCAAAGAATATGCCAGTACAAGCCAAATTTTTACCATAAATATGTGCTTTTTTTTCAGAATTGCTTATGGTGTTGCAGCTCGTGATAATAACAGAACTTCTATCCACTGTCATATTTTTAAGCATTACTTCCCTATTTCTCCTCCTTATCCAAAAGGCAGTGCATGAAGTGGCAACATGCCAATTCTCCCCACAGCTATCTGCTAACAAGGTGATGTGCCTGCAATCTTTTGGGACAGCCAGGGTGTGATTTGATTCCTGTCTTCAATGCTACAATAACTTTCAATTGAGACGCTACATGAAGACACTGACTAAGCTCAATGAGTGAATTTCCAGACAAAATTTTGCTAGCAGCAAAACACCAGGCTACGTACCAGTTTTAAGAACACAAAGCATACTGTAAAGTTTGGCTGGACTGTCTGGCCACATCCACAGTACAGCCTAGGCTGAGTGCCTTCTGACTTCCATCTCTTTGCTTCGGTGCTATGAATGACGGACTGTGTGTGCCACATTTTCCAGACTCAGGTGCTGCCATCACAGCTGTTCACATTTTTACAACTGTAGCATCTAGGCTCTTGTTTATCACTGGCTCTTCCGACTTTGTGGAAATATAACGATATGTAGCTGAAATCTTGCTTTATTGCGTCATGCTACTATGCTGTCTGCATCTCATGTAGTTTCCACGAAAATAAATATGAGGCATTGCTTCTGAAATGGCATTTGTATATCTTGGCACACATACGGGCACTTTTCTGGTCATCCACAAATATTTTCAACCAAGAATCCAAGATCCAGTCCTGTGCTCGGCATGTTTCTCAAATAATCGAGGCCACCGATAACAGATATGTAGTACCTGGGCTGGAGTCTTGCCATGGGCTTCAGCAATGGCCTTAATTGCAGGCTCTTCCATGAGGAGTGGGTCTCCAGGCTTGGCCCTGCAAAAGGAGCATACAGGTTTAACTGCTGAAAAAGCCAGCAATGGTTACGCCAAGATGGCAATCAGTCTGCTCTCAAGGTACAATGAACACACCATCAAGAGCAGATACACATGCACACACATATAATAAACAGAACATTGTATCTTCCATTCCCATTGAGAGAGAGAGAGAGAGAGAGAGAGAGAGAGAGAGAGAGAGAGAGAGAGAGAGTGCGCTGCAGGTTATGAACACAACCATCCTTCAGAATGTCTTGGTCACACTGACAGTAATGCCTTTAAAGCTAAACGGCCGCCGCACTGAAGCTACACCTGGGGTCGTTAATGTGTGCCAAGGCTCATAAGGAAAAGCAGCCATTATATTAAGAAAAAATTTACACAGCTCACACTTACACTTCTTGAAACACTGTTTCAGTAGTTTTTATCATATAAGCTTTCTTTAATTCAGCTCCATTTTTTTTTAAAGTGAAGCTTTCTATGCCTTATTGATGGTGTCGACGGCTGAGCAAAATGCACTGCAGGAAAGCCAACTTTACACAACAGTACGACGATGATAACTAAATCTTTCTAAGCCTCACTGATGGCGCCGTTCGCCTCACTGGTGCCATCCATCATTGCGCCCAAAACGCAATGCAGAAAAGCCTACTTACACAGTGGGTTTCCACAAAAACACATCAAGTGCCTTAAAAAAAAAAAAGCTTCCTGTGACCGGAATGGACCCATTCCAACACGGTTGAGGCAGTTCGAACTTTAAACTTTCATCAGGTTTCATCAGAGGAAGCTTCGCATTTTAACCATCTTTCTCTTAAAGGGGTTGTGAAGAGAAAATGCATTTGCCTTTGCTTAATTTTATCTGCTTGAAGAACCTTTCAAGAACATAAAAGAACATAAATCCAAAATATTTTCACATTTAATAGCTTCTGGAATTTAGGAGACGCCTTTGAAATGCTTGTTTTGAGGCGCATCTCAAGCGACTATGCAATATGGTCAGTCGGCAGCATAACTAGCAGTGACGTCATCATGTTAGGAACATTTGAGTTAAACGTGTACATTATTTTGGAAAGCTGTAAACCTGATATTTTAAAAATAATGCATCCCATATTTGTTGCTATAAACTGCTCCTATCCACGTGACCGGCAGCGTGACTGCTTCAGTTGTTTGGCAACTTCCGCAGCAGAACTCGGGCCTACTGGCTGTTTGTACACAGTTTCCCAGCTGAAGTTCACTTTATTTTGCCAAATTCTATTCGGAATCTTACCTTTTTTCGTATCAAACGGCACAAAGCTGCTCAAGCGAAAAAGAAAGAAAAGAAAGAAAGAAAGAAAGAAAGAAAGGAGCGATTCGAACTTGAAGGGTCAGCCTGCATTCGGGTCAGCCTGCATTGAAGCCGGACACTTTACCCACTTCACCCCAGATGTAAACAGCGTGCGTGGCACAAAACTGCGGCCTTAAAGCAGCTCCGTACTTGTAGCCCAGCACTCCTGTTTGCTTTCACAAATTTTTATCTACCCGGAGCTTTAACTGTTGAACGCTTCTGCAGTAAGCAAGATGGGGGAATACCCAATTGACAAAACAATGTTAACAGCATTGTTTATTGCAGGAAAGCAATTGAACTGCATGATGGTGGGACTTGGTGACACGCGTACCACTGCTTCTGGTTCGTTATTTTTGCGTTTGAAGAGTGAAAGATGGGTTGGTTTAAATTTCTGACTACTCAAAGCTCTTTCGATAAACGTCTTCACGTTGTAAATTCCCATCCTAAGCTTTCGGTCATTTATCTCGTCAGTTCAGGAAGTTCACGCTTGTGTAACTCCTATTAAAGGCTATGTGAGACAGTCGGCAAGATTGAGCAAAAATACCGGCTAGCACAATGATAGTTTCGACTAGTGCAAAACAGTGAACAGTTTACAAATACATAGTTTACTTTAAACATGGTTACTTCTGCCTGCACCACTCGCCCGCATTGCTGACTAGGAGTTCGGCCATGCTGATCAGTCGTATCAGAGATCAGACGTCGCCCGTACAGTTGTGGGCGAACTTCATCATGGCGCCGATGTAGCTGTAGCTGACCTTTTGCGAGCCCGCTCTACGTCGACATGGACAGACAAGGGGAGCTATGATTGGCTTCTTAACATGACGTCACTTCATGAATTGAAGAGGATAGGCTCGATGAAACTGTAACGACATTTTTTTTTAACCTATTTTCCGATATCGTGCAATGAGACAGCTGTGCATAGTTTGTTTACAAAGGTCCCACAATACTAAATACCCACACGACACGATTTTTTTCAAGATCTCTTCACAACCCCTTTAGGAGCTTTGATTTTTTTTCGTAAAAAGTACTTTGTACTGAAAGTGGAAAGCTGAGAGAGAGAAAGAGAGAGGGGGAGAAGGAGGGAGTTAAAGCATCAAAGCATTGTGCAATAGCAAGCACCCACGATCTTACAACTACATTTCTTTGTATTTGAAAAATATCTAGTTATCAGAAATTCTGGACAAAAAAAAAAAATAATAATGGGGTAACTGATCATTTTCACGAAAGTCAAAAATCACCCAGCCATGACAAATTACTACCCAATTGAACGAAACTTGGTGCACATCATAGCATCTTTGTTTTACCAAGCTGTCAATTCTCAGCTTTTTAGATTAATTTCCTACATAATTAAAACCCTGCTAGTATGAACGCAGTGCACATACCTAATGCCCAGTGAATGTAAGCACAGTTTTTCTAAGGTGTTCCACCGTGCTAATAATCTTCACATTTTTGTGAAGGGAAAAGACATCTTGCTGCAACCACTGCATATAAATCCGGCTATGGAATTCAACAAGATGTAGAGTTAAAATCATCCAGGTTTGCCTTAAATCGGTTGTTAATTTCTGCTGTGGTGTTGAGTGTGTGACTGAGCACCTTTCATTCTGTCGCTAGTGCAGATCAATAACCAAAACAAAAGCCAGACATAAGCTCCACAAAGCTGAGCATTCCAACTAGACCACCTGCAACTGCAGTTCTATTGGCCACCTGCAGCAATCTGTTGAAATGCACGCAGAACAAAGAGAGGGGGCAGAATGGGCAGTGTCCCAAAACTTTGTTTTAGATCCCCACCATCACCATCATCCTGTCTACACCCACTGCAGGGCAAAGGCCTCTTCCATAGATCTCCAATTATCCCGGTCATGTGCTAACTGTGACCAATCTATTCCCGCAAACGTCTTGATCTCATCTGCCCATCTAACTTTCTGCCACCCCCTGCCACGCTTGCCTTCTCTAGGGATCCACTCTGTTACCCTTAATGACCAGCGGTTATCTTGCCTTCGGATTACATGCCCTGCCCATGTCCATTTCTTCTTCTTAATCTCTACTAATATGTCCTTAACACGCGTTTGTTCCCTGATCCACTTACCCTCTTCTTGTCCCTTAAGGGGGGACACTGGTCTTAAAACAACTTCTTTTATTTTCAAGTAAACTTTGCAAAAATTGTCAGTCTTGCTGCTTTCTTCCCATTTATTTCGAATATGCCATTATTTTTTCAGTTGGTAGATTAGTTCCTAAGATAATTAGAGATAATTAGCCATTTCTGGTCAAACAATAGACAAAACAGTGTTGGTCATAAAACTGTAATCTTTATATTTTCCAATACTATGAACCATGGTGAATGCAATAATCAAAGCAGTTTTTTCGATGCATCACTTGAAACTAATTTTACGGCTCATTAAACTTTGGTGGCACCAGTGGCAAGGAACTACTATTTTGAATGCCCATTTCAAACACCGAAGTTTAATGAGCTGTAAAATTAGTTTCAAGCGATGCATCAAAAAACTGCTTCGATTATTGCGTTCACCAGTTTACTTGAGTATTCAGCAGTTTACAAAGTTTACTTGAAAATTAAAAGAAGCTGTTTTAAGACCAGAGACCCCACCTAACAAATCCCGGTGCCGCGCAATCCCCACCCGATAAAAAAAATAATAAAAAAAAAATTGCGCGTTGGTAGAATTGGGGTGCGGCCTGATCCCAGCAACTATTACTGGTAATGCACTCCCTCACCAGAGCAGGATTGGCCACTCTGGTGTAGTACTGGCCCCAACCTTCCATGACTGCGCCAATTGTTTAGATCAGTGGTTCTCAAACATGGATGTGGACTTCAGCCCCGCAACGCTAGGCAGCTTCATTTGCATGCGCACAGTTGTTGAAAAGGGCATGATACTGGCAGTTGTCCCGGTCATTCATTCTGCTAGGCGCAGGCAGAGAACTGTTCGAGCCACCAAGGGTACATGCTCGCGATATTTGTACTTTATTTAAACCACAGTTGCTTTCTATATCCACTCAAAACCACTACTCCCAACATGCTTTGCAGCAGTAGTGGCACAGTGAAGATTCCAGCGAAGTTGGTCTGCTCCCCCATGAGAATTAATGTTACTTATAGTACTACTTTTTTTAAAGACGATAGTCTTTCTTGGGCTGCTTAAACCCAGAAATTTTGGTCTGTCTGTATGCCTGTCTGTCCGTCTGTCTGTCTGTGACTCGATTCAGCCACCCGGCCAAAGCAAAACAATGCCTGCGCAATAGTCTTATATAGTCACAGCTATATCTACCCGTCTATGTCCAGTGTAATGTTCATACTTGTCAACATTGTTGAAGAAGAACAAGACATTACGCAAATATGAGACAACAAATCAATACAGAAGTGATATTTGCAGTGTTCCCTTATAAAAAAATCAAACATGCTTGACTTTTGCGAAATTAAATACTTCATCAACTGCAGAAAAAGAATTCACTCCGCCGTCGCCTGCTGTCGCCCGCGCCACTATAGCTTCTGGCGCCATTTTAAGAAATCAACCGGCAACAGTTACGCAAGGTTCCACTAGGTAGGCTCCACGTTCTGCTTGCAACGCACGTGGAGTAGGGAAACGCGGTTCTATAAACGTTGAAGTAGGGCGCCTGGATTCACGCGCGTCTTCACCGTACGGCAGCGTTCGCATCGAGACACCTGGTTTGGAGCAGTGGAACGCGGGAAATTTAAAATGATTTAAGCAAACCTTTGGCGTCTTTACCTTGGGAGGTGCGCGACGCAAGAGGAACAACATGAGAGGTGAGCGGGAAAGCGAAGGGAGGCATTTACTTCGCAAAAGCCGATAAAGACTATCGTCTTTTGACGGCATTTGCAACGAAAGGAGCAGATACGCGGCCAATTTTTTTTTTTTATGCCAACCTTACGGGAATTTGGCTTTGCAACGCAGCTTGAGTGCCACGAGGTAAAGCCAACACAATGGTGACTGTTCTACAGGAAAACGAGCCCGACGTGCCTTGTGGCAAACATACTTTTTGTAAAGATTTCAGTCTGGCAAAAGTATAAGAGGGGTATTCGCTGCAGTGGAATAGGGCTTCGTAGACCTTAACAAAGCATCTACCCCAAAGGGTCTCCAAATGCCCAGTTGAGCAAAGCTGTGTTAAGTTAATGATTTTTGAAACTAGAAAGCCACAGATGAATTTACACCACCTGGGCACCTCGAGGGTGCGTTGAAATGTCATACACAAGGGAGTAATGGCATGGCTTTCTGCCTTCATTACAAATGCAGCCGTCATGGCTGCCATTTGAAATTGGGGGTTCTACTCAGCTGCAAAAAGCCTTTGCCCCCAGGCCACCGCGGTAGGTGCTGAAGTCACTTAAAGGCCATAATAAAGCCACTTGGCCGCATAATAAAGCCAGAATAAAGCTGCATAATACAGTTGTAAAAAAGGGTTGGGTGAGGAGCAGAGAGACAGGAGGCCACTGATCATTCCGAGGAGCTGCTAGTTCTTCCTTCTCTTTAACTACTACTGCAACCTCTTTTTTTTACACTCCCCGGAATACGCAAACACATCTCCACAATCTCTTTTTCTACAAAAGCCACAATGAAGCCATCATAAAGCTGCCTAATGAAGTAGCTTGTGAATGAAATAGCAATATTGGATGCTTGAACTAACTCTGAACACACACTGGCAGGCTCCCGTGTCAACACTTCGACACAAACCTCACGTTTCCCTGCACATATTAAAAACAGAAGATGACAGTCTATGGCTGGCATCTGTGGTAAGTCAAGAGTGCAAAATGCGGGGCGAGTTGGTTCATACTATGCATAAAAAGCACCAGCGAAACAGGGCGCAGGACACGAGAAGGAGGAGCACAAACACGCCACTGCATGTTTGTGCTCCTCCTTCTCGTGTCCTGCGCCCTGTTTCGCTGGTGCTTTTTATGCACTGTGGCAAGTCAACTCGTATACGATTCTTGCAAGTTACCATGGGCGGTCGGGGGAACCAAGAGGACTATAGCCGGTAACTTTGATGTCGTGCTTGTTGCAGAAGTCAATTAGCTCGCTCTGGTTCAAGTAGGGGTGGCATTCGACCTGAAAAGACACAAAAGTTTGACGTACATTTTTGAAAGAGGGAAAGGGGTGACACAGACACATGTGCACACACACGCAAAGGCATACAATTGAACGTTTCCCCGAGTAAAAAAAAACTGCATGCTTACTGAAGCCACGCTTATTTCACAGATCAAGATGAAGTCCTTGCAAGTTAGTGTTCCACCTAATTTTGCATAATCTGTTTTATTGTGAAAGCACATCTACCTTACCACCCTGGACTTCGCGGACGTAAGATAAAGCCTTAGCAATGGTGTCACCACTGCTAAGGAGCCAGCTGAACAGCACAGCAGAAGGGAGGGAGATGTTGGTATGTGTCAACCTGGCATTAGGCCGCCGGAAGTTATGTTTTGAGGTCCAACATTGTTCAATGGTACTTGCAACTTGGCATACAAAGAGTATCGCGTTACTTGGCAGGCTGCTTAACGTTAGGGCAGTGGCTGTGTTATGCTTTTTTAAACAGCTAATCAACGCAATCATTTCAGTGAGTCAACAAGTTCAATCAATCAATCAATCAATCAATCAACCAACCAACTACATAGAGCCCAAGCACTAGGAGGGTCAACCACAAGAAATCTGTGTGCATACTCTGAAGCCTAGCAAAGTGTTTTATATATACCCACAGAGAAGCAAGCACCCGCGATGGGGTATCGGACAGTGCTTTAGAAGCAGGAGCAGATGCTGCTTTTCCACGAGTCCGCAGTTGGTGCAGCGAAACCGCCTGTTACTTTTTTCCTTACTAACCTGGTTCGCACAATGTAGTTCACCCAGCTCACACATTTGTTTCTATTTTGTGCTCCCCAATCACAGGGCCCTGTTGCTGGCAAAGAAGTCCTCGTTACATTTTCCCTTCTCTCCTATTGCATGTTTCACACTGTCTGGTGGCAGCTACAGATATGCAGATGGCTAATTCAGCGACCGCTTCTCCTAGGTACTGCCCATTGTGATGCTGGGCACTAAAACCTGTGGCCTTGAATTACAGGGCAGGGCTAACAGCATGGTCCCAATGCCACAGCTAACTCAACGCAGGCCAAAAGTCAATTAACAAACAGCCCACTCTGTCAAGACCAGCTCCCACCCCATTTACAATCCCATTATGACAGTACCCACAATTACCTACACCGGCACACAATTGCAGCACCTTAAATTTTGCCCACTTACAATTGCAAGAAACTGTATGCCTCATCCAACTCGGCATGTCAGTAAAGTGCTACTGTCGCTCACACCAAAGCATGAATCCCTACTGATGCTTCCAACAATGTGTAGCCACAAAAATACTAATGTCAGCCTTTTTTTCTCTCCATACTACCTGCCTCAGGCCAGCACTGAGTGAAGGAAAAAGTTTCTGGCTTTTGTCTGCAGCAATTTTTCCTGCTGCAGAAGGCAAAGAAATTCAGCACCTGATTTCCCTACAAGTACAAAGCTGATTCCTGTAGCCATTTGGCTAATTTTTAGGTTTCTTTCTTTTTTTCTTTTTTGAAGAGAAGCAAACAATTGCCAACTGAAGCAGCCGCCAGCCACAAAAACCGTAGACTTTGCATCACCCACCTGCAGCATTGCCGGCTTGATTTTGGCCGCCTCCAGAAGCCGCACAAGCTGGTCCTTGTTAAAGTTGCAGACACCAATGCTCCGGGCCAGTCCCTTTCCCACACATTCTTCCATGGCCTGTGCACGGAAGCAGAAGGGGGAGAAAGTACGACACCTATGTGCGGCCAGCACACCCGACTGTTGGCTGAAGCTCATAAACTCACCGCCCATGTTTCGAGGAAGTCCACGTCACTGAAAAGGAAGTTGCCAGCCTCGTCTTTAGGGAAAATGTCGCCGCCTTCCTGCAGACCATTGCAAAGCAAGAACAAGAACACAGCCTTCAGGCATCACCTAAAAGTTCTCATGACAATTCTTATAGTTGAAGCCACAAAGTTGGCAGAGGGGAAATTATGAAGCGGCATAGCTTAGTTTGTGATGTCAACTGTGTGCGGAGGTCAGAGCCCGTATATGGTCAGCCAAAGTCTGGATACAGTTTCTCTTGCTTGAACCAACATGATTTATGATTGTCTGATTGCGCTTGTTGAACAAGCCTTTTGGAAGAGGCTGTAGGGTGTGCATTACCAGCCTAAAAAGTTCAGAATTATCAGCGAGCCTTTGCGATCTTTCTTCTTCCCGTCTCAGGAAACGGAGTCAGCCTAGTAAGGTGCTCCACCAGTTACGGCTGTAGTGGACGCGCACTTCACGGCTCGCTGAAGGTGCCTTTCCCACGCTTGCTCGGGCATTTCGTGTCACCTGAGCCGCCGGATGTATAACGCGTGACTTATCGTGTTCTACGCCTGCGCCACCGCGCCATCGGGGACGGGGGGAAGGGGTCACCATTTCTCTTTGCTTAAGGGGGGACACTGGTCTTAAAACAACTTCTTTTAATTTTCAAGTAAACTTTGTGAAACATATCGGACTTGGTGATTTTCTCCCACTGATTTCAGATATGCCGTTATTTTCTCAGTTGGTCAATTAGTTCCCAAGATAATTAGCGATAATTAGCCATTTTTAGTCAAACAATAGACAAAACAGTGTTGGGCCTAAAACTTTAATCTTTATATTTTTCAATACTATGAACCCTGGTGAGTGCAATAATCGAAGCAGTTTTTTGATGCATCGCGTGGAACTCATTTTACAGCTCAATAAACTTCGGTGTTTGAAATGGGCACTCAAAATGGCTCCTTGCCACTGGTGCTACCAAAGTGTAATGAGCTGTAAAATTAGTTCTAAGCAGTGCTTCAAAAAACTGCTTCAATTATTGCACTCACCAGGGTTCATAGTCTTGGAAAATATAACGATTACAGCTTCATGCCCAACACTGTTTTTTCTATTGTTTGACTAAAAATGTCTAATTATTGCTAATTATCTTTGGAACTAATTGACCAACTGAGAAAATAACGGCATATCTGAAATCAGTGGGAGAAAATCACCAAGACCAATAAGTTTCACAAAGGTTACTTGAAAATTAAAAGAAGTTGTTTTAAGACCAGTGTCCCCCCTTAATAAAGGCACTTGAGTTCCAGCAACCGATCGGTGTGTACATTTTATCGTTGCTTGTCATCTGACGCTTGTCGCTTGTCATCTGTTGCAGCCGTGAAGAAGTCCAGAAGCTGTAGGCTAATGTAACTGTTTACTTCATAGCGAGAGATGAGCCGAAGCCAAAGAACAATGCCCCGACTGGCGAGGTTACAGTACAGGACTCGAGCAGAGTGAACGCATTGATTCACTGCTCAAACAGGAATGGGTTATAGCGCTTGCAGGGGTCGTATTTATACCCAAAAGCGTCAACAGTCAAAACAAGCATTCCCTCTAGATTGTGCACACGCCACGAACGTCACAGACACACACAACACTCTTTCCAGAGTTCGTGAGCAGTCGGTAGTAGTGGCGCACGCCGAGTCCGAGAGAGGGGAGAGAGGTGACCGACAGGGAGGGCCTGCCTGAGAGGTGCACGTAGTGGAGGCTTCGTCACACAGCCGAGGAGTATTGAAACGAAGCCCAGCGGAGGGCTCAATCGTAACACCACCCTTAGTTCAAGGTTGTAAAAACAGAAAACTGTCTCCAAAATCAAGTGAAATCAAGTGAAACTTTTCACAATTTTTTTTTTTTTTTGCAAATGTCGATCTTACCTGGTATCCAAATGGCCAATGCATAAGGAAGAGGTCGAAGTATTCTAAGCGCAGTTTCTTCAGAGACAACTCGCAGCACTCAAAGACTTTGCTTCTGCTATGGTAGGTGTTCCAACACTGAAATGTTCGGATAAAGGCTCATTTAGTCATCATCTTCATGCTAACCTTAGCCATCAGTTTCTACAGCCTGCTTGGAAACTAATGAAAGTCACAAACTGGATAAACTAGTACTTTGCTCCTCATGCATCTTACAAAAAAGGTTCATAGTGCAAAAAAAAAAAAAAAAAGAGAGAGAGAAAACATTTTTGCATGCTAACATATATGCAGAGAACTGTAAAAAAGAGTAACTGGGGAGAGCCGCTCAACGTAGATCTCTCACGAGACCAAAAAGGAACAAATCGATTTAAATGGATAAAGAAAGCGAACTATGAATTCGAAGTTTGGATCGCACACGACGTACCTTCCCAGTGATCCAGAGGTCCTTCCTTTCCACAGTACCATCCTTGACCTTGTCTTCAATGGCCCTGCCCACCTCCTCTTCATTTTGGTAGGCAAAAGCGCAATCAATGTGCCTGTATCCCGCATCGATGGCTGTCTTGACAGCCTCGTACACCTGGCCCGGCTGAGACTGCAAGGTTGAGGATGAAGAAAAAAATGGGGGGAGAAGTTGACAGGTTGGCTCAAAGGCGGAACCAGCACTGGATTCTGAAGTCTGTAGTACTAAACATTAGGGCTCCTGTATTTTCAAGGTAGCCCAGACCCCTGTTTACAGGGGAAATGAGAGCCTCCTTACCACCCTCTACCTAGACCCTCACCTCTTCACTCTTTTCTGCTCCCATAGTGGACCAGGCTCAACATGAAACTAACATGCTCCCTATGCCTCCCACGATCCCCCATGAAATTCCCTCTAGCTGAAAAACGGTGTCACAAGAAGATGTATAACCACCAGCGCACAAATGTGCACTACGTGAAGAAAGGCTTTCTTCCTTTTTCCAAGGTGAGCCTGGCTGCTCGTAACAATTAAAACCTGATCATTCTAGCTTGCTAGTATTGGGTCGGATATCAGCAGTCGTCGAATAACTGCAGCAAAATCCTAATTGTTCCCAATCCCCTTTTCATTTGCCAACTCTAAGAGAAATTTCAGCATTCTTGCAAAGAGCCAGATGCAGAAAGCACGTGTACACAAAAAAACATTTTGAATTGAGGGGAATTACAAAGGTGTGTGAGCACATTTTTCAAGTTAAAAAATGCCAGAAGGGGTACATTGCAAAAAAAGAAAGAAGACATGCCCACCATGTAGTCCGCGTGTGTGTATATAGTTCTATGCAATCAGCAATGCCTACTACGGACTTCCTAAGAGTGCACTTAACATGTTCTGCCCGCTGCTCGTTTGATTTCAGCAGTGCAGATTCTGCAAAAAAACTCCTCTGAAGATTTGTGTGCATAATAAAAGATTTTATAAACATTCTTAGCTGAAATAAGAAATGCATAAACCCGATTTAAGTGGGCGTGCATGTTCCAACTGGCCCTCCAGTATTCCAGTTTCAACTCCGATTCTGGTGGCGCATATACACCTTTGAAGGTGCCCTCTCACACTTATAAAACTCAATAGCATTGCTCAAATGCTAGGTTTCTCAGGTTGCATAACAGGGCGTTGTCCGCACACAAGATATAGTGAGACAAGTCTGTCACACGCCAACACCAGTGCACAGTTGGTTCCCCGTGAAAAGGCATCGACATACCCCAAACTTGTTACGCCGGGGGCTGGTGCACCCTGCAGGCCCCGCGCACCAAATGGTGGATGAGAGCGAAGGGCAAGAAGAAAGCAAAGCAAAGAGGACCTCCGCTACCTTGCAAAAACTTGGCTAAACATTGCCCAAGGCCCCGACGAGCTCCCACGAATATGTGGTAAGTGAGGAAACAGCGCTTGAAACATACAATAGATACTGGGGGGCATGGTGTGTGTCTGATATATCTAGAAGGGGGCGGATCGGTGTGCAAGCTAGTTGGTACATTTCGCCAGAAATGAACCAACTACCACACATTAGAACCATTCTACACTTAAAATCACTGCTTAACCAGAATAAACGCCTTTATAGAACAGCTAAAAATAAAACGCAGTGTCTAGAGTTACGTCCGACGGAACCCAAAATCGAAAACTAGAGTTACGTCCGACGGAACTTTAAGCCAGTTTCTAAAATTACGTCCGACGGAACTCAGAATTGAAAACTAGGGTTACGTCCGACGTAACTTTAAACCAGTTTCTAGAGTTACGTCCGACGTAACCCAAAATTTAAAACTAGGGTTATGTCCGACGGAACTTTAGGCCCGTTTCTAGAGTTACGTCCGACGGAACCCAAAATTGAAAACTAGAGTTACGTCCGACGGAACTTTAAGCTGGTTTCTAGAGTTACGTCTGACGGAACCCCAAATTGAAAACTAAAGTTACGTCCGCGCGTGTCCTGCGGCGGGAACAGAGCCCCGGCCGTCGTCGTCGCTTGAGCGGTCTGTGTACGCTCCGAGCACAGGATAGTTAGACGGAGATGGAAAGCTCGAGTGACTTGTACGCACTTGGAGCTACTGTCTAACTTGAACTTCGAAGTTTTTCCTTAAGGATTCATTCTAATGTAAATAGTTGTATAGAACGTCTTCGTTTCCCTTCATCAAATCCAAACGCCTCGAGTTCGTCAATTCGACCGCCATCTATCCGAGACCTTCAACCCCATCGCCCCGCGAGCCTCCTGCCAGATCAACTGGAGCCCGGGCGATTGGGTTCCTGATCGGCACCGGACTTCGGGTCAACGAACATCACAATCTTTACTAGGGGCGACACTTTTTTTTCTTTAATGCAGAATGCCACCCAGGCCAGTAGTCAGGGGGGCCAGGGCCCCCCTCATCCCCCCTTTACCTCCTCAGGAAATTTTGATTGGGGCGTGGGTGTTCTCCAGCAGGGCTCCCGCCATGCCGCTGCACCAAGAAACTTGCCTGCAGCTGCTCACCATGTGCAATACTAAGCAAGTCTTTCCGTGGCCGTGTCTTAACGGCGCCTGAGCATATCGGCCGAAGGACCGTAAGCGACACGGAACCATCACAAAAGAGCAGAGGACGCCACACCCGGCAGTCGGCGCCCGCTAATCAGAGAAGGGTGTCTGCGCTTCAGACTTCTTCAGCCCCCCGCGTGCTAGCACCAGCCGCGGCAGACAGCCTTGTAGCAGCTTCCTTGAAAAATGTGCTTCAAGTAAATAACAAACCGAGAGATCAGAACAATTATCTCCGCACATTTATAAAGTTTACTGAGTGGTTTCCCATCTACGGCATGCCCACCTATGTAATCTCCGTAAAATGTACATGCAAAAATTAAGCTTGGGTGTTTTTAATGCCTCGAGAGTTACGTCTGACGGAACCCCAAATTGAAAACTAAAGTTACGTCCGCGCGTGTCCTGCGGCGAACCATTTCCTTCAAGAGAAAATTTCAGCTTTTCACTTCAATATCATTTTGCTGGCATCTGAATATAAAGTGACTGTTTGCTCCATATCACAAACGGCCGTAAAAACCACCCACTCTGCCCATAATAGTAGCGACTTTGATAAAATACGTTTTTCATTAATCAGCCAGATCAGTTAACTAAAATGTATCGACATTTTTTATTCTGTGAAGAAATAAAGGAGTACCAGGGCATTCGCTTTATTATCACTAAGCAATTATTTATTATTAGTGGTAGGTAACTGAACAATCAAACTTCCGATTTAATGCTTTAGTCACGATTAATTGTTTTAACCAGTTCAAGCTTCTGAGCAACAGAAAGAAAAATGTCATGTTGAAATTATACACAAGCATGCCGAGTATCTATTCGTGTTCAAATAACCCGCCTTACGTCAAGACAGAAAACGATGCCAGTATGCGAAAAGATGGCAGTGATTAAAACCGAAAACAGACCGGAAAATAGCTACTCAATAATATTTCATCGACAACATCTCAACTCGTGTATCTTCATGCCACAGGGCAAAATTTCAAATAAAAACTACAAATATACACGGTACAAAAAACGACCAGTGGGCAATTATACATACCGTTTTGCCGTTGTATAAACTATTTCTGTAGTAAGAAAAGCGCGATTAATTGGCGCCATCGGCACTTATGGCAGGCGCTGATGTTCCTATTTCTAGAAAAAATGTGAGTGACGAACGAGCTGATAAGCGTCGCGTCCGCATCATGCGCCGTGATGATGACGTACTTACCTCATCCGGAATGTGTCTGAACAAGTGTATGAGCATATTGATCTGATATGTACTACTAAATTATTTTTGGTCATTTTTTTCTAAAAAAAACCACACAACCGAATAATCCATGCATAATCGAATTAATCGATGCCAATTAATCGGGTTGAAATATTAACTGACACCCAACCCTATTAATTACTCTTGAACCATGTAAATTGGTTCAAGAGTCTTCAAGAGCTGTAAATTTTTTGTGCTTTACGTTATGCCAGACGTAACTCAAAACATTGGCCTAAAGTTCCGTCGGACGTAACTTTAGTTTTCAATTTGGGGTTCCGTCAGACGTAACTCTAGAAACCAGCTTAAAGTTCCGTCGGACGTAACTCTAGTTTTCAATTTTGGATTCCGTCAGACGTAACTCTAGAAACGGGCCTAAAGTTCCGTCGGACGTAACCCTAGTTTTCAATTTTGGGTTACGTCGAACGTAACTCTAGAAACTGGCTTAAAGTTCCGTCGGACGTAACTCTAGTTTTCGATTTTGGGTTCCGTCAGACGTAACTCTAGACACTGCGAAAATAAAAACAACCCAAAAGCATGGGAACGGCACAGCCATGCGGGACTGAACACATTATTAAAGAACTGAATAAGGCCAAAGAAAAACTTTTTTTCTGTTGGCTTGATTTAAATACTTCGCTGAAATCCAAACGAATTCTGGCATGTTATTTTCGCAGTAATGAAAGTCGAGCTAGTTGGTATGGTTGGAAGCTTCGAACAGCGCTAACATGTGAACAACAAACTATGCAAAAAGGCAGCATTTTTGAAGCGTCAGATCTTGCTTAAAGGGGCCATGCAAACAAAATACAATTTGTTTTATTCAAAAGATTAGGTGTTTTATAGTGCCCCCAGCACTTGTCCGGCAGCAAACGATGCTTTATTCACTGAGGAATTAAACAATTTAATCCAACATTTTGATTCTCTCGCTAAATCGTGTGTTTCACGACGTCTGCGATGACGTATCCAGAGCAGGTGCTCAAGCAAACGTTAGTGCGCTGTTTAATCGGCAGCCAACTGTGAAATGCCTAATTTACCATCAGTCCTACTAGATGGTGCCACCATACCGCTCAGAATAGCTGTCTGCATCCACTATGTTTCTGACCGTATTTGCACCTGGATTGTTTCCGTTACGGCTGGTAGTAATCGTTTCGTGAAACATTGGGTATGCTTGACAAACAGGGTCATGGAAGACAATGTCGCTTACACCAATCGGACAGTGTCGTGTGATACAACCCCAAAGTGCTGGACTGCTGTGCAGCTATAACCATAGTGTGCGCAGTACCAACCGCAGTACACACTTACGTTTCTATGTTTACGTGTACTTTTGCAACTTCTATTGTTTACCCCACCATTCTTACTGCTATAAAATGATTATGCATTAAATTTAAGTGCAAGAGCTCGTTCTGCAAGCTTATGAGCCCTGCCTAACTTGCGTTTTCTTTCGCCGGCCTCAGCCATTCGCACTGCTGCCATCATAGGTTTTAGTGCAGGAAATGAGCTAGTGGGTCGCATGGCCATTCTCTTCTTTCCTAATTATACAGCTTACATTAGTTAAGTTTGCGTCAGAAGTGGTGTCAGTGTTATTCTAACGAGGCAAACTTTTGAATCAACCAAACTTGCATTGTCTGCATGGCCCCTTTAAATTCTCGAGCACACTTGTCCTCAACTTTTCCAAACACCGAAATGTAAAGACGTTAGGAGCTCGAGCGGGAATTCGTGAATAGCAGCATGGGCCAGTTTTCGCACGACAGGTGGCTAGTATTCCGAGATTGCCACTTATTTGGAGGTTGGAAGCATTCCTGTTTTTCGGATGGTGCATGCAGAAAAGAAGCTAGGTCAAAACTTCGCGGTTTTTTTTTTTTAAAGAAAAGCACTGTCGAATATTTTGTTTAAGCGATCACGGCATACGCGATGTTGTTGTTCATTCATGCCTATGTTGAAGAAAGTATACCTTCCAAGTTCCGAGGCCTACGGCAGGGATCTTGTATCCCGACGAAAGGGCCACAAGTGGGACCTTGCTCGCCATGTCTCCGTAAGCGCGCGTGAACAGCTCCGGGCACCGAGTTGACGTTCTGCCTGAAGTCTGTGAAGGCTGCAGTCCTGCAGTCACTTAGAAAACGGAACAATCGCGGTCAGCTCGTGAGACCGAGGTACTTCGTACTGTAATCATGCACTGCTTTCAAACGAGCCCGATTCAACCGTCGCGCCCTGAAGATGTCAAACATACAGATGCACGCACTGAACTGTTATCACAGATGTACCTACCGAAAGATGCTCAGGTGGATTCGTCGGTGTCCTATGCAGCTCCCTCACGAGTTGCTGCAGCTGTTGTACACTACAGAATCTGCTGGCAGACGGGCGGAGACAGAGCAGGGACGGGTTTGGCGGAGAGCGATTTCGTCGGCACGGTGGTTATCGTCGGTGTCGGTGTGTGGTCACGTGGAGTGGACTATAAAATCGCCGCTTATGTCCCTAGCCCCCTAGCTCAAATCCCTACGTCCCTAGGCTGAGGCAGTTCATTTGCTTGCCTCCCTGTTCTGTGCTTTGGCATATGGCGCTCTACTAAACCACTGCAGTGTGCGAAGTTGTTTGAACTGTTAGTTGTACTGTCCTTTTCTCAGTTGTCAAATACCTGTTGCATATATAGCAAAAAGGCGAAAAATCTGTTAATGGAGGCTTTCTTAGAAAACGTTCTGAAGGGTGGTGGTAAAACGCAGGAGGATTACTACGAGGTGCTTGGCTGCGATGAACTGTCGTCGGTACGTTGCTTCACATTTCACCTACTTGAAGAATTGCGCTTATATCTTAATCGGCCAGTCTTCAACGGAAGCGTATCTATCAGCGCTAGATTGCGTCCAATCTGGTGCAGCGTGCAGACAAGCGAGAAAGCTTCTGCAATCGATAAGCGTGCAAGGTCAGAGAGAATCAACAAGTGGCTTGGAAACTGCCGTTCTCCCGTGTTGCTCTTTTTAATGCTCATTGTCGTGCCTCTAAATAAGTTGGCACGAAACTGACCATATCTAACTCATGTCGCAAAGACACGTTCCCAGGATCATTCTTCGTATTCATATTCGTCTGCGTATTTGGTTCGACGTTGTCGCATGGGAACCAAGGTTTGACAAGTTGCTTGAAAAAAAAAAAAAAAAAAGACTTACAGATAACGCCTAGCTTGAAATAGCGCGTAGGAGTTAAATTTAGGATGTTATCGCATTATATGAGCAATTGCAAGCTAACCATGCCAATGACAGACAGTTTCTTTGTCTACATGTTAATTTGTTGGTCATATTTTTGTAGTTTCTACTTGATATTTTAGACGCATGCATTGAAAATCTAACCACAGTTCTAAAAATTTGTATTATGTTGTGCTTGCAGGACGACCAAATACTTTATGAGTACAAGGTGAAAGCTTTAAAGCTTCATCCAGACAAAAACCCAGACAACCCAGCAGCAGGTAAAATGTGCTTGCTCTGTTTCTGTACAGTTGAGCGACCTGTGTGTGTGTAAATGCAATGTATGCATGGAGTGCCGCTCAACTGTCTTGACTAATTTCACCACTGTCATTACTGATTGTGTAGAATTGCTACATCGTGTCGCTGTCTCCGGTGGTACTGTATCAGTCAATGTGCCCATTGAATTAACGCACTGCTATCGCCTGTTGCATCACTCACAAAAAAAATGCTCAAAGTGCCTACATATAGCCTCTACCTAAAATTAAGAGACGAAAAGATGCGTTATATCCATATTGCCGGCCTTGCTGTCTTAAAAAAAATGTGTATAAATGAGCTGAATAAATTGGCCTCTGCACTGCAAGTATTTACGGTTAATTAGCTATTGGGTGTGCATTACGATTGCTTTTGCCCCTGAACTCTTGCTTCTTTCCTGTTTTTATGTGTGGTGCAATTGAATGTCATGACTAGAGACCGGATTTTAGGCAAATTGGAATTGGAATTGGAGATTAACAAGGGCTTCTATGGTGTTTTTATAGTGCCTAAAAATGCCTATTTCGGCATTTTTGCCTAAAAGCCTGGAGTCACCAATTTTCAATGCCTATTTTCAATATCAGCACCTATGTGAACACTGTTTGGGCTCAAGTTTCACTTTTGGGTGCAATTTGCAATTGCTATCCACGTTATTGGGCAGCATTGACTGTTCAGAACTCTATAGGGTTCGACCTAGTCCTCTAGTTCAACCAACTCCCGGAAAACAACTGCTAGTACAAATACAATGGTACACTCATTTTCAGTGACAAGAGGCACAGTTTTGAACAAAAATCTTGGAGATGGTGTAGTTTGCTATTTCTTTCGCAATTTTCACAGTGGTTGTAAGGCTACACTCCGCCTGCTCCCAAAACGGATTTCTTCAACATGTGTGGTCGCATCCACGTTTCTAGAACCATACTCCAATCCAACTCAATTTTCAACACAACGGTTGAGCATTGAACACGCCTTCGTTAGTAGTATTGAAGAGCCAACGGTGAAACATCACTACGCAGCTGCATTTCTTTACACCCTAAAATTCGCAATGCTGACGGGCTCTAAAATGTGCTTTTCCATCAAAAATTTGTTAGGCTGCCAGGCACCTTTTGAAAAATGCTCATGAAATGTGTGGGAGTGTGTTCGGCAGTGTTGGGACGCCTTGCTTGTACAATTCAGATAGTGTCTTAGGAAATTGCCAGAGTTGTCCCTAACAGTCTTCATGTGAGACCATGTTAAGTTCTAGTAAATCGTCTCCCTTGTGTTTAATATTTGTGTCTGTTTTTGTCATGTCTTAATTTATTCGAGTCAAGCAGACACAAAGTAGCGCTTTATTATTCAATATCCCCAGCCTTCAAGTATTCGTTTTCAGGCCTGTTTCGTTATGTGTGACGCTAGAGCAAGCGACCATGGCCATTGAACATAAGTGTGAGCAGTGTACCTGTTGAATTAAGACAATTTATCTTGATTTGTTTAGGTGTTTTATGGGAAATTTGAACAAACATGTTCAACTGTTGACGCGTTTGCGCCATAATGATAGCATTTTTGGTTTTCCGCTTATAGATACAGGCCACACACGTTTTCGTTAGACATTATTAGCACTCATGTAAAAATGTATCCTGCTTATATTTGTGATGTTGAGGGCCTAGAACGCTGTTTTGCTTGCCTATTTTAGGGGCCTAAAATGCACATTTTTGTTGCCTAAAACTCCAGCCTCTAGTGATGACCTCTTAGCACCTGCATCCACCATGTGAAAATGTACCTTTTTCACAGAATGGTTTCGGTAAACCATTGAGCAGAGCTGTGTCGTCATTTAACTGTCACATTAGCAGCTGAATTCAGGCAGCTATAAAAGAAGCTGCATGGAATTTGAAGTTAGCGTGTGATGAATCATTCATCCACATTTATAGCTAATTGTATTTGCATGCTCCGTTAAAAAAATAAAAATAAAAGGGAACTTCATAGAGGAAGTATCTGTCCTCACATAGGTCGCAAGGTCAGTGCCACAATATTTGTCCAAGGGAATTACTGGAAAAAATTCTGTGCCTGTGTAGGGGAGGGTTGGAGGGTATTGCTAGCCCTTTGAGGGTCAAATTTTTTTGCCATATCAACCCCCCTGGGTCGATTTTTTTTTATTGCTGATTTAAATTCTTTGGGCGAATCCATTTCGAGAAAAAATTGTAGTTTTTTTAGGGTGACCATAAGGTGACACATTATGGGTAACGGTCACTTTATGTATCTGTTTGTCTTGAAGATGAAATAAAATTTATGTATGTATGTGTGTGCTTGCGTATGTATGTATGTATGTATGTATGTATGTATGTATGTATGTATGTATGTATGTATGTATGTGACCATAAAGTGCCCGAATGATGAAACCAATACTAGCTGCGTGCAGAAACCCATAATCCTTCATCTTATCTGATGGAATTGGTCTTTGTGAGTCCTCGAAACAGGAAACGCAACCACGGCGGCATCGTTTGTGTAAGTCAGCACCTTCATAGAAACATGCGTAATCGCTCCCTGGTGAGCATTAAATGAGACAATAAAAAGCCAGAACCCTTTTAGTAAATCAAAACAACATAGCCATCATTTTTGCGGGTGCAAGAAGCTGGAATCTCCCGGATGGTGAAACAAAAACTAGCCACTGCGCACGCGCGTGGCCGGATGTGCAAACGATAGCCAGTACACCGCAGTAGTGAAGCATAAAAAAACGAAAGAGCCATCGGTGTAAGAAAAAAATTTCACGATATTTCCGCAGTGTGGCAGCACATGCCAAGCGAGAGAAATCATTGATAAAGGCACGCTTTTTAAACATACAATCGATGATGTACATGTACGTCGTTGGCAATTTTGAAGGTGTTTGCAAGGGACGTACATGTACGTCATTGACCCTGAAAGGGCTAGTGAACTGTCGGATTATAGAGGAGAATAATACAAAGTGAAAACAACAACCAAGGTGAAGCAGCGTAGACCTGTTGAAGCTTGTGTGCTATACACAGCTGGTTAATGTGGTGGCCAGTTCATTAAGTCAGCTGCAGTGATCACACTGCCCAAGGGCTGTCAGCTGTGCTCCGCATTTCAGACACATGGGAGAGCAGGGTTGCTTGGCCCGCTTCATTCAATAAGCGTATATTTGTGTGTCTGGTGAACTGTTTCTTTCACTAACCAGCTCAGCAGTTCCGAAAAATTCAGGAAGCCCGGGATGTCCTGCTAAACCCTGATAAACGGAAGAAATACGACAAGTGGAGGAAGTCTGGCCTCAGCATGCCGTTTCAGCAGTACCTGAACCTGAATGTCACGGTATGCACTGGTGGCAACTCTTGGATTACGATCGCTGGCAACATTCACCTAGTGTCAGGAACAAGAGTTTCATCATTTATTCACACACCGCAGATGTGTTTGACGTCATTTTGATAAGTGATGTAAGTTCTTCCAGGATTATGTTTCACAAAAATTCCAACATTTTTTGTTTTATGTCTGAAAAGAGTGCAAAAACAGGCACTGGACAAAACAAAGACGAACAGAAGAACAACGCCACTGTGCTTTTCTTAAAGCATTGTCAATGTGTGTGCTGTTTTTCAGAAGAGAATGTACCGCCAACTTGTAGGCATCTAACAAAGCCAGCTAGATATAAACCAGCTCAAAATATGACACTTGTTTGATGAGTGTGGCAAAATGCAATTTAAGCAACAGTTTGTAATGGAAGTTTATTCAATTTTTACAAACTTGGTCCACTGACCTTTCAATTTTTCAATCCCATCAGCAAATGAGGAATTATAATGTGCTGTAAAACACAAATCATCAGCAATGATGACAGCTTCACCAGATGAAAATTTTCTCTCACCCAGCCAGATTTTCAGGTTTGCAAATGAAAATAAATCTGATAAAGGCAAATCTAGATTAATGCAATTTTTTTAATTGCTACGGTCTATTTTTGGGGCCGTGTATTGTCTTGGTGAAAGAGAACTTATGCCCCAGTCTGAGTACCTTTTTTGTTCCCCCAGATCCTCTTTCAAACAACACTCGCCTATTATTGTTTGCCATTCTGTGAGTAGTCAGTAAGGGTTATTCGTTGGTCTGTCCCAGAAAAGCAGTAACCATCGCCTTCCCAGCCGACGAAGTGATCTTTGCTCTCTTTGGAGCGTTTTCACCTGTTGCTTTCCACAACTTTGACTGCTGCTTTGTTTAGGGGGTTTTGTGGTGAATTCGTGTTTCATCCAGGGTCACAAGTCGACGCACCATTCAATTCAATTTCTATTTCCCGAAACACTGGACGGTTCCCCAGCTAAAAGCTACTGCAGTAGCTTGACATAGGCCAGGAAACTGTTACAGTGTCTCGTGGATCACAATTAAGCATTGCAGGCCTACATGGAATGTTTTTTTTGCGTGCGCTTACGGTCCACAGTCAACAGTCATGGCACCCATCATGCACACAATTATTTTTCTACGTGAAATTGTTTGTGCACTGTTTCAGTTGCGGCTCCGGCAGTATTGGCAGTTGTGCACTCTCATTGGCAGTCCTGCGTAACAATGCTGTTAATTTTTTCTACTGTGGTTACCTGAACTCGGCTTTAGAGCATTCTTGAGTTGATGCGTGCTCACTTTATAAAAAAAAAAAAAAAGTTTTATCACCGCACACACATCGCCTTGTTCCATTTTTGAGACAAGTATTGACGTGCTTGCGAAAAACATTGCGAAGAGTCTTTGCTATTTGACTTGATTTGATTGACAGTGCAGTTTTACCATTTGAAATATTTGATACTTACGAATAATAGAGAAACAAACATTGGCTCTGCCACACGACGTTCAAACTTACAGGCTTTGCTGCACGGCATGCCTTTCTTGAGTTGGCCTCTTTGCATAACACTGAAGCTGTGCAAGAAAGCTCAACATTTGTGAGCCTTGAGCGAAACAACTGTGTGCTAACTCTGGTGTATGTTTGCTAAAGTAGAATGCTACTTGTGTAAAATTTATTAGCCAGAGTTTCCTGTCCACGTAGTGGCATGAGTGAGGAGTCAAGAGTTATCACCTGTTGGTATGTAGTAAGGTCATACCAGCCACTAGCATGCCTGGCCTCTTTACAGTGATTGGAGGGACTGCAGCTGGTCAGATATACCCGTTTTCTCAGCATGTTGGGGAACCCGCATTTCCCCATGGCAGTATATGCCAAATTTTTCTTCACTGCTTTGTACCAAGGGAGTCTGCAGCCAGGTTGTTGGAGGCACATGGTGATTTGTGTGGTGAGAAGGAAGCACAACGGTGTTTCTTTATGACTGGAAGGGTAGTCAGTCAGCCATTGCACTATTTTGGATAGACTATTTGTCTTAGAGCGAAGTCCATAATTTGCTCGTTACGAACACGTTCCAAAACCGACGTCGGAACCGTGGGGCTTGCGAGGAGTTGTGCGTGACCATCTGAGGAGGTTGAGCATGCCCAAATCAAATGAAACAAGTTGGGTGTGTTGTTGCTGTCCCAGGGGGGGCATCCGAGTATAAAGGAGCAGCTTGGGTTCATCCACTTAGAGATCACGTTGGGGGTATATGCCGAGGTGGTGCAAGCTTTGTCTCAGCGCAGACCTCTCCCATTTTGGGAAGGATCTTTAGTGAGGCAAGGAAACAGGGGGGCCTCCTTGGCTAGCCAGTGCTGACTGAGGGTTCTAGCTTGACCAAGTTTGTTTTGCCAATGTGGTTCTTGTGTACTTTGTGGGTCAAGGAGAAAAAGAAAGAGGCTAGGAGGTAAATTGTGGGCAGTCTTGTCACCATTTAGGTTATTTCTGTTTAAAGCCTCCAATGTTTACTGTTTTTCACATTTTATTTCCAATCAGTCTTTACATTGGATTACCAAGAAGACCAAGGAGCCAATGTTGATGGAGCGTGGGTACCAGGCACCCGTGCATGGACGTAAGTGGAACCTTTTGCTGACCTACACTTGTAATATGCAGAGTGACACAGTTCTGTTTTTAATTAATGAATCTCTAGTTTTGTACAAGCAGGTCTCAAAGAAGTCTAGCAGCGTGTTTTATTGTAGTTGACGACACGCCTTGTGAGAGTTGCTCCCTAACAGCTGCAAACTAGTATTATGGGGTGCAATCTGGATTTTAACAACAGCTAAAGTGAAAATATTACATGAATATTATCGCAGAGGACTGATTGGGGTGCACCCAACATTAGCCAAGCAAAATGCCTGGCAGCTATCGTTTAGTACCTTGCACTAACTTTACTGCAGCTCATTTTTGTTAAAAACATTTTTGCTGGCTTTTTCTTTTCTGCAGTACAAGTTGGTGAGCCTGCTTTTGTTTAGATTGTGTCTAGTGGTGGATATCATCAAATTTTAGATGCAGTTTGAAAACGATTGGAGCATGAAAACACAACAAACTGGCTACACTGAAGTTATGCCGACAGCTTTTTGGCAAATCCCTCTTAGCACTGGGGGGGCTCGCAAGGCAAGGCTTGCAGTCATCAGTGGAAGATAAGATCTAGGGTAGGAATGAAACTCATGCAGGCAGGCACCAAAATTTTCCACGTGTATAATGCTAGTGAATAGTTTGAGAACATCATCGATAATTAGTGGGTATAGAAAGGCAGTTCTGTGATAAAAACTTTTTTGCATTGCATCATTTAATTCCAGTTGTAAAGTGGAAGTTCATGGAATCTAGAATATATGGCAAAGAAACAAGTGCAAGTGTGGAATAGCGGAACAATTCACGAAATAATTTGAAGAAAAAAAAAACTTTCCAAAAGAGGGGTCGTGTAGTTTTCTCTTGAGGTCCAGTGCTGGTTGTAGTGCGTGCACTCCTCTAATTCTGAGAGATTAGCATTTTGAGAAGCAGCAACTTAAAGGGGTGCTAGGAAAGTTGCACCAGAGTAATGTGACAAAATTTGCACCAATAAATAAATACCAAGAGAGGCAGGTTAATAGTGAATAGCTTGGTACCCTTGTGAACACTTGGTAGATTCTAAACTGCCTATTCTTGTTCCAATGTGTGCATGGACAGACTGTTAGCAATTGGGAGCAGACAAAACCTAGATTTTATGATCGTTTTTAAGTAGATATGGACCACGTCGGTTGCTAGTAGCACAGAGATGTAGCTAAAATAAAAAAAATGAAGCACCGTTTTTTTTTTTTTTTTTCCTGTTGGATAAAGTGCAGACATCAGTGAACTAATGTGTAACTGAAAAGCAAAGTACAAGTGTTCTGATCGGGACTTCAAGCATCGAAGCTACACTTTGGCTATGGGGTGGGCCATAGTGGCGAGGTGTCTCAAGGGACCCAGGAAATGTGTCTCTGGTAACCAAGGTCTCTTGTATGCAATGCTGCTAACATGGCAAACAGCAAAATCAACCAAACCGTCTTCATTCAAATGTCTCTTATAACCAAGTGTCTCGTGTAACAGTGTCTCTTGTAATGAGGTTCTACTGTAGTTTGGATCACCTGAGGGTCTTCAGCGTGCACCAGAATCTCGGCTTGGGGCATCTTCATCCATTTTTCTCCTTAACCAGAAACATGGCAGCTGACATCGAATTCACATCCTCATGCTAAACAGCACGGGCACCTTGGCCACTGTACCACCGTGATATTTGGGGGCAGGTGGGGGATTGAGGGGCAAGGAGCAAGGTGCCTAGTTGAGACCAATAAGCTGCAGAGGTCCGTGGGAGTGCTACTTGCCAAGTGCCCACACATGTGGCGAGCTGACTGGCATGCCAGGTGGGTCCAGTGGCACACATTATTGGCTGCATGCGGCCGAAGAGCACACCTTCGCAAGTGCCTCTGTACTGTGCCACAAATGCTGCAGTACTACTGCGATGCCCTTTTTTGTAGAAGAGCTGCGCACTTGCTCGAGTTGGGTCGCTCATACGGTTTGCATTGCAGACGTCAAGGAACCGGGCGACGCTCTGTCAAATTGGAGAAGCCGGGAACCTGCTGACGAACTCCTGAGGAAATTCAGGAATTACGAGATCTGATCCGAGGTTGCGAGCAAGCTTGTGCACTGCTATGTCAACACTTGCCCGATGGGTGTGCAACAGTACATGCTGTGTATGTGTAAATACGAAAAGAACGAATAAACGCTGCACTGCTGCATTTAAAAAAGTTTTTGAGAAAGAAATTCAATATTTCAAGTTTGGGGGGGGTTTGCACGCCGAAGCTACACCTGGGCAATGAGGCACGTTGTAGTTGCGGGCTCCGGAGTAATCTTGACCACCCGGGAATCTTTAACGTGTGCCGAAACGTTGACACACAGGCGTTCTCGTTTTTTGCCTCTATCAGAAAAATAGCCGCCAGAGTCCGAATCAAACCTTTGTCCTCGTGCACAGCTTCGCAATGTCTTGGCCACTGCAGCAGTGCATGAGAGATCAGTGGGCGTGAACACCAGACTAACAAATTACACATTATACAGAGCTTTCCAGTGTAATCTAGGTGTTGCTTTGGTGCACAAGCAACAAAATTTGACTTGTGTCCTACCAAGGGGAATTTGCAAGTGGCTACATTTTCATTGGATGCCCCGTACTCCCATAGTAAACAGGTACACTTCCAACAGACCACCAAGACCAAGCTCGGCAAATGGCGTGACTGCACAGAGAGCCATTCTCGCTGAAATTGTGGCGAAAAAAACCTGCAGCCTTAACACTGAAGTTCGATTTCTAAGAGCCAATAATTTGTTGCATGAAGATGCCAAGATACCTTTTTGCAATTACAGCTGTCAAATGCTTCCTGGGATCAGCTCTGAATCGATACTGATCGCCACGCTCCCAAAATGCCAGCAGCCACATGGACAGAGTCAAACTTCCCTTCCCTATTGTAGAGGGAACTGAAACTGGCAGGCTGGCACAGGTGCCCAGCAAAAAATAGCGACACAAAACAAACTTTGGCGGGGCTTGTGACGTCTTTTGTCCCTTTGACCTGCTCTTGGCCAGTTTCAGACCAGCTCTCAGTGGCAGGAATAACCCTTTGGTTGAGGCTGGGGGGCTATAGGTGATCAGGAAAGTTGCCCTTGGGCAGTTTTGAAGCCAATTTCAGGGGCAACATCTTGCTTGGACAGGGGAAGAAAAAAAAAAAAAAAAGAATTGTGTGGCGTACAGGAATATGTGCCCGCCAAAATAAGCTGGATCCACCAAACACCATGTTTGCGACGGTTAGATATATTAGTGAGGCTATGAGAACTGGACATCCTGCTTTCATAAGAGATATTTGACTTGGCCCTACATAAAGTACAAATAAATTAAGAAACAAAGTGACCTAAAAGTGAACTATTGAATTACATTTTTTTTTTTTTTTCATCATACAGCAGATGCTCGGGGGAAGGCAACGTTCATTTTGAGATAATACTGATGCTGACCGAGTTTGTGGTGGTTCAGCCAAACTAAGAAGATAGGTGCACAGGATGCACTATTGGGTAGAATAGGAGTGTAGTACTTAATAGAAAGCCTTTGTAAAAATTCTGAAGTGTGCCTATTTCGGGATTCAAATGTGCAGCAGGGCTCCTTTCAAAAATGTATGTTTTTATTAGAAAAAACGTTGCGTTTCCAGAAATTTTATTGAGTTCAATAAATAGAAAACAATAAATGCCTAGATTGCTCTTTGACAACACTTTAAGGTGTTATGGCTTTTTCAGATGCATCTAAGCCAATTAAAACAAATGTTCTTAAAAAAATTACACTCCCCATGGACTGATGAGAACATGAATGGCACCATAGTCACAAAGAGAAATTAGGGCAACAAACACACCCATTATAGAACCACACCAGCAGCAATCAGTGGAGGAAAAACAAAAGAAAACAGTGTTACCAAGACTCCAGCATTACCATAAGAGTATGAACAAATGATTACTACTAAATTATTTTCTCGAAGTTTCAGTATAATGCGGCAAAGGGTGCAGTGTAGAAGGGTACTCTGAAGGAACTGAAGCAGGCACCTAACGTTCAGCCCTAATAATTTTTTATTCAATCAAAAAAGAAAGAGCTATGGCAACTTCACTTTGAAACCATGAACCTTGTTCGCCTTGCTGCACATCGAGAATCGAAATATAGAAGGGATCTGAAACTATAAGCCAGCTTATAGTTGTACAAGGCATACAACAGTAGGGTGCACTTACCGTAAAACAAGGGTAGGTATAAAGTATGCAACGAGGACACGTTCTTGCCAAAGCGCATTTTAATGGTGCAGTCAGAGCAACTTTACATTGAGTAAAGAACGAGCAAAGGCAACAGCATTTTGTAAAAACAAAATAAAAACGTGTGCACAACCACATTAAAAAAAAAAAAAAAACTTTGTGCAGCCGACTGCATCTGAACCCATATTTACAAGTGTAACAATAAACTAGCAATCGTTGTAGTAACAAGATCGTGCACAACAATTGCTGCACAAGAAATGGGCCAACATTCAGGTGAACGCTGTTAAATCCATAAAAAAAGTTCTCCGAACTGTTGGCATGCCTTTCACCTGGGGCTATCCAAAGGCGTACACAACTTGTCCGACAAAAATACTGCTTTACATCCACAAATGGCTGGCAGTTGTGCACAAAACAAGGTCCCACCCAAGATGTGCAGGCAATGTGGCATCCACTCAGAGCCAAGAACATTCGCGCACACAAATGAGCGGGAAGTGGTAATAAAAGCCACAGAGAGTGGAGCAGCTTTTAAGTGCGCCACAAGCTGCAGCCAACTATTAAAAGGCGCTGGCAATTGCAGTGTTGACCCGCTCTGAGTAATACACCATGACTGCCCTTGCCCCTGGGCAGCTGAACACAAAAAAAGGGATAAAGTTCACCCGCATGGCTCTACAACTAAAATCTTATTGCACACCCTTCAAAAGACACTTGGGATACAAGGAAGTAAGCCCTGTGAAATGGGCTGGCCTGTCTGTGCAACGACTCATGCATACGTACAAAAGATACCCATCCAGGAGGCAGGGCCCCACAAACACAAAAATGATATTTTACAGGCAGTAAGCATGGGCAAGATGCGCTCTTTCAGCGCACTACCCATCACAGCAAGCTCAACATCGAGTGCAACAAAAGTTTTAAGCCTTTTAAGAATAGGTCTCCCAATAACACAAGTAAAAAGGAGTGCACAGTTGCAAAGTAAAAGTACAAAACATGACATTTCAAGTATATGTGAGCACACTGCTACAAAGACTAGCAAAGATCTACTTTTCCGAAACGAAAAAAAAAAAAAGGGGGGGGGGGGGGGGGGGGGGGGAGGGGGCTGTTATTCGCAACCAGACTTAGTTGTCGAACCTGATTTGATTTATTGTAGGGTTTAACGCGCCGTTTAACGCGCCGACGCAACGCTGGCGATGAGGCGCGCCGTAGTGGAGGGCTCCGGATTAATTTTGACCACCTGGGGATCTTTAATGCACGCCGAAATCTCGTACACACGGGCGTTCTTGCTTTTCGCCTCCATCACAAAAGCGGCTGCCGCGGCCCGGAATCGAACCCGCGACCTCGTGCTCAGCAGCGCAACGCCTTAGCCACTGAGCCACCGTGGCGGGTAGTTGTCGAATCTGGGGTGTCACCACTGCCGCACAGAAAACAAGGCAGTCCAGTGCGCTGTTCAGGCAGACTGTTTACTGTTATCATACCCAAACTATGCACAATGAGATATTAAAGCATTAATTCCCAAAACAATTTAGTTAACAGAGTTTCTGCAGCACTGTTTTTTTTTTTTTTTTTACAAAATATTACCAGAATTTTCGTTTCAGCGTCAAAGTGGTGCATGAGGTATTCAGTGCACGAAAAAAAAAAAATGCAATACTGCAGAGATTTTCAAATAAAACTGCAGAGGCTTCAGCATGAGACACAATATTTTTTGCTCTGCCATTTCCTTGTTTGCTCAGTTGGTAGACACTCTTGCACCACTAATTTAAGTCAGAAGTTCCCAAGTGAAATTTTCTTGCTGTTGGTCTTTGGAAATTTGGTAAAGGGAAGTGCCACGTAGAAAACTGCCAGGAAAATCACAGGCTCACAATCACAGTGAATGGCAACAACAAAACAGCAAAAAAGACGTGTCCTAACAAACCTTTCACAACAGCCCTCGGAATGCCACCTACTGCTCAAACATGCGCCGCCAGCACGAAGATCAAAAGAACTACTCTTTGAAACTACTTTGGTCGGCCGGCTTGCCGTCAACAGTGGTAGCTTGTTGCAATTGGTCAAAAGGGCTGCAAAGGCAAGTATGGCCAACAATACAGACGAAGCGGACGATACTTTTTAAGCTTAGCCAAGAGGCACTTTCTCATTTCATGGTCATCCTCTTCAGTAATTCGCTGCATTCTTCCTCCAGCCTGGCAATGTTTGCATCAACCCTGCAGCAGGGAAAGCACAATTAGTAACTCGCGCACGTAGCATGCACTGCACCAGTTTGAGCGTACCCAGTTTGTGAGCTACAGAGTAAAACCATCGGGCCACAAAACCGACCAGCAATACCTAAAGCAAAAAACGGTGTACAAAGGATTCAGGGTCACTTGTGTACAAAGTTGAACCCCACTACAACAAAATTTATGGCATGCCCGAAAAATTCACTGTCGTAGAAACTTTGCAGTTGTAAATTTGGCAAACAACCAATTATTCTGAGAGAAAATGCAGAAGTTTTACTTCCAAGTAACCACTCCGCACAGGCTTTTCCTTCTTCCGCTTGGTACTTACTGCTCAGTACTTGGCATTCAGTGACGGGTTGCACAACAACATCCTCGCTACGTGCACTGCACAGACCAAGTAGTACCTAGAGTGCAGCTGCTGGAACTTTTGTGTCCCGGGCTGGCATGTGCGAATAACTTTTTTTTTATTTTATTGAATTACATATTATCTCATATTCGTTTTCGCCAGAATTCCAGTACTGGAAATTTTCAAAAGTGGAGACTGGGCTTCTTTTCTCCCACGATAAATGAGACACATGTGGTGTGCGCTCTCTCCGGAAATCTAAGCCCGCTTTTCTTTTTTCTTTTCGCGGTATCTGCCCTGCATCTTTTTCACATGATGGGGCCGAGTCACTAAACATAATCGAAGTCAAGCGCACGTGCCATGACCAGCTTTTGGATACAGTTGGGCAACTTGGAAAATCCCGTTAAGTGATGTCAGCAACCTCTACATGATGAATTTCAATATAATGAGATCCTCGATATAAAGAAGTAACAAGGTACGAGCAGCCTAATGCCCACTGAAAACCATGTATATTTCATTCTGATTCAACGAAATCTGTTGGTGTAAATTACACTGAAGCCTCGATTCATCCAAACGTATTCATCCAAAAGGACAATTTTGACTAGACAGTGACGGCCGAAGGGAAGGTGTTGCCAGCATGAGTGACTTGGGTACAGTGTACTAGAAGGTAAGGTGTGTCGTGCGGGGGAAAAACCAATGGAGAGCGCGGGTCCCTTTTGCGATGGAAAAATTGTACGGAGCGCAGGCATTCCCCAGAGAACTCCTGTTGCAGCCAGCGTCACCTATAAGTTTCTAAATCAATCTAAACAGTTATTTGACGGGTTTAATAAAACTTTATATATCATGAAATAAAGAAATACGACCATTTAGGGTTAATAAGGATTAATTTAACAAACAAAACTTCTGAAACCAACTGGTAAGCAGCAGCCGCCAGGGGCACTGCTTACAACAGGAGTTCCTCAGCAGAAATTTTCATCGCAAAAGAGAGCCCCCTAATCGGCCCCGAACCACACACCTCTCTCTTGTAGTACACTGTAACTTGGGTAACCCGCACGGACAAGCCTCCTGGGGAGGGTGGTGTTTGCTGCACTGCAACCAGGAGACAAGCAGCTAGAGTGCACCCTTTCTCCCCCTCTCTTATTTTCTGTTTTGCCTTCCCACCAGGGCAACGCTGTATGATGCACTCTGCCCCCTCCTTGCCCCTTTGCTGCGGCCTAGACTGGTATTCCCTTCCTCGCACCTGCTATACGTAGACTGAAGCAAAGGCTGCTGGTCCTTTTTCCAGTCAAAATTGCAAGCTATCACGAGAGGTTAGCTGAATTGGTAGACTTAGTGCACGGTTTGTAAGAAATGGATAAGGCTGGGAAGCATGCAGCATTTTTTCGGTGCTAAAACACACCTGCACCTACCCACACGGCACGCGACGTGGCGAGTGGTGGCAGCATGGCGCTGCCTGTGCATACAAACTGCCATAGGCAGCTGCAGCTACAGCTTGTTGCTGCCCACCAGAATGGAACTCATGGCAGAAACAAGTTACACATGCGTAAAGGAGATGACAGCATGGGGAAAAATTGGTCTAGGTATTGCTATCTGTGCTGAAGTGAAAGTGACGATCAAATATCTGCTATGATGCTAAGCCCAAAGTTCTCCACACGGAAAGGCCACAACGAGATCCCATTGATCCGAGTGCCTTGACACTTCCATCTTAGACGTGTTGCTTTCCCTTGGTGCAAGAGTCAAGCCCTGCCCATGCGGGGGGTAGCTTCGCTTTCTGGAAGTTTTTTTCGACGCAACAGCGCTACAAATGAGAGCAAAAGCTGGCCACGAGTCTTTGGAGGAACTCATCACATGAGAGCAGGCTGCGTTTGGGTCCCCCATGGAGAAAGAAGTATTTGAGGAGGGGAATCTGCTGGGCTGGCACAGCGCAGGCGTGCGGCGCATTAATGTCACTGTCTGGCGAGGAGGAAGTGCAGCTTGCGGAGCAGCACAACAGATGACGCGTCAAGCGCGTTGCCATAGTTTACATGTTCTTCTACAGACGCGACGTACAAAAATCGTATTATCATCCAATATATTGTGAAAATTGCCAGATTTCTTTCTGTGAACTCGATAAATAGAAGTGCTGGACATTTTAGCAGCAGTTATTAATAAATACTGCCCTAGTTACAAGCCGTACCGCGCTTGTAACAAAGCACTAGAAGGAATCCCGGAGCAGACGACGTCTGCCGACGACGCCTTTTCGCCACGAGTGGTTCACTCTCGCCGCTCTCGTCTCTCGCGGGCTTCTCAGATTTGCACGCAGTTTTTCATGTTGCACAGGCAGGGCGGGAAAGTTAGGACAGTCTAAATATGAACCAATGGCATAGAGGACAAGAACCGCCATTCACTGGAACTAATCATACTTAAATTCTCAACCACATGTTTTTTTTTATTGTAGGTTTTGCGTTCTAAAAAAATTGAAGCCCCTTTGTCTAACGACGACGATGTTTGAAACGCGAAGATTTCTTCCGCCGCAAACTGACTCCAATGGAAGTCCGGTCGCGTAAGGGATTCGTCGGCGTCGTCTGCCCATGACGGCAGCCGGCTATGCACTGACTGTCCTTGCATCGGCGAGCCTTTTCGGAAAGCGCGACCGCGCGTTTTCCCTTTGGCGCCTCGTGACAGAAGGCACGTCGGTGCCGTCCACGCCGCCGTGACTTTATTGCGCCGCCGGAGCAAGCCCTGTTGCACCTCCTCAATAATCCTTGCTCCATGGGGTCCCCCCATCTTTCCCAAACGTTGGGTTCCCTTATTCTAAAACTCTCCATTGGCCTGCATCTGTAAATTCATCCTTGCTGCTTGCGCAACTGCAGCTGCTGCAATTGATGTTTCTACGTTGCTTGGGCTGAGTTAAGTATGTCGACTCTCCTTTTTGCTTTGGTTTCCGTGCTGCCATGAGTAGCTGTAATCACGAAGCCCTTTCACTCGAACAAATTTTTAGCACACTAAAGGGCCAGTTGTGTTTTCACTGCAGTGTTTGTAATGGCTACTATACTCGGTTACAACTCAAGAACGGCACCACCTCATGTAGCGTATCACTCCGCCAAAGCGCCGGACCCGTGACGTCAGTGCGCGCACGTTTTGAAAGGGGTTTGCTATGAATGCGCGATATCGTCTGCCATGTCTCACGCAGTTTGTTTGTCGTCGCTGGAGTCGTTTATAAGCATATTAAGTCCAAAAAATCACGGGAACGGCTCACGCCATGTTCAAAATATTCCCAGTAACGCCCTACTTGCGCCGCGCGGAGAAACATCCGGCTACGGTGATAAGGCACAGCGGCAACTTCCGGTGCCGTTCTTAAGTTGTCACCGAGTATAGTTGCTTTTTCAGTTTTGCAGCTATCTGAATTATTTGCTTCAAAATTATTTGAAGAATATCATTATTCGTGCTTCATATTTGCTTCGAAGGCAAAAATCAGTACCTACTTGGCATTGTCTAGTCCTACCTGCTACTAAAGATATATCAGTGTAGTGTGCACTTTTTATGGTTTCGTAAAGTTCCTCCATGCCTGCTCACCCTCCTACCCCTCCCTGGCCCCTGCGCAGTGCCGACCGACCCACCATGCACCACTTTCTCTGGGACTGTGCTCGACTCTCCGAGGAACGCTGTAGGTGTCTACCTCCTCACGTCGCGTCCCTTCAAGAATGGATAACACTTTCGAGCAATGTGAAAGAAACTTTAATGGCCCTGTGGAAATTTGCTGGACGTATAGTGAAAATGACCTAAATCAAGTGGTCTGTGTGCGGGGTGGAAGAAGAAGAAGAAACACATTTATTTTGGAGCAGAGTTAGGTGACGATGGTGGCCGCCCGGGCGACCAGTGAAGCTGGAGCCTCCTGGTCTGGGCAGCACAACGCCTCCCCCCACTGCTCACACATGGCTGTTTTTGGATAGGGATCTCTCGGGCATACTGGCAGGCAGTACAGTCAGGTGAAGGGTATAGTGCTGGCTGAATTAGGTGTAATTTAGCGGGATTGGGAAATCTGTTTGTTTGTAAAAGATGCCATGTGTGTTCTTGATGGATGGTGAGTTGTGCGTGTGCCGGGAAGGTAGACACGGCGAGAGAGGCAGTAATGGGTGGTAATTTCATTGTACGTGACCATCCGGTCTCTAGCGGATCTGGCGCCACGGTAGTGGAATGAGCTAGCCCCGGCTCGGATGGCGAGTTCTCTAGCCATACTGTGGGCAACTTCATTCCTCTCCAGGCCAGCGTGCACAGGAGCCCAGATGATTTCTACGGGGGACGTCGGGGCTGCTTGTTGAAGAATTTGAGTGCCTGAGGCGAAATAAAGCCGGAGGCGAAATTTCGAGCTGCCGTTTTAGAATCGGTGGGACGTGTTGTGATTGAACCCCATCCGCTCACTGGTTTATTTTCCCTCCCCTTCCCCCCCACGAGGCGTTCAACCTCTCCCTTATGAATAAATTCATTCATTGATATGAGCCCCACCATGCTTCCAAGTCAAACTACCCTCGCATAAACTCGGGACAGCATTACTATGATGCTACAGTACCTAGAAAATTTGGCAGTCTGCCGTCCAGGCCAGTTTTCCCATGCAACATCGTGTTGTGGCAGGGATGAAAACGATTCGAGCAGAACGCTGATTGACCCCAGAGCCCTCTCACAGCATTCACTACGTGTAGCATTTAGATGTGTTGCCACGAAGCAATGGTGATAGCAGAGGCAGTGACAACGTGCAGACAATATAGTACCGGGAGCCGTTTCATGTAAAAAAGTGACAATATTACTGTGACGACTTTGTGCACACACTCGCAATGTTACAAATGTATGGTTTCTGGAGCTCTAGTTTCCAAATAAACGGGAAATTTGTTTTCCTTCATGAAAATTCAGCTGAAGAGAAACTGTGCAGAGAAAGTTGATTGTTGAGTACAAAATTTCTGTGGATTCTCTTAACGTGATGGGCAGGTAAATAGGAACACTTTATTACAACAGAAAACTCACTGAAACAGCTTTTGTTGTAGCGGGGATCAACGGTAGAGAGAAATATGCCTGCAGCAGTACAATACAGTAATTTGGGGTGAGAAAATGTTCAGGAAGGAGGGGAAGGCCTGCTTTTCAACTTGTGTCATGAACGAGAGGCATGTGAGAAGATGAACGAAATGGTGAGTGCCGAGCACACTGTGTGATGACCGCTTTTCAAAGACAGCACTTTTTCAATGCTCCTCCCTTGGAGGGGCTACACGACACTGCTACATGTTGTTGTGATCAGAGTCCTATATACACCAGCTGCAAAACTCCGCTTCAGAATCTGAGCCCTGTATGCATCCCCCTTTTAGACAGTGAAGAGAAACTGCGTGTCGGCATGGCATTTATGGGATGGAAATGAAACTTCGCAGAAACTTATCCAGTAATACTTGCTTTTCAAACCAGAAAACATCTGATTGTGAAATTCCCTCTACGGCTTGCGGAAGCAGCTGCAAGCAACTGGGGCCTAATTCTCCAAAACGACGCCGTCGTTTCGCATGTGACGTCATTTTGACGTCAAATTCGTGCAAGACCCCGGCCTTCCAAGGTGTCAGGGAGAACGGAGGAGAGGAACTAGCCAATCAAAGAGCACGCTATGTTCCCTAGCGTTGTCCCTATAAAGACTTTTAGGGAACGTTGCCCGTTGAGGTCTGAGACGGAGCCGCAACTTGCCACAGAGAGTTCGCACCGCGGTCTTTGAAAGGCGAAATTTGCGCACAAATTCCTTGTCGCTCAGGGCGAACGCGTCGCGCGGCGTGTGTTGTCGCCTTAGCCGTCGCATTTGCTGTCTCGGAGCTTGCGGAGATTGCTGCGCTGCTAACGAAGAGGCAGATGCACCGCCATGTCGAGATACACTGATTTATGCTCAGTTTACGGCAGCGTTCAATTTACCGCAGACTGGCGCACTGGTGCAACCCAAGTGCGCCTGGCGGAAAAATGTGCCTGATATGTTTGTTCCGTGCACCCGTGTAGTTAACTGTTGGGGCGTTGGAGTTGACAGATGGGTACATCCATTGGCGACGGCGTGAAAATGTTCATTGAAATCATGCTAAGGTACGTCGCCGAACTATTTGGCGCAAACAGCGCAAACAAAAAACAGAGGTAAAAACAATTAGCAGACGACAAGGCGCAAACGGAACCGCCTGTGCAACCCCGCAGGAGCCACGGACGCTTTCGCCGTTAAGCGAGCGCCGTTTGAAACGACGCACTTTTCCCCGCATTGTTTCTGGCTGCCTTTTGGCGTGCGGTTGATTGACACTTGCCGTAATCAATTACGGCCTTTTGTCTTTCAAACCGTATAAAACGGCATAATAAGTAGGTCACGGGCCATGAGCGACTGCTTCGCGGTACTTTTCCGGATGACGCAAGGCGCGACGACATTTTGCATATGGTCCATCACGTGCGCCCCCAAGGTCGCCGTTTCAAAATGACGGGCAAGTGACGCGTGCCGTTTCCTTAGAGAATTGGCCCTTAGGTTACCACTTTGACTTTCTGTTGACAAATTGCAGGCTAAACCAGGTGACACCCCCAAAGGAGGGAGTAAGCGTTTGATACATAGGACCTATAGGGAGTTTCACAACACTATACAATGAGCACCTCTGATGGCCGTTGCACGAGCTCACCAGACAATCCACGCATAGACACGCTCGGGAGCAAGGGCAGGCCTGAAAGGGACTTACAGCTGGAACACGGCATCTGCTTCCTCGCACTGCGCTCTGCTCTCCATCAGCTGTTCATCCATCTGTTGGCGCAAAAGCTGCCAGGAGATGGGATCACCAGCAGCGGGCGGCATTTGGTCCTCGGTGGCTGGTACAGCTGCCAGCGAACGTGCCTGCAGGTGAACCACCGTATGTGCATACGCATAACGAAAGCAACCACAGCTCTCAGGCTGAACACAATTGCTTCAGAGCTGATACCTGCCGTGACACCAGGAAGAAAAACAGAAATCCAGTCTTACCATTTGATACAACGTGCAAGAACAGGCAACTACTATATTACCAAGAGAACTCTGACGAACCATAAGTGCACGACGGTCAGCACTGCGCAAACCAATAAAACAGCATGTAGGACGTGACAGCCCAACAAGCGATGCTGCAGCGTAGGGTTCTGCATCAAAAATCCCACACGAGTATACACTGTGGCCTCAGAACATGAATGCCCTTGCATTCTGCCCCATCAAAACACAGCCAGCAATACATGTTACTCTGCAGAGAACAAACACATCGTGCTGACACGACAGGTCCCAACACAGAGACATTTTCCGCAGGGCATGCGCTCCTCAGCTTAAAAAAACAGAAAAAGTGCTTTTGTCTCACATTCTGAGAAGAGACTAAGCAAAATGAAGCAGCAATGTAGTGCTCTGGCCCTCTTATCTAAGTTGCATGCCCATAATGCGAGCACCCTACCAACCATCTGGTTAGTTCAGCAATGCATGATTAGTCCTTACATTAGAGCAGGTTTTACTTTCACTGCTCAGTACACAGTTAGAAATACAGAGAACCGCCGCTCTGTTCGCGATCAAACTTCGCACGAAGGTCGCATTTTGTGGTCTATTTTGTTTGACACCAGGAACAATGACGGTACTTGCCTGTTTATTCTGAAAATAAATAAAAACGGTTTTCGCCTATGGAAAAATGGGGGCTGATTTGAACGTGCGAGCCAGTGCAAGCTGAGCTTGGAACAACAGCACCACCTGCGGTATGCAAAGCAAAACGGACAATGGGGGCCAAATGAGGTAGTACACGATCAGAAAATCGCTCGTCCCTAGTTTACAATGGTCACAGATAGTTGCATAACAACTGGTACCACTCACAATAAATATTCCCACGGTTCATCGTTGCCAATAATTTGTTTCCTGTTACCTCACTTGGCTCCTTCCTGCCATGGAAGGAGCGTGAATCCCCATTGTCTGTTTCGCTCTGCATACCCCAGGTGGCACCGCCGTTCCAATATCAGCTTGCACTGGCTTGCACGTTCAAATCGGCCTCCATTTTCCCATGGGCGAAAATAGTTTTTATTTATTTTCAGAATAAACAGAAGTACCGTTGTTGTTCCTGGTGTCAAACAAAATAGACCACAAAATGCGACCTTCGTGCGAAGTTTGAGCGCGAACAGAGTGGCGGTTCGCTCAGGAAAATTTTTTACAAGTGTTCCAATTATCGTCGTACCACCATGTACACAGCCTGCTTGAAGGGGATCTGAAGCAAGTCATGAAAGTGGTCAGTACTACCAGCGGAAAGCTCATAATTACCCTGTGAAATTTGCCACCTCTTCCTGCGCTTACTTTGAATCCCCACTATTCTTCGTGCCGCCTTTACGCACCACACAGCAGGAGCCCTGTTATTGGCCAGTTTTTTTTTGTGCCCTTCCAGTAACAAACAAACATCATTCTTCCACCATCTGCTATCCATAGAGACATTCGGTTAATTAGTGTTGCCTGCACCACCCTTACATGCCACCAGGTGCATCATGTTCCTTTCTTTAGAAAATTTACCTTACACCTCGTAGCAAGGCGCCTTGTGGGAAGGAATTGCTGCTGTGATCTGCAGCTGTTTTGTAGGTCCGTCCAAATATCTCATTGAGCAGTGTGTGTACCAAAGAGTTCGGTGAAACCGAGTTCTCGCTGCTTTTTTACTGTGCATTCCCATGGGGACGAAAGGACAAGAGTTACACGACATATTTACAAAGACACAAACTGCTACTGGAAGGGCCTCCATTTTTCCTTTGCATGCTCAAACGCATTTGAGAAAGCACTGGCTGTGCTGATGGATGCACAGACTGCTACGGCCGCATCAATATGGCACTGGAGCGATGTGCAGGAACGGCGAAATTCCACCCACGTGCTAAGTTTGGCTTATGCTGGTTTGTGTTTCTTCATCGCACACACAACAAATGTCTCCACCATGCAGTTCATTGGTGCGTTTAACAAGAAGTCTTTCACTGCCCGAGCCTGCACGCTGTTACCTTCCACAGCATTACAAATGGCTCGGGAGAAAGGGGAAGAAACAGCTTCATGAATACTGACAGCATTAGCAACATTACTGCCAGAAGAGATTAAGCCAACTGTGCTGTGTGTGGGAGGGTGCACGGGACCCCTTTCATTGTGAATTCGAAATTTTAGCATCAATAGCAATGAATACGTTATGCCACTGTTTTGTTTTTTAATAAAACACGTCCAGACACAAGGCTGTGCGATAGCTGCAGCCTTTGATGACAGTGGCAAGAAGTTGCTACGAAAAGGCGTTAATTTGCAATAAAGCTTTCTGGATTCATAACAATGGCTATCTGCACTGATTAAAGGGACACTGAAGTGATTTGTAAACAATGCGGGATTACGAGCGCAAATTGTAGTCCGGAGTCCCTAGGCCCTGTTTCGACCACTCTGAGCGCGTTTACGCGAATTTATTTAGTAGAAAAATCAATTCGAAAATGCTGTCCTCCTCTCTGCACTCTCGCCCATTTTCTTTGGCGTTTTCGTGTGACGTCAGCAGGAGAGGAGCTGGCAATTGGCTGCGCTTCTGCACGGCTCGCCGACCTTCCGCGACCGTGTCAGTCGGCACAACATTTAGTCCGCCGGCCGCCGACGGGTCATGGCAATTCGCTCGATCAGTTGAAACTAAGCCACAACACGTTTGTGAATGGAAGAATGTGCCTTTCTTTACTTCGTTAGTTTGTACTCTGTATCTAGCTCCAAGTCAAGGTCGCTTCACACAAGCGCTGCACAAGCGTACATGCGACGCTTCGCTGACTGGTACGCCAGTAGGAAAATATAAGGCCTCTTGAAGGGTTAGAAGAGTCAGCGAAGTCAGTATAGGTACTAAGGAAATAAAATCAACTGATATTTTTACCGTACAGCGTAAACTAGGGTGCGGGAAGCACTTTTTTGCGCTGGGCGAACAAGCACAGCAGTCAGCAGCACGACTACGCATCTGCGAACGCTTTTCCGTCTAAGAAATGCAATTGCTAGACGTGAGCTATTGTGGAAACTCGGGGGACGCGTACTGCACGAGCGCAATACAACAAATAGTCACCTAAGCTGCTTAAAATAATAAAACTAAATAAAAGTGTAAACTGGTTATACATTATATACCTTATATTTCCAGTGTCTGCAGCGCTCTCGCCCGTGGCCGTATGGTCTGGAGCGCTAGGTATATCATCGCAAATGTTTTGCCCGTCACAAGTTCGAATCCCCGCGGGGACAAGCTTTTTTTTTTTTTTTTTTTACAAGGTAACTTTTTTGTTTTTCGCCGATGTTTTCTATACTGAGTTCACCTTTTTTTGGGCCGCAACGTTCACTGCTCCACGAACTAGTCCGCAGAACTCGCGCAGCTTGGCACTGGCGCGCTAGCGAGTTCTCGTTGGCGTGCTGTTGCCATAACCACCAACTGCTTGCGGGCAGTGGGCACAGGCCAGAATCAACAGACCCTTGGCCTGGTGCGAACACGCTTTTTACGATACAGGCATGAGTGAGGCAAGCTCCAAATATGGGGGAAAAGCGCATGCATTTGTGCGTCTGCGGGGGGAGTTCATGCACTGCGTAGGCCTCGGCTAGTGAATGCTACGATTCCAAGCCGCCCTGGGAGGCTTATCTAATGCATTTTACAGCCGACAACATGGCAGAAGCGCGGTACTATGATTACTGGGATATTGAGAATGCCCATCCAACGACGCCATCGGATGTCAAACATGTTGTTTTACAGAACCGAAACCGAAACCGAAACTTGTTTGGTTGCTAACCTTGGGCATCGTCCAATCACGGTGCCCCCTCCTCCCAACGTCACAGCTTAGTAGGTGCGGCCGCCGCAAACCGCGCATGGTAGTTTTTCTTCTTTCGCGCTTTGTAAAATAATTACCGATTTGTCAACCGGATAAACGATGAAAAGTGTGCTAATTTGAGCCAGTCTACGCAGTGCAAGCAAAAACGGGAGCTTGACAAATTCACTTCAGTGTCCCTTTAAAAGCTGTTGAGAAGCACTTTTTTTTTTTTTCAACATGCTTCTGTTACCCCTTTGCATAATATAAATTAGCACTTTGGGAAAACTGAGCTTGCTTTGTTAAAAAAATTAAACCTGCATGGCATCGCTCGTACTAACTTCCTTCAAAGAAACGAGTGCAACAGCCAAACTTCGTACAAACCCTGCCTTGGTGTTAAGTGCAATGCAATAACGAGCCAGCTTACAGTTTCCAATCGAAGGAGGTTCCAGATGGACTGCTGGCGCTGTTCTTGCTCAACGGACAGGGCTCGGCTGATGGACACTATTTGCTCGGACAGCTTGTGGATGCACCAGTTCAACTTGCACAGCTCGTGATAGGCCCCAAGCATGCTTCTGCAAGGCAGAAAGTTGTCGACAGACCCAAATCAACGGTGAAGAGACGCCCAGAGACACCTTTCATCGTGCGTGTAGTGGTAGGGTTCAAAGGAGACAAAAATGCCAGGACATTCCAAGAACTCCAGGCCTTTTCTTCAAACGTGCAGAGCAGCATATGTAGCAACTTCTTAGTACTGTTCTGCTCACATGATAAACCTAAATAATGACCTTTCAAAAACTGACGTTGAGCCCAAATCTCTTTGCAACAACTCCTCCCTTTGCAAGTAGACAAATTTACTGAAATCCACAATACATACATACTCAGAGAGCTTTAAACGAGCCATGTCATGCTGAATATTTCTGAGCGCCGGCACGACCTCCCCCCCCTCCCCCATCCCCAATTATTTTGGTACCAAATGGGGGGGGGGGTGTGTGGAATGTAAGAGTCCACTACCTTTGTCCATCATCACATTACACATTACGACTATTTTGTTATGACTTAGAGATTTTATTTACCTTTCGTTACTTTTAAAATTTCTTTCTCTTTTCTCTCCCTCCTTTACTTCATAAGCCCCCCTCCCCCTTTAAACGACATCCTCCATATGGCACTGGCTCCCACTGTTACAGACCAATTCTCATTCACAGGAGTGTCACCAGTGGTCTTTTTTAATTCATACCCAAGTTGTTCGTTTTGTGTGTGTGTGTGTGTGTGTGTGTGTTTGTGTGTGTGTGTGTGTGCGCGTGCGTGAGAGAGAGAGAGAGAGAGAGAGAGAGAGAGAGAGAGAGAGAGAGAGAGAGAGAGAGAGAGAGAGAGATTTTATGCTCTACTCACTAGGAACTAGGACTGCGAGTGACAAAGAGAACAAAATGCAGACCAAAAAGCCGGCGCGTGACACGGCCCGAGTGGTGAAAGCGGTGGAAGCACGCACTTGCTTGTGCCGCTCCAGACAGGCCACGCAAGAGATAAGCCGGTGGAGAAAAGGCAGAACACAATGAAGGCTGGGGAGCCTGCCACATCGTGCGTAACTGAGAGGACAACATGCATGCAGATTCCCAACCAAAGGCAAACAAATTGCAGGGCAATGGAAAGGAAAGCAAAATGAACGATAGTAGGAGGCGACAAAGAAAGCCATGCCACATCTGAGAAGGAAACCAGGGCTGGCTTCTCACTTGTCTGCTACGGAGATTTCCGCTCCTTGCATCAGCATCAAATTTCAAATGCTCTTTTTAATGGGGAGTGTGCTGGGACCACGCTGGTCGGCCATAAAAAGTAGGTCACACAGTTGGGCCTCTACTATACTGGCCACAGAATTCAAAGAATATCAAAAAAGAGAGAGAGAGAAAAAAAAAAAAATCCAGGTCTTTTCACTTCACCACTTCACTGGTGTTCGAGCGTTTTAAGGACCTGTGCGCACTTTGAGTGGGTATGCACAGCCAAAATGAGCAGGCCAAATATATTCTCACGGCAGTGCGGTCGTGCTGTGTTGGTACCTATGGCCTCTGCTGAAGTCAGCAGGGGCATCAGTCATTTTTAGAGCTTCAGTAGCATATGCCAATTGTATGCACAGGTCGCTTTCAAAGCTACACGTGCACACACTGCCGCAGCTCTCCAATGGCTAATCTGCCACACAGCTGCCCATAATACGTAGCCCTGGATGCTGCACAGAGCCAGGGATGCAGCTCGGCAGAGACCAGCGCACTATGTGTACAGCTGTGCTCCACAATTACTAATTTCTGCTTGGGACATTTCGTGGACAGGCAAAAGCTGGGGAGCTCCCACAGGAGGGGACATTCACGTACCCCATGTGGCCAAAGCAGAAGTCACTTATACAGTTTGTATGCACATTTATGCGCGCCTGGATATTTTGTGCGGCACGAGCACTGGGTCAGAAAGCCAACGTAACAGTGCATGCCGAGTGCTGAAGAAAGAAGAAGGCATGTTCTTCGGGAGAACACCAACTCCTCACATCACCACCGACGCCCGAAAGAAAAATGCTGTTTTCAGTGATTCCATGAAATACCCATGTTTTCTGAAGAGTAGGGGCTTTGTGGAAGAGTGCCCCAGTGTAGGAAATGATGCCCCTGAACCACATGCAACTTGCTTTCAGTTGTGTACAATCTTAAAGACATAGCATTAAAGAAAACATGCTCTGAAGCAACCGCTTTGAGTTACACATTCTTCAATTTAATAAGTACCGAAATACATACAGTACATGACAAGATTATTCGAATGAATTTTTTTCCAGAAAATATGCCTATGACAAAACGGGAATTTCACTGGGCAGGTCATTTTCTGCAAGACAAACTTTTACACGATTGTGACGAAGAAGTGCTAGTTCCTCCCAATGTTCTTAAAGAAAGGATGCTGTCTGACAGGTCACAATACATCTAGACATGACTCTTCTAGCCAAGTGCCCGACTGCAAGCATAACTAACAGACAGTAGCACTGGGGCAGCTTCTGTCCCTTGCTAGGCACAGACGCGACACTTCTTGCATGGTGCAGAACATTGATTAGATGTGGCAATAAGCTGTGCACCGCATCTAAGTTGAACTAAAAGATACCAAATCAAAATTACCAAAAGAAAAGCATGAAAAAAAAAAAAAAAAAACATTTAAAATGAATGACAACCGAAATTTTCTGAGCAGAACAGCACCACCTAAAACACCCTAAGGTGAAGTGGTCTTGCTGGCAATGTCGGGAAACATTTATACTAAATGGATTTTTAGCTCCACTGTCCACTGACTTAAGCTGGCCAGTCGCCAAGATAAATGCTGGCAGCCAGGACACTAAATCGCAATGCAAACTGCTTTTACTTGTACATGAAAACTTATCTTTGTACACTAAAATGGTAAGACTAATGGCATTTTAATATGCAAGGTTTCACTCCCACAAGAGCATCTGTGTCATGAGTTTCAATTTTACGCGACATGAAGAAAGCACGGCGAACCTAGTTGACACGAAGGCTAGCTTTCGTTCGCCTGGTAAAGAAGCAGTGGTAAATTCTATTGCTGACAACGATTTTTAAAATAAATAGCCCACACAATGCGAAATTTGAGATCAAACGAGCATGCTGTTTGGAAGAATGTTGGAACACCTCTAGGGAAAGGAGCAGGCAGCCGTGCCTGCACTTGAATGTTAAGACGAGCATTACATACAATTTTTTATTGGAAAAGATTTGAAAATGAAGAATTCAACACTAATTACTCATACAAACGTTGACAGTTATATGATTTTTAGAGCACTTTACTAAGACCTGAGCTGGCTAAAAAGATTTAGGTCTTGTGACACGTCTACAGTTATAGCGACATCTTGAGATGCCAAACGTCCACATAAGCGCGAGCAAGCAGGGTATGCTGTTAACGATTAATGTTGCAACCTGCGGTGCTACCAATGCCAGCAGCACCTCTGCACATTTTTGCAGGAAAGTACATCGCTTTTATGGCATGTAACTCTGCTCAGTAACAGGATACCTCATGTAGGGGGTGACGTGCTTCAGGACACGCTCTTCCTCCTGGTCAAGCTCCTGGAGAACCCGGCACATTTCCGTGCACGTTCTGGACACACTTTCGTAGTCTGCAACACAAAGAATGGCCCCTGCAGCTGTGACAACAATGCAATCCCTGTTTCCCAAATGCGATCGCAGGACCCACACACACGACTCGTGGACAGAGAGCGAGTGAAGGCGGCAAACCTGTTTACAGCACAAAAGCTAGGATTCTTCACGGCCCATGAGCCGAGGCATGTGCCAGGACCCCAGAGATGGTGCAGTGCCCCCTTGCAACTTTGGGAGTCGTTAACACAATTGAAAATAAATTCACCGTGGGGAAAAGAAAGAAGAGACGTCAATCGAGTCCAGCTTGTTCAGCTAGCTGAGAACAATTTGCCTCCTTTTCAGGTGCCTTCTCCACACAAAGAGGAGTGAACAAGGCCTGGAAACACCTTCGTGCATATTCAATAAACTGGACTTCAGCAAGCACCTCTGCTTTTGCTTACAATGAACCCCACTAACCATACGGGCTTCAACTTCCAGAAGAGCTAAGGGAATAAAATCTTTACACAAGCGGCATTACCCATACTGCTCTGTGGGACTGTGTACCTAAGCACTGAGGTAGGGTGCTTCAGGACCCGTTTAACATTCTAAGTATCAGAGTGGTGTTTTTATTGCCGGATTTTTTCTAAGCAATCTTGAAACCAAACTTCTTTAAACTCAACAGATGCAAGATGTGTGTATAAAAATACGTGCACACTAAGGACAACATCAATGCACAAAGTGCCCTTGTCTTCATTTTATTCTGTGCGCATATCATGCCCACGAACTGCAGATTACTAGCACCAAATGTTTACGTTCTACATATATTGTTTGGATCAGTGCTTACTGGCCCAGCAGTCATAAAACAGCACTTCAATATGTGAGTGCATGATCAATAATGAAGTATAACATTATCCTAGTTGCGTACACCACCATAGACTGCCAGTAGGGGGTCAGCACGATGCAAGCATTGTTTTAACGCCTGCGCCTAACAATTTCATTCTGGCAACAGCTACTCGAGAGAGCTTGCCGAATGCACCCCAGCCCACACTAATGCTAGACTCTGCACCCGATTCCTTTCCCCAAGTTGGGATCAGCACTGGCAACTTGCACAAGACATTCAACCACCTGTTCTTGTACCTAATTACCTTGGCTAAAGGGGAGGCTCTCTCTTTGGCTGTTTGACACTACTCTCAATTTCATCATCTTTAACAGCATTTTTTTAATATTACTCCTAAAACATTTATTGCAGAGGTCTTTTCTAGATTCACACATTTTCTATTTATTCATTTCCCTCACTTCTCTAAATATGACCTCCTAAATACCCACTCTAGACAAGCTGCACATAATTTTGGAGAGATGGTATCTCTTTGTTTAACACTCTCCCTCCCCATCAAGGAACTTCTCATTTTTGTTATGAAAAATTATCGCGCCCATACATTCTTGGTATATGTCCTCAAAGAGCCCTGTTCAGCCCCCTCTCAACCTTGCCCTCTCACATATCACTAGGTGCACATTTATAACAAGCCCTTGCACTCAAAAGTCAGTGTGTCATTAAATTCCTCACAAGCACTCTCAGCGATGATCTCAGCACTGCGCAGCCTTATCCTTCAAAAGAATGAAAAGGCATGCTGACTATTTTTAGCCCCAGATATCATTTCAGTCCCCTTACCTTTTTTCTGCTTGCCCCTCTCGCAAAGTTCCAGCAATCTGGCCATACTGGAAGAGGAAACAATTTTTTGCTTGTCACGGCATGAAAGAACAGGGCGGCGTGAAAGGAGAATTTTCCCACTAAAAATGCAAGCTCACATATCGTCGATAATCTCAAGCGGTGTACACTGGCTGTAGGGCGTCCTCTGGCTGTCCTCAAGTATGCTGCACAGCGAGTTAAACTTGTTGAAGTAGTGCTCAACCTTCTTGCGCTGTAACAGGGAAAGCGAGGCACATTGCAAGGATGCATCATCAAAGCATGCAAGCATGCCCACAAAAGAAGCGCTCTGGCAAGAGTGAACTCGGTTTCAACTACAGTGGAACCCTGATAATACGACTTTCAAGGGACCGCGAGAAAGCGTCGTATGACCGGGGTGTCGTACGACCGGGGTTAGGGTGAATTCCGGCCTTGTAAGCGGTCTTACATGACAGGTGAGCTAAGAACTTTTTAGACTACTATATTTAGCGCGTTCTCGCGTGATTTGCGAATGTTTGTCTGAAATCCCAAGTTTAAAAAAAGAAAAGCCTATGCTGTGCCTTCCTCCCTCCACGGCGTCCGAGGTAGCTCGCCAGCCAAGCTCCGTGCGCTACGCGACACCAATGCCAGCTGGCGCTACTTAGGGCCCGTCAGCCGGGCGCCTTGCGCGCGCGGGATGAGGCTGACGTGGTCGAGCAAATTGAGAAGGGAAAAACAGAGCGTGAAACTGCCAAGGCTAAGCAAAACGAATGATAGTACAAGGCGGAGATGAAAAAAACGGAATTCCACTATGAACGGTCCCTTTGAACGGTCCCGTGCCGTCGCTGTTGGGTCAAAATGCTCAACACATGGATGTTTTCGTTTCCCACAAGACCCAGCAACGCGAAAAACAGATAAGATGATTCAATCTTCGCGAGTAAACCCTGTTGCGGCAAAATTATAGCGCGGTCTTGCTACAGCGACTGCTGCAGCAGCCAGCGAGTGACCTAAAATGGCGGTGCCAACATTTACGTTGTGGTAATCCGGCAATAGTGGTGGTGGACAATCCCGCGCGATGGACATGTTCCGGCGGAGTATGAAGATGTGGCGTGAGATGAGATAGGATGGAACATGGCGGACTCGGCTGGGCTACGTGTGTGCAGCCGGATCGGCTGAGCAGTGGACCTTGGCGGAGCGGGACTCCCAGTAAAGGTGTAATCGAGGGGGCTCAGTGTCTTTCTGGGGAACCGCGGCCGGGTGCAAGAACCCCGGTACCACATTTGGCGCCCTGAACGTGGGGCCGGTTGTGGTTCCTGGGAAGGACATTGTGGTCTTCTTCCTTGTTTTGGTGTTCCGCGGTGGGCATTTTGCGGGGCGAATTACGTTGGCGTTTTTGAGTGGCTCTCGGGATTTTTCGGTAGCCCTCCTCGTGATTTGAGGCGCCTTTGTAGTGGCTTCTGTTGTTTATAACCATTTTTTCTTCCCGTGTTCGCTTCGCGGCTCGCGAGAGCATTTCTTCCCAGGGACATGCCTGCCCGTGGAGCTTCTACCCGTCGGCGCCCCTTGGTTGCTTCGCGTGAGCCCGCAAGGGATGCGGACGCCACTGGGCTCGTCGGCGTGCTCCGCCCGATCATGGACCTCTGCGAGAACCTCACGAACCGGCTGGCGGGTCTCGGGCTAGAAGGCGGTGGGTCCGAGCATGGGTCATCGTTCCAGCCGAGCATTTCGGTGCCACGGTTCACGGGCTACGATGACCGCAAGACCGTGGCGGACTTCCTGAGCGATCTCAATGTTTACAAGACGGCGTCGGGTGCTTCGGACGAGTTCGTGTTGACCCGTGTCCTGCCGGTTGCCCTGGAGGCATCGGCTGGTCGTTGGTGGCGCCTCCAGACCCCGTTCGCGTCCTGGGCTGACTTCGAGGCACGCTTCCGCGAGGAGTTCTTGCCTCCCGACTACGACTACCGCATCCGCCGTGAGCTGGAGGCACGTACGCAGCACCCGCGCGAAGGCTTGCTCGAATACATTCGAGCTATCCAGGAGCTCTTCAAGCGAGCTATCCCGGGTGCGTCTGACGCGGAAATGGTAAAGCACGTCGTGCGGCGTTGCCATCTGCGCTTCCGACCTTTCCTGCACGGTCGTGATTACTCCAGTTTGGAGGAGATGGCGCGATCAGCTCGAGCAATCGAGGACGCTCTGATATCAGAGCTGAGTTATATACCCCCTCCGCCAGTAGGGGAGGCACTTGAGCCAGCTTGCGCATGGAGAGACACCTATGAGACTTCGCCACAGCGAAGTCCACAGCCGCGTACGGCAGCGGCGGGCTTGAATTCCCCCCGCGCACGAGGTCCTTCTGCCCTTGGCGACAGGCAGTTGGAGCGCGGAAGACCACTAGATGGTGCAGCCCACGGCGGGAACTCCCCGCAGCGGTTAGAGCCAGGGTTCCTGCGTTGGGAAAACAGGCACTCTTTACTGGCAGGCTCACCGCTCCCCGACCCGAGTCTCTCCCTTGGGGGTCGGCAACGAAATCCTCTGAACTCCAGAGGTCCTTCTCGTCCGGTCGTCGAGACAGGAGGGTCGCGGGGCTACACGCCCAATGGAAATCAAGCTGGCGGCTGTTACCAATGTGGACAGCCAGGACACATCCGTCGTGAGTGTCCGCGTGTGATGGCTGGTCGCCGAAATACAAATAGCCATCGAGATGAAGGAATGCAGCCCGAGGCAATGATGGTGACTAACCCATCACTGAGTGGCCCAGAATTGGCTGGTGGCGAGGACTGGTTCCTATTACCCACTGCTTGCCGTGTTGAAGCACGCACACAGCCCATAGCACCACATCTTTCTGTTCACGTTCTTGAAACGGATGTTTCTGCATTGGTTGATACCGGCGGCAGTTTGTCGCTCATTGGTGATACTGTCTTTGAACTTTGCCGAGCACGTGGTGTTAAGTTGCGCCAATGTAGCACCCGTTTGCAAGTGGCCAATGGTGCTGTTGTTCAAGCACGTGGTGCTGTGCGCTTGCACATTTCTTACGCAAGCAGAAGGTGTCGGCAGCGCTTTACGTACTGCCCTGGCTTGGCAGTACCCATGATTTTGGGCCGGGATTTCATTATTCGCGAGGGCCTACTGCTTGACTTGGCGGGAGGTAGTTACAGATTGGGCAATGACGCAGAATTGATACCTTTTCTGGTGTCAACGCATATCTGTACCGTGCCAAGGTCAGCCGCAGTCTGACTGATTGTAGGGTTTAACGCGCCGACGCAACGCAGGCGATGAGGCGCGCCGTAGTGGAGGGCTCCGGATTAATTTTGACCACCTGGGGATCTTTAACGTGCGCCGAAATCTCGAACACACGGGCGTTTTTGCTTTTCGCCTCCATCAGAAAAGCGGCCGCCGCGGCCGGGAATCGAACCCGCGACCTCGTGCTCAGCAGCGCAACGCCTTAGCCACTGAGCCACCACGGCGGGTAGGTCAGCCGCAGTCGCAACGAAATCCGTGTTGCCTGAGCGAATCAGGCAGTTGCTTGAGGAGTGTCCTTGCAGTGACTATGAGAGGGAGCAGCTCGCCTATGTGCTGGAGCCGTTTGCTGAAATGTTCACGGAGGCCCCTGGGCGGACAACAGTCCTTCAACATCGCATTGACACGGGAGACGCCCCCCTCCTTGGAGCTGCAATCCACGGCCGCTCAGCATCCAGAAGAAGGCGAAACTGGATGTCGCCCTTGACGAGATGCTGAACACGGGGGTTGTGCGGCCGTCGCAGAGTGCCCATGCATCTCCAGTCGTGTTGGCGCCAAAAAAGGACGGCAGTGTGCGTCTCTGCGTGGACTACCGTCGTCTCAACGACGTAACTGTAAGAGACGCATATCCTTTTCCTGCCGTAGAATCCATCATTTCCTCACTTGGTGGTGCCCGCGTGTTTACCACTCTAGATTGCTCACGCGGCTTTTTGCAAATTGAAATGCACCCTGATGATATTCCTAAAACAGCTTTCACATGCTACAGGGGTCTTTTCGAGTTTGTGCGCATGCCGTTTGGGCTGAAGAACTCCCCGAGCTCGTTTCAAAGATTAATGGACATCGTCCTTGACGATGTACGCCATAAGTACGCGATGGCCTATATGGATGACGTCGTCGTCTTTTCGCGCACCTTTGAGGGGCATCTCGTGCATCTCAGAGATGTGCTTGACCGCATGAAACGCGCCGGTCTCACCATCAATCCTAAGAAGGTCCAACTCGCGACAAGCAAAGTTGACTTGCTCGGCTTTGTCGTGGACAAGGGAGAGCTTCGTCCTAACGATGCCAAACTGAAAGCAATTACAGAGTATCCGTGCCCGCGTGACGTTAAGAGCTTGCAGCGCTTCTTGGGCATGATAGCCTTTTACCGCAGCTTCATCCCTCATTGTGCGGAGCTATCACGTCCGCTAAACCAGCTACTACGGAAAGGCGTGAAATGGCAATGGGAAGAGGCTGAACAGCAAGCTTTTGAAGCACTGTCTCGCGCAATCGCAGCAACAGCGGCGTTAAGAATACCGGACCTTAACAAACAATTTGTCTTGCAGACCGATGCTAGCGACTATGGACTGGGCGCAGTGCTGATGCAGGAGTTTGAGGGCGTTCTCCGTCCGGTCGCATTTGCTAGCCATACGCTCACTCCGGCTGAGCGCAATTACACGGTCACAGAACGTGAGTGTCTAGCAATTGTGTTTGCACTAAAGAAATTTGACATGTATCTTGACGGTGCCTCTTTCACCATTCAGACAGACCACATGGCATTAACGTGGCTGCAGCGTTTGCAGAACCCTGCTGGTCGTCTTGCGCGCTGGGTGCTTGCGCTTCAGCGCTACGATTTTACTACCCAGCACAGGAAGGGTTCGCAGAACCAAGTCGCTGACGCGCTATCGCGCGCGCCCCTGCCGCCATCTTCAGACGCGGAAGCGCCGGCGCTGGTGGCTGCAGTGGATGCTGACGCACGCTGGGGTACGCTGGTGAGCAGGGCAGATCTTCTCGCGGCGCAACGTGCCGACGGACTCTGCCGTAAGATCATTGAGCACGTCGGGGCACAGGGCGCAGCTCCCACCAGCAACAGCGGTGAGTTTGATACATATGTGTTGGCGGAAGACGGTCTCCTGCTACGCTATATCCCGCAGGACGATGACGAAGCTAATTCCCCATTCCGCGCTGTTGTACCGCGTACGCTTCGGAGGGCTTTCATCCGTTACTTTCATGATTCAGCTCTGGCTGGACACAGCTCTGGCAGCAAAACTTATGAGAAGTCATGCCGGACTGTCACGTGGCCGGGAATGAGGCAGGATGTGCTGCGGTACTTCAGGAGCTGTCACGTGTGTCAGACAGCGAAACCCCGCGTCGGTTGCCCGCCCGGATTGATGCAGTCTGTTGAGAGTAAGAGCCCCTGGCAAATCGTTGCTTGCGATATCATGGGCCCTTACCCCCGCAGCCCGCGTGGGAATTGTTATTTGTTTGTGGTGACGGACCATTTCACGAAGTGGGTAGAGCTGTTCCCGCTACGTACCGTCAATACACCGAATGTATGGAGGTGCCTAATGGAAGTGTTTTCGTGCTTTGGGTTCCCCGCACAGCTCATAACGGATAATGCTACGTATTTTACGAGCAAATTGTTTGAGGACAACTGCCAAGCTGTAGGCGTGAAACACAATCGTACGACCACCTATCACCCTCAGGCAAACATAACTGAGCGTGTGAATCGCAATCTCAAGGCGATGCTAATTGCTCATACGGAGCAACACAAGGATTGGGATGCTAAGCTGCCTGAGATTGCATTTGCCACTCGCACCACGGTGAATCGCTCAACCGGGTTTACGCCGGCTTATTTGAACTACGGTCGGGAAATGACATTTCCTCTTGACAGGACACTTCCAGAAACGGAGGCGGGTTCCGGTCTGTTGCCCCATGCTGTGGCCGTCCGCCAGCGCCTGCGCGACGCGATACAGGCTGCCCGGGAGCAGCTTGACGTTTCTCGTCTCCAGCAGGCGGAGCAGTACAACCGGTGTCGTCGAGATGTTCAGTTTGCGGTTGGCGACATGGTTCTCCGGCGCACTCATCCACTGAGCGATGCCTCACGCAAGTTTGCCGCGTCACTAGCCCCTAAATGGGAGGGCCCTTTTACCGTAAGCGAGAAGCTGTCTTCCATAACGTATCTTTTACGCCACAGCAGTACAGGTGAACATGCAGGCCCGGTTAATATAGCAGACCTTAAACAGTACCACGTGGACTGATCTGCTTTTGGCCGCAACGCCTCTTGTTTCTCAATGGCGTCTGCGCACCCGTCATGTTAACTTTCTATGGGATGTATCTAGAGTATCCTTTTTAGGCTTTTTTTTTTTGTTTCGGATTACCTATTCTTGGCCCTTAATTTGATGATTGATCAGTACCACGTGATGCGCTTCTTTATTTTTTTTATTTTTCCCCCTGCTGGAATTGTGTTCTTTCCGGGCGTTAATTTTTGCTTCTTTCGCGTCCAGAATCCATTTTGGCATTCGCTCCGGCTGTGCCCGCATTCACCGCCGACCCGTGTGGAGGACTTTCCCCACTGCCACATCCACATGTGCGTGGTGCATGACCCGGTGGCATTCTGAGTTCCTGACTCCCTGGCCTTGGGGCTACCTTCTTGGCTCCACGGCTCTTGCTCCGGGCCGTGCCTGCTCTCTACTCTCCACTGTGCTACCTTGGCGTGTGTGCTGTGGGTCTTGAACCGGACGTTTCGGTGGTGCTCTCGGTTCCACTCCGGCGCTGCGTACCTCTCGCCGGGGGGCCCTATCTGCTACCTCTGGTACTGTTGAACAGACCGTCATCGGTTCATGGGATTCCTCCAGTGGCGCCAGCGATCCAGCGGCGTCCATGGCTGTTCCTGGGCTGATTTGATCCTGTGGCTGCTGTCCCGGAGGATGTCCCGAGTTCCAAGATTGCTGTAGACATCTCTTTCGTGGACTGTGACGTCATCTTGGGGCTCCGATGCGGATGCTTCGAGTTACTCTTTAACTGTCGGTTGGCTCGAGGACTGCGCGTCGGCCTTTTCTTCGGAGGGGGGGGAGAGTGTGGTAATCCGGCAATAGTGGCGGTGGACAATCCCGCGCGATGGACATGTTCCGGCGGAGTATGAAGATGTGGCGCGAGATGAGATAGGATGGAACATGGCGGACTCGGCTGGGCTACGTGTGTGCAGCCGGATCGGCTGAGCAGTGGACCTTGGCGGAGCGGGACTCCCAGTAAAGGTGTGATCGAGGGGGCTCAGTGTCTTTCTGGGGAACCGCGGCCGGGTGCAAGAACCCCGGTACCACAACGTGTATTTGCCATTGCAGCGGACGCACGTGAATGTAGGCACCCTAGCAAAGAAACCAGCGGAGTGACAACGTCACTTTGAAAATCACTGATAAGCAGGGAGCAGAGAGGGGGAAAGAGCATCGTGAAAGGAAGAAACTTGGATCGAGCGGCGAGGAAAGCGGGTCTTGAGTCATCGAAGTGGCTTTGCGTCGTAGTGTTTTCGCATTCGTTAGCGGCTCAATGGGAGCTTCAAATTCACGGACCGCCAGCCACCTGAACCCTGAACTACGACTTCTCGTGGTTGGCGCATTGGCGTACTACGGCCGCGTGAGGCCATCGATGGTCAACTCCCGCTCACGAGTACCCGCCTGCTTGCACGCGTCTGTTCAGCAAGTGGTCTCGCCTGCATGCGGACCTTTGCACATGAAGCAGCGTCAAACGGGGGTTAAGAATAAAGGTCGGGACGAGGCAGCGAAGCGGTGTAAAATATGGGGAAAACGCCGGTTTATCCCAGCCCGGGTCCCTCGTATGAAGCGGACCGCGTGCACCTGAGCGTCATATCATCAGGGTTTTTAATGCATTGTTTCTATGGGGCGTTTGCTGGGACCACAGTGATCCGGCATAAGAAGCGGGTCGTCGTAAGTCCGGGGGACGTACCAGCGGGGTTCCACTGTACACATTTGAGATAAAAAAAGTATAAACAGCTTTATGCAGCAACTGTGTGCGTGCATCCTCAAGAGAAATGATTCAACAAAAGGCATTCAAAGAATGCAGTGAGTGATGCCAAACATGAAGCATAACAAGCTTTAGCTGTGCTGCTAACGGCCACTTCATACTCAAAGCTATACAAGCTTGGATTCTTGGCGTTATTCAACTTAAAATTAAGACCTTCCTTTATGTCACACGGCCAAAGGTACCGTTTGTTTTTGGAACGGCGCAGCAACTCACCTGCTTGTCAACCTCGCTGAGCAGGTCGTCACAAACACACCACCTTTTGAGCAAACTGCCAGTGTCAATGTCAGCTGGAGGTCGACCTGGTGAAGAGATGACAAATGCCAGATTTCACGGCATAAGATGAGGCTGTGTACAGACAAGCAAGACCAATGGAGAAATTCCTTCCTTCTGTCTGCTTGAAAGGTGGCCAACAAGAAGTGGTGATAATCACGCACCGAGCATGCATTCAAGAGTCACGTGACGAACAGAACGAGAAGCGCGCACACAAGCTCTCAAACAGGGTTCATGCTGGTATCAAAGAAAAAAATTCAAGGGTTTTCAAGGACTTTCAAGGCCCAGCCAGCCTATTTTCAAGGACCATGTTGAGGGCCTTACTTCCACAAAACACAAGTTTCAATGCATCAAGATGTATTATTTATTGCATAAGAGGTTTCTCACTTCGCACAGTAAAAGTACATTAGCAGGCCCAATTCTCTAAAACGACGGGCCGTCGCTTTGAAATGACGGGGCAGCACCATGCAAGTGCATGTGTTCCAGGGTTTGGGGCTGTCACTTTGAGGGGCGAGAAAGCGGGCGAAATGGCACTGCAGTGCACCGACAGCAGGGCGCAAAGCGACACGCGCTGCTCCCCGTCGCTTTGCTTGGCACTTTGCACCCTGCTGCCGGTGCACCGCAGTGCCATTTCGCCCGCTTCTCTGTGAAGGCGTTGGGTCCACAGAGTGCTCGCTTTGCGAGGGCACCAAAAAGTTCTTCATGGTGCTACTGACTGCTGCCTCACGTCATGATTGGAGCTTTTCGCATAACTTTTCAGCGCCGACTCTCCCATAGCAGCGATGTCAAACGTTTTTGCGCAAGGCTAGCATTGCGCCCGATGTGGACTCGCCGGTCCAATGCAAGCTAATGGCTATAACTGTCGTTCAGCCACGAGCATTGAAACTTGGATTTACCAGGCATTATTCTAACTCAGTTACTGCGTGCAGTAATTTCAACAGCACACATTACACGCCACACAAACCACACCGAACGTTCGAGCTACGAGAGAGAACAATGCAACTCCCAAAAGAAACACGAAGGGATGGATTGAATATGCATCCGGCTAGATCCTTTAAAACCGAAACTCATCTCAGCACAGCCAGGCCCTTAAAAACCGAAACTGATTTCAGCGCGGCCAGGCGTTTAAAATTATCTGATAAGTGTATTCTGTTCAAGAATTGAAACGCAAAGGTTTCCTCGTAAAAACGTGGCAAAAATTTGTGGAGAAGGAATACATTTCTTCGTACGCAGTGTGGTCATCTTAATTTCGCTCCAAAATCAAGGGTTTTCAAGGACCTGTAAAAATTCAAGGACTTTCAAGGCCCTTGAAAATGCTACTTCTGAATTCAAGGGTTTTCAAGGATTTCAAGGACCCGCACGAACCCTGTCAAAGAAACACAAAATCTTTCTTTGCATGTTAACTTTTATAAGTCATAAACAATTACAAATGTACAGGTGTACTTCAAGCCGTGCCGACATTCGCAAGCTGCCAAGCCATGGCTTTGGTGGCGATGGTTATTGCAAGTTCGGTGTAGTCATATGCCCGTTACCTCAAACTCTATGAACGCCAAGGCTGCGCTGCGTAAAGCCCATCAGTCGAGCTGTAAATTTGAGCTTTAGCATACGCAGCCGTACACAATGAGTTAGCGTACGCTATTTGCATTGTTCGCACTTACGCTAGGGGGCTTGCACATCTCCTTGTATACTTGAAGAAGGGCTTGTATTTGGGCTAGTTGGTATTTTATAACTTTCATCATAAACGCACGCAAAAAAAAAAAAAAAAAAAAAACGGACACAGAATACAAGGACAAGCGCTACTTCCAACCGAATTTTATTGAACCAGGGTGAAATATGTACCAGTAAAAACATGAGATACAGAAAAGGTTATAATTACCATCTACGCTTGTTACAGCGGATCCGGCAACAACAGACTTTCGGTTACAACAAACCATTTCTGTTGGTTTGTCTGGTCCCCATGCATTTTAAATGGAGTCCGCTCCGCTCACACCGGACCCGGCTAGAGCAGACTATCGGGCACAACAGACTAAATTTTAGGCGAAAATTGTTTCGACTGAAAGTTTATAGTGGACTTCCGCGAAGCTGGCACCTGATGTGCATTTTCTTTGTTTATTTTTGCAAGAAAACTATTATGTCTGGCAACATTGCTGGCAGCCGAGTCATTGGCGCAGCCCAGCCAAGCCAGTGCCAGTGGCTTTTTTTTTTTGTGCGACCAGCGGTATGAGCGGCAGGGTAGCTGATTTCACTGTCGGATAAATTAAGCGTAATTAACGCTGTTGAACATGGGAAAAAACAGGCCAACATCGCCAGAAGTACAGGCCTGTCTAAGCAGACAGTCCGCTCTACCGTCAAGAACAAGGCTGCTGCCGATAAACGCGACTCCGGTGAGATTGAAAACAGGGCTATCGAACACTTGAAGTGGTGCACTCGGAGGAGAGTCTGCCCTCGTCAGTTTTTTTATGTAATAAAAAACTCGGGTTCAGTGAAGTTCGGCTTTTATTATTCCCACGCATGCATCGTTCCCATTCCGTTCGGTGAAAAAGGAAAGAAATGCCTCAAGTAGGCGGGTTGTTTCCCATCCATTGTGTGCAATCTGCTGGTAACCGTGCGCAGTCCAACTGGTCTAACTTTCGATTTTACAGCTGACCGTTATCAGAATATTTCATTACAGCTGTTTCAATGACCAGACTAAAATCGCTAAAAATGTGGAAGCTGCCTTGAGGGAACGTCAGGCAGCAATCCGATTTGTTTGACGAACGGTTTCGGGAAAACCTGCCTCGTCGTGAGGGGATTTAAAAGAGCCTAGCTAATGTCGATGGCCACGACTGATGTTTTATAGCTGGTTAATAATTGCGCCTAGTTATATTCTTGCTTTATTTGCTCAGCTTATCATGCGTCTTTACACTCTTGACCGCATGTGCTAGGCCTTCTGCAAGTGCCGGGGCTAAGCTTTGGAAACGGTGTTTACGCGATTCTTTGCCCTCGCGCGAACACTGTGCAGAGGTGTTGCAGGCGTTTAGAAAGACCAAAGCGTCTGCACTATGCATATGCAATGTCGATCAAAGTACCCACTTTAGGGCTCATACCCCACCCCCTCGTCGGATACTGCATACTTCGGCTACAGTGGACGTTTTTTTCCGGATTCAGAGGGTCCGTTGTAACGGGTGTAGACTGTATATATAAAAGATTAGATTAGAGGGCCGAAACACTTGGTGCTGTCGCACACGTGTCAGTTACTACCATGACCAGTACTTTTTCAAGAACGCTGCCTCCTTTTCCGACAAAGCTATCGACGCCGTACTGACACATTTGAAATCGCTTAGTTACACTTCCGCTGCCACCACTATCTCACGCGTGCATTGATCAGAATCATGAAACAATGCGACTGAATTTGGAAGTACGGATCACACCTGCGGCATTCACTGCAGTGAATGCCGCAGGATTGTATAATTGTACCCTTTTCTGTATCTCTTATCTTTTTACTGGTATATTTTTCACCCTGGTTCAAAAAAGTTCAGTTAGAAGTAGCGCTTGTCCTTGTCTTCTGTGTCCGTGTTCTTTTGCGCGCTTATGATGAACGTCCTTGTTTACATCATGGTGGCAAGTAACGCATCGGCCTTCTATGGTTCCTCTATTCTGTGTACAGTAATTGGCTTCGACGGAGAAAGTTTTTTGCTCCCTCATGTAGTGCTGTCTGCCCGAACGAAGTTTTGCAGCCAGGCCGGCAGCAGCCGAAGCTTGCGCAAGTTGTGGTCGTGATCACTTCACGATAAAATACAACGGCGTGCTCCAGCGGGTGTACTGTGCTTACTATGTTGGAATTATCACTAGCGACGATTCAACCCCGCACCGGGTGTGTAGAGTGCGCGCGAGTTTTATTAAAAAACCTTCTCGGTTTGCGCCAGAGTGAAGTGATTAGTTCGCCCCCATAAATTGCAAGATGCGAGTGTTACCCTTACGACGGGCAGGAGGCAATCGATCGCCTGCTAATTTTGCGCTTCGGCCTCAAAGTGCCTTCCATAACGATGCGATTTTTAGAAACCATTTGTTGATTGTCTTGAAGTTGAATAAAACATTTGCGTCAAACCGGGTCTTTTGGTTCAGGGTGTTGTGTGCTGCTATGCTTCCTTCCACTACGCTGCGCCCCAAGGTGTTTGGTGGTTTGGAAGTAAAGCTCTAGGCACATTTCTAGCAGATGGGATAATAAGCAACTCGCCTCACAAATCATTCAACAGATGGCGCAATAACCGTAACCATATCACTATGGAAAATCGACGAAACATTCTACCAAAACTCGCGTCGCGGTGCCGACATAGTGGGTCGCAAAAACTTAGCGTTGCACACACGCAAGCGCAGCAAACGTTTTCGGATGAAAGTGCACACGCACGCCTGCATAGTGATAGAGCGCAAATGCACACGTACCGCCATTCAGATGCTCATACACTGAAGTACCTAGGCCCGTTTTCACACTAGGCATTGGGTGCTGTTACAAGTTAAACTAACCGATGGCGCTACGTTGTCAAGCTGAGTGCACTGAAGCGACTACAACCCAATTATCCATAATAAGAATGCAAATCAACAGAGCGCCCTGTTGTCGTTCTCACTGCGGTTGCGCGGTCCGCTAGACAGTTTGTAGGTAAAGTAAAAGGCCGTGTGGCACATTCACATTGTTTAACCACCATCTTGCGTCCCGTGTGGCACCAAGACTGACGCACAAAGAGTGGCACGTAACCGAAGTGTGGGGCGGGAAAGTTGTTTTGTCGTATGCGCCGAGTGCACGACCAGTGGCTCCTGCGGCCACGGTGGTTTGCTCGGTAGGTTTCAGTTTTCCTGCTACACCACACCACTGTCTCACTCGCTTCTGGCAACTGCTGATGTCACGCGAAACATCATGAAATGGCGCGAGGAATTAGATGTGTTTTTCAAAAGGTAATTTCTCAGCAATTAAAGGAGCCATGAAGACAAAATACAAGTTTGTTTTATTCGAAAGATTTCGTGTTTTACAGCGTCCCCAGCGCTTGCGCGGCGGCAAATGATGCCGTATTCACTGAGAAATTAATAAATTTAGGTTAAAATATTGATTCTCCCGCCAAATCGTGTGTTTTGGTGACGTCTGCAATGAAGTCATAACGGCGCGTATACAAACATACTTCCACTGCGCCATTCGGCTCTGCAGCCTTGCTTCCGTGAAGCCTCCCAGATGGCGCTAGCATACGCAGCCCTGCGCCGTTGCTTTGTTTTTGACCGTATTTACACCTGGCTTGTTTTTGTTACGGTAGAGAGTAATCGCTTCGTGAAACCTGGGAATGCTTGACAAACAGAGTCACGTAAGGCAACGTCGCTTACGGCAATCGGCCAGTGTCGTGTAAGACAACTCCGAAGCGCCGGACTGCTGTGCAGCTAAAACAAGCATAGTGCGCCCAGTACCAACAGCAGTGCTCATCGGTACTTCTATGTTTACGTGTATTTTCGTAACTTTTGATGTTTCCGCACAATTCTTGCTGCTGTAAAATGGATATGCATTACATTTAGGCGCAAATAGCTCGTTCGGCAAGCTTATAAGCTCTGCCTAATTTGCGTTTGCTTTTGCCGGCCTCCGCCAATCCCAGAGCTGTCACATGTGACATCATAGGTTCTGTTGCGGAAAATGAGCTAGTGGGTCGCATGGCCATTCCTTTTTTTCCTAATTATGTAGCTTATTTGAGCGGAGTTTACGTTACCAGTGGTATCAGTATGATTCTAACGAGGCAATCTTTTGAATGAACCAAACTTGTGTTTTCTCTTCATGGCTCCTTTAAAGCATCTTTCGCCGCCGAATAAACAGTGAGGGGGCTTCGGGGCAGTTGAACTTTTGTCTGAGCCCAACTTGCTATTTGCCTTATGTCCCTTCAATGCCATCTCGTGGCCACAAGCTTGCAGGCTCCATTTTGCTTGTTCGAACGCTGTGAATACAGCTCTCATCATTCCATGCTTGCTTGCTTACGTCGCTGTGTACCCTCGAGAAGCGCCGCTGTTCGCGGTACAATGGCGCCCACCAAGTGGTGCTGCTACACCACAGCTTTTGGAGGCTGAGAGAACTTCAAACCTCCAAGCATAGCGCATAGCGCAATCATGGCTTTATAATAGCCCGTCCCGCTATCGGACACTGCTTGAACATTTTGCTGCGATGTAGCCTGCGCCACCACTTCTGTGGTGTCGATCGTCCCATTCCTGCTGCTCGCAAGGTCGCGGTGAAAAGGCAGCAATAACTCAGCATTTTATGACACCGCAATGAGTCCGAAATTTCAATTCAAGTGTGCACCGCGCCCCACACTTGAGGCAGAAACACGGCGAATTCGTGGGCACCACGTTGTTTTTGATGAACTCCCGTCTTTCGAGTCGCACAACTTCCCGCAACAGATCAAACGACTAAATGTAAACCCAGCCACCCCCACAACCAAAACCAAGGTAGAAATCGGCGAGGCGTGAGCGCTCTGCCTGAACCACAAGCAACTGTTTCGCCCGGTGGCCATGTTTTCCAATCTTCACCACAACAAGATGGCGGCGCCCAGTAATGTCGTTACGGAGATACGGCGCTCCGAAAATTGCCGTTTTTTCATCAACTTGCACAAGTAGTAGTTTGACGCCTCAGTACACATAAGTATTTGGAAAACTTTAAAAACGCACAGAATATAACATTTGCAACCCGACATTGTGACTTTCGAAAAAGCTATCTTGGGGACAATTTTATGCAGGTTTTTTTTATTGAATCAGATCAATCAATTAAACCTTCACAAACAGCATCACCTTGGGGGTGCTGGAAAATTATGCCGTCAGTAAGCATTTTTCCCCACTGAAACTGACGGGAGTGTTAAAATCATTGGCTCCCAGACTGTTTTGGAGCAGTTTGGCGCAATTTTTGCAATTTTCAAGCTTTCGGAGCAGCCTGGTGCAGGAAAACAAATTTGTATCAAATCTGCGCAATATGCACAGCTGTTTCACACCTGCGTAAAAAAAAAAAAGATTGGTCAGAGATCGTCTCTTTAAACAACACAAACACTCATTCTGCCGCAAAGCCAGCACCAATGTGACTGATATAGTACATACCTCTGCTAGACTGCAAGTAGCTGTCCCACTCCTGGAGGCACACCACATCTTGAGTGTAGCTAAAGGAAACACAACAAAAATTACCTTGAAAGCGACATGTACAACCGGTAAACAAACCCCCAGGACATGGTATCAAACTCCAAACAAACAAAAAAAGAAAACCTTGCAACGACATTATTTCATTTTTTCAAACTTAATGAAGACATTCTGTAGCATGCGTATGTGTGTGCATTTTGATGAATTCCTACAAACTAGCCTGACTTGACACTGGGAACAATTAGGCAGCACAAGCTCTCAAAATAATTTCATGCTCTACTCAGCTTCACCAAGGTCACAAAACCTCAGTACAATTTTCATAAAGAAGCTCTACTGTCACAAGCAACAACGATATTACTGGCCCACTGACGTGCAAGTGCAGACAGATACGACTAGCTCGGCAAATGTGCCTAAAATTATTGCAGTTTCTGTTCATCAGATATTCAGTTATGTACTGCTATACTACACAGCTGCTTGAATAACTTCTCGTTTGGCCATTTTCATCGGAAAAATGCCATGAAATGATAAGAGGGAAACATCTCTTTTAATGGGCCAGTTTTCTAGACTAATTAAGGAAACTCACTGCTGAGTAGACACAGGAAAAGCTACAGGATGGTCAGTCTTTTGACTAAAGTAAATAACACATGTTCCTTTTAGTGTCCCTTCACTGGACATGGCAAAGGAAGTGATGGTAATCAAAAGCCCTAATATATGAGAAAATGATGTTCTGTATTGCACAAAGCCCCTGTTTACTAAAATCCACGTTATGCTGTAATTAAGGAAACACTGTACAAAGCTAAGAAAGCCCTACAGTAAGGCCTCCCACTGAATGCCTCCATTCACAGTTCACAGTAAAACTCTAGCATCAGAAGCAGAAGGCAATGATCATGGCTAAATTTTCATTTGTTCTGCAGATAAAAATAGCAATATGAAAAACCACTGCAGCAAATGATGCAGGTTACAGTGAATACTATTAAAGTGTAGAAGGAGCCAATCATAATTTCAATTAATCACTGCCGAGTACAACAGGCTTACTGAATTATTCAGTCAAGCACAGACAACCAATTTAGGACAGTGGATTTCTGAGAAAGCTTGCGCAGTGCTAAGATTGCTAAAAACTTCACTTGTTCTACAATCTGATGTCGATTGATTGATTGATTATGAGGTTTAATGCGCCGACGCAATGCTGACGACGAGGCACATCGTAGTGGAGGGCTCCGGATTAATTCTGACCCCCTGGGGATCTTTAAAGTGCGCCGAAATATCAAACACACGGGCATTTTTGCTTTTCGCCTACAATCTGATGTCAGTTACTGCTGTGTACCAAGCTTGGTGTTCCAATTTTGCTTCAGCCTAACAATCCTAGGGCTGAAGTTGGAAGTGGATTTGAGAAGGTATTGTTTTCCCATGCCAAGTGACCCATATTTCCTGTAGCATCAATGGTCGCCACCGTAAGCTGATCCTTTCGATGCTTTTTGTGAAACCATATTGAGGATGAATTTGTGCACCAGTGGCAACAGTGTCAGTTTTGCTGAAAAACTGTAAGTGCACTTATTTATGCAACCGCTGATGGGAGCAGTGTAGTGTTGGACTTAGTTTACAACAAAGTTCATGCACTGAAGCTACGCCTGGGCTACCAGGTGCACTGTAGTGCAGAGGTATAGTTTGATTCAGACCACTCAGGGATCAGCCACATTGACGAGACCCAACTACACTAGCTAGAATCAGGAGAGCAAAGCAGCGCTAAAGACCATGCACACAGCGACGAAGACTCCAATCTACTGTTGTACCCCTTGTCCTCGCCTGCCCTGCTTTACTATTACAAGCACATTCAATCTACCAAGCCAATGCCACATCTTGCTAGGACTCATCATATGTACAGCAGACCTGATTAGGTGAACTTGAGGTGACCACGACAGTTATTCGTGTGAGACAAGTTTTTAAAGAAATTACCGCAATGAAACTGTGACCCCTAACATGTTCGGTTAACTTTGAGGTGCAAGCAAACTTTGCTGCATGGCAATGAAGTTACAATGAAAAACAAACTTGCCTTTCGTGGACAACTTTCATTTTAGCTGTGAGCTTGTTGACGTCCACGTGAACAGCCGACAAAGCCTTCTGCAGTGCAGGAATCTCCGAGCTCAAGTATGCCCTGTTGAACGACAACGAAGTCCATACCAGTGACCCACTTTGGTGGTTACCACATTTCTGGTCATGTTAGCCTTCTTTAATGTTTTTTGCTGACAGAAAAAAAATAAATGAATAAAAACTCCCCTATATTACCTGCATAACTACACCATATTTTCACATGTAAGAAACGCACTTCCTGTTTTGGAGGGGCTACACCTGTAACTCAAATGTTTAGAGTGCACTCATGATGAAGACTTCAGCTTACAAAACGGCACAGTGAACTTTTTTTATTCTAGTTTTGCGTGCTTACCCTGATGGATTTTCATTTTAGAAGTATGGGAATACTTGACTGTGAATCGAATAATAACACCTGCCCATGGGCACTTTCAATCCAAATTGAAGCAAGATGGTATTGACTTCCAGAACGTGCTTGACATGCCGCTGCTCCTACACAGCCAGTTTTAATCCGGATTGAGAAATTGCACTTTAAAAAGCTAGATGGTGGCAAAAACATATTTTGGCAGCCAGCGTCGGGCAACCGAGTGCAGCTGCAACCGGTATCAGCCAAATTCGCAGACGTGCCAAGGCCATGCATTGTAGCGGGGTCAGCTGGCTTCCACTGTATTTCTCCTTGTTATTCACCACTACAGTGATAGTACTGCATTATGCACTGGCACCAACTGCTGTACTCTATGCAGCCTCTGGCAGGCATGGCGACGGCATTTTTGCTCACAAGGGTGGTTGACCGTGGCCACCGAGAGTGTACAAATACAATTCTGTAAAAACAGGTACAGCATAGACCCTTTATAACATAACCGCTTATAGTACGGGGCCGGATATAACGTGGGTTTCTGTGACCATCGGTTTGCCTCATATAGAACTCAATGCATAAGCATACCGCTTAAAACACGGTCGCCCAAAGCACAATACTGTTTATAGTGCGGTTTTTCGGCAGGTCCGCTGATTGACTATTGCCGCTGGGGCATCGTTTTAGGGTCGAAAAAGAAAAACGGCCATCCTCCCGCATCATGCACTCCCTGCTCTCAATCTAAAAATACGTGATAACCCCAACTACCCTTGCTCTTGGCACACCTCTGAAGATAGCGAGTCCCCGCGAGCACGGTAAGTTATTCGATTAGAACTTAGAAAGTTGTGCAGAGAAGCAATCACTCTTTCCCTTTTCGAACACCTGGAAATAGTGAGCCATGACGCCGGAGGTTTCTACTACCTGTTCCTTGTGCTGGTAAGATACCGCCTTCGGCATCACGAGTGCACACATAAGGGGGTTTTTTTCCTCCCTGCAACATCCCTTCTTCTAGGCATTAAGAAACGCAAACCTGCTCCCTCAAAACACAAACACAAAGTACGTTACAGCCACGCTCGCTGTTTGTAAGACCGTGCAGCAGCATCTGATGTGGGAAAAAAAAAAAAAAAAAAAAAGACGAGATAAAGGCCATGCCTTTGTTTTTAAGTGGCACAAGTTTGAGCGATGATAAACAAGGAATGATTGAAAGGTAGGTTGCAATGTGGTTGGATGAGTGCAGTACCAGTTATAGTGCGGATTTTCGCAGCTCCCATGACATATGTTATAAGCAGTCTACACTGCATATTTAGCCATCTAATATATTACACACCCACTTTGGCCAAATAGTGAGGAAATTTGTGGAATTATTTGGAGTTGTCACCTTCTATAGCTTTGCTCAGAAGAGGCGAGATTATCACCACTCCTTTCCAATAGCGCTTTAAGACCTAAATCGCATCTGGGGAACCAGGTTGGAGTCAAGCTGGACTACGTTCGATCGCAACTACAGCTGGCCGTGAAGCAGTACCCGATCCACATTGAGTCCGATTGCGAAAGACTCAACTGCAATTGAAAGGGCTCATGTGAAGAGGGCATACGAGTGATTAAAACTGACGACAACTCAAACAGAATATTTTTAAATATACAAATATAATTGCTTTAATGTGCTTCTGAACATAGCTGTACCAAATTTTGCACTGCTTTTTCCCATTGCCCTACCTACACTCGCCCAGTGCACTTAAGCCTGACCCAAAATGATGAGGCGGCTTGTTTGGCCGACACTATTCCTTTGGCAGGCATATGTAACAGCCAAGCCCCTTCAAACTAAATACAGCGTACACAGTTTCGTTCCTTTTTCTTTCTTTCTTCCTCAATTGGCTTTTTTGCTCTGTCCTCCAAAGTGAAAGAAGTCATCGTTTATTGCCGTATCCGCTCGACTCTCAGACAAGTAGTGCCACTTATTACATTGGGCAGGTGTTTGCTACCAGCAGGCCTGTATGCCCACTGGAGTATGGGAAAGCCAGCTGACACCAAAAACGAAGAGCAGTATTGTTTACATCACTACTACTGCCACTCTAAGTGGCACCAGCTCTTTCATAAATTCAAAAATGACAGAGCCAGGAATCGCCACCACAGACCATTTTCCACTCTACAGTTGGTGACGTGCCAAATCGGGATAGCAGGTTTGCGGAGAAAGCTCCAATAAAGAAATATCAATACGCTCTTTGCAAATGTGTGAGACATGCAAGAGGTAACTTGCATGGCTCATATTATTACAACTTGTAAGACAACCTGCACGGCTTGAATTTTGAATACTATGTCATCTGGAATTGATAATGTTGGAATATGAACAAGCCAAACTAGAACACATCCTAAGTCTTTCATTCCTCGCACTAGCAAAGAATGGAATGAACTACCCGGCCTGCCTGCATCTACCGTCAATCATCAACTTTTTGCTCTGTACTAGCCAACATTGTATACTAAGGCTACTTCTGAGTATGCACTTTACCGTTTTTATTGCTTATGTGTGTTCTAACACTGTTATCAGCTAAAATAGCTTTACCCGAAGGAATTGAATCTTGCATTACTTTTCCTCCCTCCCCGTTCCTTGTTTATGGACCGAATCCCAACTTCAGTTCCTCTGGTGCAGACATTGCAATAGATAAATAAACCTCTGGTCCATAGCTTTTATGACTAAAGTTGTAAAGCAACAAAGTCAGGCTCACAATTTGTGACATCTTGCTGTACCACCCACAAACGCAAGTGCAACGAGAAGAAAACCTCCTGCTTTATATTTCAATTTCTCAGCAAGAAAAAAAAAATGAACCCTTCACCACTAAACAAGCACAAAGAACACCATAAAAGGTAGATTCTTTGTGCTACGGCAAAAAAAAACCTAACTCGAGTACAGTAAGGTAACCCACCTCCCTGAAAAAACCAGGTTACGCTTCCATGGTGATTGAGCTGGAAGTACTGGATGGGTCTACCTACATATCTGAAAGCCTGATACACCAGTTCCCAATGCTGCTCACTGACTGGCAGCGCATTTCTCCCCCCCCCCCCCCCAGTTTTCCACAGTCCCGGTGACAAAGGGGGAGCACGCTCACTGGAAGCTGCGGAAGGCCCGTGGGACATTCTGGAAGGTGGACACCGATTGGCGCGCAACGTAGCCGGCCACTGCCCACTCCCGCCTGATCTCCAGGCTCTTCAGGTAGGTGCGGCTGTCCGACAGTCGGCCCGCGCAGCCCTGCAGCTGCGCCAGCCACAGCGACTCCTGCTCCCGGTCCGCGTGGTCCGACTTGTCGATCAGGTAGAGCATCACTGCTCCCGCCTGCTGCAAGGACGACGGCCCCAGGGGAGGTCAGCCACCAAGCCAAACTCGAGGGGAACAGCGAAGACAGTTCCCCCCTTTCGCCCTGCTCAGGCAATCAGCTACACAAGCGTCGCCCAAAGCCACACGAGCAAAAGCCGCAGCTGCAGGGGCCTGGGGCAACTCATTACGGAGCAATTATTCTTGCCTTTGAATACATTTTTATGCTCCAGGCATTCACTGTCTTGTCACGAACAAATAAAGCCCTATTCTGAATTCCAAACTCAATTACAGTGCTTTACAAGCCCACAATCTTTTTTTTGTTTGTTTTTCTGCGACTGAGTTTACCAGCGATCGCCAATAGTAGGTTGGCAACGATGACATTACTGGGAAAAGTGCGACAAAGTTGAAGGTTCCTTTATTCGAGTTTTACAGCGCAATGATGGAAGTGGCACTTCCCATTTCGGAGCAGGTCTGTGAGCAGATAAAAAAACATCTTAATACAGTCTACGCTCGTTACAGCGGATCCAGCAACAACAGACTTTCGGTTACAACAGACCATTTCTGTTGGTTTGTTTGGTCCCCATGCAGTTTAACTCTTTCGCTACCGTGCCTATCAAAATCGATCAATTTGATCGATACTTTTGGGAGCGCCTTTTCATAGCGTTCCACGCGTTTCTCGAACAAGTAAAGCTGTTCGGAGTTAGATCAGAAAATGGCCTTTCAAAATCAGTTTTGTTTTCATTTTTGCTACGGAAACGGGATTTTTGACACGCTTTTGAATCACCTGGGTGTGGAAAAGGGGCGTGGTCATCGCGCGTCACTGCTACCAACGAAGAATGCGTGCAACTCGTAATTACTCTGCACCAGCGTTTGTTTTTTGCTATCAGGGCGTGAATGGGGAACTCGCAAACGATTTTCAATCGTCCGGTTCGCGCTCTGACAGTAATAATCCCAGAAGTCATCTGAAAATGTCAAGCAGTGCCTGGTTGCAAAGCTACTTTATGATTTTAGGCAGTTTTATTGCCTTTGCGCACATTGTTCTAAGTACTGTGGTAGTTCTACTTACCCCAGGACCATTCGCAAACAGTTTACAACAGTTTCGGTTTCGTTTCTGCATCGCGAAATTCATATTTAGCGCTACTACGCAGTTACCCAACTTCAAGGCTACCTGCCATGGCGCCTGGAGCGTCCGCGACTGATCCTCGAACAAAGCACGGCGCTACTGATTTCCCCCACCCTAACGCGATAAGAACTTCAGATGCAAGTCAAAAGATCACACCCAGTCGCCAGATATCTGTTCCGCCGAGGACAGCGCTTCAAACCGGCCTTACACTGCCAGCTGTTCGCCTTCCAGTTTCGTTTCCATGCGAGGGTATATCCGGGTGTCTAATGTTGCTGCATAGTTGAACTGTCTATTCGGACGGAGTCTCCGAGAAGTTTTTGTACTGTTTCATTTGCAAAATGTTAGGTGGCGTTGCAATAGAGGAGGCTCGTTGTGCTGATCTTTTTCATTGCGCAACTGCTACTCGGCCAAAGATCGCAGGGCACGATTCTAGCTCATCGTACCTCATTTTTGCGAGCAAGGCTACCATTGCGAGTAAGAAGATGATAATAAAGCTCAGCTTTATGTTTTGAGAGATAACTGAACGTGAACGACAACAAGCATCAGCCACGGCGTTCTGTTTTTAACTTCATGCATGTTTTTTTCCGCATCGCATGCTAGTCCCAAACTATTGTGCTCGCTGTAAATGAAAAGTCAGCCATTGACATGATATTTTTACGTTATGTGGGGACAAATTGGTGCCTCTGATAATGACAAACCGCCAGGTTTATTCCAGGAAACCACCCGAAATTGCACATTTTGAATTGGAGGTTGGGCTTCACCGCATGACACGAGCACCGTGCATGCTAACATTTTTTTTTTATATCTGACAAACTGTTCCGCGCAAGTTGACATTTTTTCTAGGGTGTGTTTTTGAAATGTTTCCCTACAAAATGTATACTCTAATTTTTTTCTACTACCCGTGGTTTGATAAACACAACTCCTTTTTTATCACTTTTTTCGACAACTTGACAAAAATTTTGATTTTGATATTTTTTTTACAACTATGATATATAAAAACCTTTGAAAAACTGGTGTTACTGGAAAGCCCGTTAAATAATCTGCATTTTGTATTCCTGCAATTAGTGCCTAACCAATTTTTTAGCAGGAAAAAAATGTTTTCTTGGACCCCTAAAATTAGTCAATTTTCCGGCGGTAGCGAAAGAGTTAAATGGAGTCCACTCCGCTCATAACGGACCCGGCTAGAGCAGACTATCGGCTACAACAGACTAAATTTTAGGCGAAAATTGTTTCGACTGAATGTTTAGAGCGGACTTCCGCGAGGCCGGCACCCGATATGCTTGGCAAGTTGGGCAAGAAAACTGTTACGTCTGGCAACATTGTTGGCAGCCGGGTCATTGGCGCAGCCAAGCCAAGCCCGTGCCAGTGGTTTTTGTATATGCAACCAGCAGCATGAGTGGCAGGGTAACTGATTTCACTGGCGGATAAATTAAGCATAACTAACGCTGTTGAACAGGCGGAAAAGGCCGACATCGCCACAAGTACAGGCCTGCCGAAGCAGCCGATCCGTGAGACCGTCAAGTACAAGGCCGCTGCCGATAAACGAGACTACGGCGAGACTGAACAATAGCGCTATCGAATACGCGAAGTGATGAACCCGGAGTCAAGTCTGCCCCCGTGATAGTTCTTTTATGTAATAAAGAACTCGGGTTCGGTGAATTTCGGTCTTTATTATCCTAGCGCTAGTCACGTCTGGTCTTTCTGTGTCTTTGTCAAATTTTTGCGCTCAAATTTCCACTTGAAAACATGAACCAACTAGCCCAACAACAAGTTTTATTAATTTATTATCCCCACGCATGCATTGTTCCCGTTCCATTCGGTGGAAAAGGTAAGAAATTCCTCAAGTTGGTTCCCATCCATTGTGTGCAATCTGCCGGTGGCCGTGTGCAGTCCGATTGGTCCAAATTTCGATTTCACAGCTGTCCATCAGATTTTCTCGTATCGGCTGTTTCAATGACCAGACTAAAATAAAAAAATTAAGTGGCAGCTGCCTTGGGGGAACGTCAGTCAGGCAGTGATGCGATTTGTTTGATGAACAGTTTCGGGGAATTCTGCCTCGTCACGAAGGGATTTAAAACTAATTCTGATGGCGACCACTGATTTTTGTAGCTGGTTAATAATTGCTTCTAGTTATATTCTTGCTTTATTTGCTCAGCTTATCATGCGTCTTTACACACTTGACTGCATGCGCTAGGCCTTTTCCAGATACTGCATACTTCGGCTACAGCGGACGTTTTTTTCCGGATTAAGAGGGTCCGTTGTAACGGGCGTAAACTGTATGTTACTTTGAGTTGCAAACATCATTTGCGCAGAGGAGGTTACCAGCAAATACTATAGAACATACTACACAAACAATAACTCTAAGCACAGTACGGTAGAACCCCGCTGTTACATTCCTCACTGTTGCGTTTCCCTGGCTGTTGCGTTGTTTATCATCGGTCCCGGCATAGCTCCCGTAGGATATAATGTATTGCGAACCCCGCTGTAACGGCGCAACTGTGGGCCCGTTCCCGTATGATGCGTCGCAACCTGACACTCCGAAGCCGCTTGGGCACAGCCATTTTGGCTTTTGATCAGTCTTGGCCAGGCTTTGTAACCGAACTGGCTACAAGAAGCCACAAGAGAGTTGGAGACGCCGTCACTAGATGGCCATCCGTAGAAACTGCTATCACCATCAGAACACCGGAAAAGCGTGATGTTTGCGCCGCCGCACTGTTGCAATGGTGCTGTGCAGCATTTTTAGATTAGGTCTGTTGGCAAAGAGCGCGGCCTTCCAGTACCGCAGCGCAGGCTAGTGCTGCCGCTGACCAGGCGGTGGCACTGCGGTAGCGTTAAGGTCGGTCTCTGCGCATCGTCTGCTGTTCCTTCCTTGCTACTCTCATCACTTTCTACACCACCCATACCATCACTTGCGCCAGTTTCTCCAAAGCTTGTAGTGTCTAGGGATTTGCCAGACACTACAAGCTTTGGAGAAGCCGTCGCGGCTATGGACCTCCTTCGCAGATACGTCGCACCTCAAGGTGACGCTGAAAGCAATGCGGCCTTTCAGGTTATTGAGAAGCGAGTGGTGCTTACGAGCGGGTGAAAGAAACGGTAAGCTTCTATACTTGATTTTTTGAAGCGTTAGGCTCCCATTGCAGAACTAAATCGTTTTTGTCAAAGGGGCACTGCTTTCGTTCATTTTGCATATCACGACGCCCGTGTTCGCGCAGCGAGACGGTCAGAACGGCGAGCAAGTGGTACGGTGATTTCACGACGCCCAATTTTGCTGTCGACATTTACGTGTAGGGTGACGGCGAGTGAGTAGTACAGTGATTTTAAGACAACTAACTTGACTTGACGCACGTCTTAATTGCTCTTGGAAACACTAAATGTGCACATAAAATGCAAAAAAAGACCGCTACATTTGGTGGAACGGGCAGAAACCAAGTTTGCAACATTGAAGCTCTAGATAGGGTGTGATTTACCCGCCGTGGTGGCTCAGTGGCTAAGGCGTTGCACTGCTGAGCACGAGGACGCGGGTTCAATTCCCGGCCGCGGCGGCCACTTTTCTGATGGAGGCGAAAAGCAAAAACACCCGTGTGTACGAGATTTCAGCGCACGTTAAGGATCCCCAGATGGTCAAAATTAATCTGGAGCCCTCCACTACGGCGCACCTCATCGCCTGCGTTGTGTCAGCGCGTTAAACCCTACAATCAATCAGATAGGGGGTTCTTTAAACACGCCAGTTAGACGGCGGCCCATTTTTGTGGCTTTCCTCACTCTTACGCTTTTCCCGGCTGTTATGTTTTTTTTTTTTTTTTCGCGGTGCGGTGAAAAACGTATTAATTGGGTTTCACTAAATTTACGAGCACATGTTGCCCTGCTAAATGGTCTATACCTCAATCCTTTACCCTACCAGCTAAAGAAAATATTGATTCCGCCAACATAAGTTGTTTTTCAGCCCACAGAAACTGGCAACGCTTTGCAAAAAGACGTATCGTTTGAAAATTGAAATCTGCAAGTGTGTCGTTGAGCACAGAACAAAACTTGTGGCATGCACAACCTCTGTAACCTACGAGATTCTCTTGTGATGTGGCAGGAAGTGTGTTTACCAGGCGGCAGATGTCTGAACACAAAGCTCTGGGAGCATAGTTACAAGTGCGCTGCAGCGCAAGAGGGCATTTGGACATGCACATTCGCGGTTGCAAATGAACTTTGACCAATGCAAAGTGCCATGGAGACGAGAGAAACCGCTGAGGCCATGAAAATACTAAAGCGGTGCAACGGTAAGCCTTGCCCACGTAGAAACATGAATACTTGAACGGGCGAAACGTGGCTGACGAAAATTAGCAATCTTGCAAAATCTTGGCAAGTTTGGAGTGACAGCAGGGGAAATCACTTCGTTCATGTTTAGACTTTTTCGAGTGCTTAGTTACCAAGGTGAATGATTCTGCGAGTGTATAAATATGGCATGTTTCTGCAATAAAACGCAATTAAACGTCAGCCTTCGTTTTGTGTGCCTTTTCTTTCATCCTTGTTTTCACTATGCCGTAGTCATCGTCGTAAATTACCAACTCTCCCAATCTTGCACTCTGCAGAACTTTGCAGTAGTCCGTGGTGACACTTACAGAATATGGCAACTATATGCACTCACACTGTTAATGCACTGTGAATGCACAAAATACCAATTGAGTTCCATGCTTTTAGGGCTCGCCCAGCATGCATGTCTCCATGGGCACTAGTTTTTTCTTGGCATTCTCAAAAGCGATTTCGGCGCAGCTGTGGTGCAGATTTCCCAACAAAGTGCCATTTGGCGCAGCATGTTACAGCGTATCTGTCTTGGCGCAGTTTGGCGCAGCACTTCAATCCCTATTGTCAGCTCTGCTGTTGACGGTGGACTCCCACCTGACTGCGACTGTTGTGGCTGAATCGCAGAGGCGACCATGTGACCGGTGCCGTCACTATGGCTATGGGGAGGGCATGCACAGCTTGAGCAAGATGGTGGGAACACCGCAGTTACAGAAACATTGACCGACTGCTCAGTTGTGGCACCACCGCAGGTGCGCCCGCCGCAATGAGTGTTACGGATAGGCTGGCGCGTGAGCACCACGGAATCACGTTGCCCACTAGGCACTGGAATATGACGGCTCAAGTAGCGCTTTTTTGAAGCAGGTCTTCAACAACCGATTCAAGTTCAGTTTGTGATTAAATTTGGTGCCATATATCATTGCAAATACAGTTGAACCTTGATATAACGAACCTCGATTTAACGAAATTCGCGATATAACGAATTTTTTCAAGTTTTCTATCAAAATTTTGCTAAATCCATGTATGTTTATCTCGATTTTACCAAGTAATTTCGTGCGGCACTTTCGATTTAACGAAGTCATGGCGAGAAAGGAAGAACGAAATTCCGGTCGAGGCACGTTTTATTTTGCCTCTCAGAGCCTACATTGAAAACATTCAGTACTCACATTAACTCTTAAAAGGCTAAAATGAAAGAAAAGCGGTGAATTATGCGGTTGACAACAATTAAACGCAATGAAAGAAGCTGCTCAAAAACCGCTAGCGGTCATGGACGGTTTAATAGTGCGGCCACCATTTTGACGTCTCCATCGTTGCCTACGCCAGCGCCCTCTATGCTTAGGCTGCCGAAGGCCGAAGCCTACTTCAAGTCTTTTTCTACGCATCCTTGCTCACGGTGCTGCTGCTCTAGGTTGTGCTCGCTGATAACCACATTAATATTTTGTTCGTCCATCATTAGATGAGTCTTATAAGCAGCATGAGAACTCCAAGGGAAAGAAAAGTGTTCCGAACAAGAGCCTGAGGAAGTGTCGGTGAAACCGAAGGCCATTGAAGTGATGGATGCCATCGACATTCTGCGGAGGCACGCAGGCGCACACGAATGTTGAAGAGCAAGCCTTGTTAGCACTGTCAGCATACGAGCGTCACGTAAAGCCCACCCTGGTCAAGAAACACCAAGCACTGCTCACGGACTTTTTCACTACGGCTTGAACATCGAGTGCTGGTAGCAATAAATTGCTCTCCGAACAAGGTCAAAACGTGTTCATTAGACAGCTGCGATGCGGAGAAATCGGTTTCTTTAGGGCTCAGCGGGCATAAAAGTAATTGCTTAATCAAATTTGGCCAGAAGATATTTAATGTAAGCTTTCCGCTTTAGTGGGAGCACGTAAGCGCTGCTCCACAAAGTGAAGCGGTCCATGTGTACTCCGCTCAACTCTCAATCATGGCTTTATCTCGAGTGTCGTGGTTGCATCACGCGCCCATACTGCAGAGCCTTTGTGCATGAAAAAAGTCTTTCGAAAGCTTTATAGCACCCTTCCGCTGTTGGCCCGCCGCACCCCTCAACGCCGCGCCTAAGCCTACCACTGAACGGACGAAAAGAGGCGTAACTTCGAACCAGCACCTCGCCGGGGTGAAGTTCACGGGGCATGGACGCGGGTTCAATTGACTAACAGCGGCGTTTAGTAGTGACCGAAAGAAAAAAAGACAAAGTGGAAACCTAGTCTGCTATCATATTTAATGAGGCGTTGCGGAAAAAGCACAGGTTTTACGACGACACGAACTTCTGTCGGCTATCCGAATTCCATTGCCTAAGTAAGTGTTGAAGCTCTTAATTCACACAATTTTCGCGGCCAGTTTTAGTACAAATTTCGGTTTAAGTGGAGAGGTAACTACATAGCAGTTGTTTCTGAGTGACGGGCAAGGTTTTGAAACCTCAATAACTGGTTAAATTAACTGTAAAATCAAAACCTCGATTTTACGAAATTCTCGATTTAACGAAAGTTTCGCCCGCAAGCACAACTTCGTTATATCGAGGTTTAACTGTAGTGATATCACTGCAATAATAACGCAAGATCCTCAAAATATTGACGTAATGTCATCAAAACTTCAACATGTAGTATCTATGTCATCGCAAGGTAATGGGATGATGATGCAGCTGTACTGAATTTTTGCATTATCAAATCGATTAATCAGCTGCAAACTTTTTTTACTATTTAGCTTAACTGATTACAGTTTGCATTCCAACTTGTTAGTCTACCACGGCAGCCTTCAAATTAAGCAAACCTGTATGTTGTCTTTTCGTTCTTTTGAAGTCTAATGCGTATTTAGTCCGTCTTTACGGTGCTAGCTATAACTGCCAGACCCCTCTGAACGAATGTATGTTCCTCGTGGATAGCCAAGGACACACCTATTATTTCACATCGCATCAATGCACATCTTTCAAACCTTTACGTTGTCAATGATGCCTTCAATTGCATGTGCGAGGCGGAGCTATTTTAATGCCATAAATATGTGCCATGTTCTTGTTGCTTGAGAAGTCAAAGCATGGGTTGTGGGAAATGCTCATGTGTGATGTACTAAAAAAGCAATATTTTACATTTACAACTGCCATGACGCATGTGTTCATTATCAAATGTTTTAACATTTTGGGTCATTACAGGCATGTTCCACAATTTAGGCCTCTGAAAAGGCACCAACACCAGGTGAAAATGAAGCAAATTTCTTTATACGATGCACTCAATGCTGAAGACAAGAGGATAAGTTTTCTGGTAAGCATTATTGCAACTTTCAAGAAAAAAAATTGGGGGGGGGTTATGTGTTATACTTTGCAGCTACACCTAGGCTATAAGGTGCACCATAGTCGAGGACTGCAGAATAATATTAACCTCCTGGGGATTTTTAATTTGTGCTGAAATCTCGATACCTAAATTATTGCAACTACAGTTAAACCTCGTTATAACGAGACGGGCTATAACGAAATAATGGATATAACGAGCAAATCGTAATTCCCCTTGAAAGTCCCCATAGAAGCCAATGTATTTAAAACCTCTTTTTAACGAGGTAAAATTTGCCCGTTACGGGATACAACGAACAAATTTCGTCGAGAAATCAAATTTTGAGCTAATTTTACAACAGTGCGCAACGCGGATTTGAGACAGTGCGCGACGCGACAACTGTATTAGCAGTTCAAAACTCCCGCCACGCGCGCGAAGCTGGCTGGCGCGCCGTGCGGATGCTGCGCCCGCGAAGCCATTCCCACCCTCCTCTCGCTGCGCACGGCATGCAGGCAATGGGGCCCTTCGATTTACAGTCTTGGACTCACCGCGGGCTCCCTGAGAAGCAGTCCGACGTTCGATTTTCCCATCTATCCCTATGGCTTCGGGGAATCCTCGGACTACCTGCGGACTATCCGCGGTGAGTCCGAGAAGAGCCCCAATGCACACGGCGCGCGCAGTTGCGTCGCCTTCTCCTCCCCCCTCCTCCCCTGTTCGTATCGCCGACGTCGCTGCGTAGTTGTGTGTGCGTGGGTTTTGGCAGTCTTTATCGTCGTACTGCCCGCGTGATTCCAACAACGCGAGTGCGACAGGCGGGAAGCGAAAGCGAAAGACTATCACGCTTGAACAGAAGACGGCTATGATAAAAGCCGTCGCATCGGGCGCGAAGGAAGGTAAGGTGCACTCTGTGGTAAGGTGGCGAGAGACTTTGACGTGTGGACGAGTACGCTGTCCACCATCGGGAGCAACCGAGAGTCCATCGTCAGCGCTGTTGCACGTGGCGTGAAAGGAAGCGCTAAGGACTTTGTCGGAGGCACTATATAGATGCGGTGGATGTGCTGCGCCGCTACTTCGGCGCGCACAAGGGCGGCGAAGATGGCGTGAACATAGCGGCCGCTGCTGAGCGAGCCATCGCTCGCATCAGGAAGGTGCATCAACGTCCAATTACGGACTTCTTCGTAGCCAAGTCTGTTTGAAATACGAGTTTTGAACTCCAATAAAGTGGGTTCGTGACTTTTCCTTTTTACCTCCGGAATGTGTTTATTTTACTGACTACCGCCGTGCGGCAAGATGCTATTTCGCCCGCTTTTTGTTTTAGGATGGTTTTAGGTAACTACAATGCATAATATTTGCAGTAAATGTCGGCTACGGCTATAACGAAATATTGGCTATAACGAGCAAATCGCGGCGCCCCTTCAATTTCGTTATAACGAGGTTTAACTGTATCACTTTAATAAGCATGTTACAATGGTCAGTACCTCAGCACCTTCAGCTATTTTTGCCTCGTATTCCAAGTTCATCCTTAAAGGAGCCATGAAGAGAAAATGCAAGTTGGTTTTATTCGAAAGATTTCGTGTTTTATAGTGCCCCCAGCGCTTGTCCGGATACAAACGGTGCTTTATTCACTGAGAAATTAAACAATTTAGGTTAAAATTTTGATTTTCCCGCTCAATCGTGCGTTTTCGTGGTCCCAAATGACATCACAGGAACCGACCGCTCTGCAGCCTACAGTACCTTCATTCACGCATCCGCCGTACAGGGTAGAGACACGTATACGCTGGCACCGCCATTTTCGGTTCCTCGCTCGCCGTCGAAGCAAGTCACTGTGTCAAAACCGCGCTAAAATTATCGCCGCAACGCGGTTTACTGAAGAAGTTTGAATCATATTGTCTGTTTCGCGTTGCTAGGTCTCGTGGGAAACGAAAAGAATAACGCGTTGAGCCCGTTGGCCCAATTGCGGCGGCACGGGACCGTTCAAAGGTTGTCTCCACCCTGTACAGCGGTGTTGGTTTGTTCCCGCGTTTCTTTACGTTCCGTAACCTAGATGGCGCCACCATACCGTGGCAAGCGTTTGGTTTGTTTTTGCCCGCATTTAAACCTGGCTTGTTTTTGTTCTGGGGGAAATATTCGTTCCCTGAAACAGTGCTCGCTCGACAAATGGGGTCACGTAAGACACCGTTGCTTGCGTCAATCGGCCAGTGTCGTCTGAGACAACCCCAAGCCCCGTAGTGCTGTGCAGCTAAACCAAGCATGCTGTGCGCAGTACGAACAGCAGAACGCATCAGTACTTCTATGTTTACATGTGCTTTCGTAACTTCCACTGTTTGTCCCATCATTCTTATTGCTTTGTAAAGAATGTGCCCTAAATTTAAGCGCAAATCGCTCGTTCGTCTAGTTTGTAAGCTCTACCTAATTTGCGTCTGCTTCTGCCAGCCTCCGCCAATCGCAGAGCTTAGCTCATGTGACATCATAGGTTCTGTTGCGGGAAATAAGCTGGTGGGTCGCATGACCATTCCCATTTTTCCTAATTATGTAGCTTATTTGAGCGAAGTTTACGTTAAAAGTGGTGTCAGTATGATTCTAACGAGACAATCTTTTGAATGAACCAAACTTGTGTTTTCTCTTCATGGCTCCTTTAACTGCATCAAACAAGCACGGGATTCAAAGTTCTAAAAGTGTAGCATTACTCCACACTCCAAAACATAAATCGAACTTTCATTTATTATCCAGACATGCAGGAGAGTTTTCTCAGATGCAATCTGAAGTGCTAGCAGAAGTAAGTAATCTGTGTGGAAAATAATGTGAGCTTTTCTGACGCATGCAATAGGTAATGTTTCAATTGAGTAAATTTTGCTACGCATACCTGCCAGGTTTGCCGGGATGGCATTAGGAAGATCTGACCGGGGGGGGGGGGGGGGGGGGGGGGGGGGGGGGGGGGTTGCAGCAACAACAGAATGGGTAACCTTACAGACTTTTTTTTATTTACTTACAACATAACAGGAAATGAACTGCTTCTTTGTCCAAACTACCAACAAGCTACACCACTTAAGTGTTCGACGTGGCTGCCGCTGCCCCTTTCAGAAAGTCCTGGAAATAGTACTGCAAGCGCAATACAAAGCACAAGGAACTGAACTGTTTTGTTCTTTCGTCTCAACTAACAACAAGCTACACCACTGGAGACTTGCTAAATCTTCAGAACTGCCGTCCAGAACGGCCGTGCTCGTGCGTAAATGAAAGCGGCGATGGCGCTGCGCTTCTATCAACAGTAAACTAACAATGGGACGAACAAGTTCACCGTCTGTGCATGGCCAACTACACTTTTTCAGCACTTCACTGATAACGATGCCGATTGGTGTCGGGTTCAGGTATACCTCCGGCACATTGTGGCAAGACTGGGAAAAAGATTTGGCCAAAGACGGGTGCATTTTCGGGAGATTTTTGTTTCGGTCGTACAATCGTACAAACCATGAAAATTCGGGAGTCTCCCGGAAAATTCGGGAAACCTGGCAGGTATGGCTACGGCAACACTATAAAACTAGACAAAAAAGAAGAATGGTTGCTCTACCATAAAGCACCATCTCAACCCATTTCAACGGAATAGCATAAAAGTAAAGAAATAGCCACTACACAAAAAAGAATTTGCAGCTAGAACCACTATTCGAATGCATACTCTATTTGCTCAATTCTAAGCCAGTACCCTTGTTTCTCTCTTTCCCCATTTTTTTTTTAAGGCGGGATACAAGTCGTGGGTCAACTTAGATTCTAGGATTACATTCGAGGCCTACATTTGCGTAAAAACAGTACACCGAGCACGCCCACCGTGCGACGAATAAGACGAGCAGCGTTTCCCAGTGAAACGCGTAAAAGTGCGCTGCCCAGACAGCGCCGCTAGTGTTAGGCTGGTGGCTTCTGCTAGCACTGTGAGCAAGCTCGACCCCCCACCTGAAACTGTGCATAGTGGTCCTCGATGTACTTGACGTTGGCCAAGCGTCCGCCTTCTGTGAGCACCAGCTGGTCGGCAGGCTCCACACCGGTGGCGCACTGCAGGGCCCGCGTGATGCCCTCCATGACAGCCTCACCACCACCGTCCGGAGCGACCGACACCACCGACAGGCTTGCTGTGCAGAAGATGTGCACTGTCTGCAAATAATATAAGTTTTTTTTTTTTTGGAACAGATGAGTGCAGTGTTGTGCAGACCAGTGCAGAGTGCTACTGTAGCTCCAAGTTACTAAAAAAATGAACATACGCTGCACTGCCTCCGCTAGTGCAGCCAGTGCAAGGGGTAAAAAAAATGCCTCTAGTGCCAGTCAGCAGAGCAACTTTGTGGCTCAAGTGCTGAGATATCAGTTGGGCCGCGATACTAGGGCCCTCAATACCCAATGAGTGAAGTTCCAGCACACAGTGCTGCTACTCATGCACAATGTGGAGCAATTTTCAGAGCTCGAAAAAATTATTTTGGAGCTCTTTGGAGGACTGAAAAGTCAATTTTGGAGCAATTTGGAGCAACTAATATCAGTTTTTGAGGTTGTTTAAGTACCGCAAGAAATGGAAACCCAAACACCTCCCCATAATAAGTCCTGATAAATTTTGTTTGGAACTTTTTTCATTATGTGGCGCCTTATTTTCATTATGTGGCGCCTTAGAGCCATTCTGAGGCCCTTTTAATATTGTTAGATACATTTATTTTATTTTATTTGTATATACGTAGCAAACAGGAACATAACACTATTTTGGAAGTTATATATGGGTGAAAAATTATAGGCTTACATTGCTTAAAAGAAGAAGTAAGGGGGAAATGCATTATACACATACTGAAAATTAAAAAGTAAGGGAACGAAACAGACACTAACCATCCTACAAACAAGAACTCCAATCGAGCAGCTGTTTAATAAAAAAAAGGTTCTGTGGGATGTGTCTGCTACATTATAACCTGTGAGGGAAATTTTTACATACCCCTGAAATGCAGCCGTACGGCTACAAATGCATTATAACCTAAGTACAGCCGGTGAATTTTTTAATAATCCCGGGAGCGTTGACAGGTCGGTGGATCAGCAGCACATCATGGAGGGAAGCGGTGAAATGAGCGAGAGTAGTCCACAAGCGCAGAGCGATCCCACCAGTGCAACTGTTGTCCGCTAGGTTATTACCACAAGCACGACACAATCCCTTTCCAGGTGGCGACAGCAAGTGCGCCTTGTTCACGGCAATGCATACAGTCGGCTCATTACCGGTGGAAAGGAACTGTGTCATGCTGGCGGGAGCAGCCTAGCAGACGACAGGTGCACTGGCGGGATTGTTCTGCGCTTGTGGACTACTCTCGCTCATTTCGCCGCTCCCCGCTGTGATAAGGCGCTGATGCACCCACCTGTCGGCGCTCCCGTGATATTACTAAAACATTCGGCGGCTGCACAGCCTGCCAATACCCAACAGTACCCCACAAGCACCGGCCAACCTACATGTCAGCGCTTTATCATGGCGCGAAGCCGGGGGAGTGGCGAAAAGGAAGGTAGCCCGCCTCTTGTGCACGCAAAGCTGACAGCATCACGAACACTTTGTGCGTGCACTTTCTGCACCTGTGCCGCAATAAGACACGACTGCAAAAAGTTTGCCACGTACGTCAAAACAAAACATTCGGTGATCTTCATATGCAGAGCAGGTTGCTTAAAATCAGTCGCGTAACACAAGCATCAAAGGCAACGGCAAAGCTGATTGAGCATAACGCATTGCCGCTCAGCGCTTTTGTATACAGTTCGAACGTGGCAGCATCTCAGATGAAAACAGCTTTTTCACAATAAAGCTACATAAAAAAAAAAAAAAACTAACAGGAAGACCCGAGTTTGATCGACGAAAATCAGCGCCAGTCTGCGATTGCGCACGGACATATTGCGCACACCTTGGGCACAGTTAGGGCAATGTAAATGTTAGCGGTGGTTTGACTTTTCTGTGCCACAATTACATGTACTTTCACGAACAAGATCCCAACCACAAGAAGTCCTTTCCAGTATTAGCGTGCAAATCGACGGTGCTTACGGTGCGCTGCGGTCTCGCCCCAACGAATTCCACCTTTGAAATACGCGCACACTGAAGCACAACTCAAGGGGGAAATGTAAATAAATGAAAATTGCCTTCATTACAGTCGGCATGCAGACAAAATACGAGTCTTCTGGTGGCTATCAGTGACAGCGTCCCGGATTGACGCTATTTGCATGCCACTAGAGCCAGTAAATAAGCTATCTAGTGGCCCCACATGCCACTACACACTATCTCTACTATCTCTCCGACCGACCCACGGTGCCACTAGATGTCCTCCATTAGCATCCCCCTCTTCCTCACTGCCTCCAGACCCCATTCTAGGCAGCGCAAAATGATGCCCTCTAGAACCACAACAGTAAATTGGTAGCAATCTGATGCAATTTAGATTTTTATCAGAACGGAGCAAGAATTCTTGTTTGGTGCAATTTGGCGCAGGAGTGAAATCACTGAGCACACCCCAAAAGCTGGATTTCACTGCCAGATTTTGACAGAGGAAATAGAAAAACAATAAGCACCACAACAAACACTTCTCTAGATATTTTTAAACTCCATAAATTTAATCACGCCCCGTAGCTATTCCACTGTTATAGGCTTGAACTAGCAATGCACAGAGGAGAAATTTCGCTCAAACGTACCCAACCCCCTGAGGTGAAGCTTGACTGAGTATGTTATAATAAACTGTATGTTATCTGTCCTGTACTTTCCCGATTTCCCCCCTTACTCAATGCCCTGTCCTGGGGCCTGTAAGGTTTTTTTGAATAAAGAATAAAGAAAAAAAGTGAGCTGAAGCACCTTGTTCTGGGGAGTCCAAGCAAAATTTGACCATTCACACAAAATGCGCGGGCCGTTATCCGCTACTTCTGAAAGTGCACTAAACTAACTCGCTGCCTGCTACCAAATGAAAGTAACAGCTGTCAAAGCACAGCATATACTTTGAAGCTAACAGGCACCAATGTAGCCAGTGCACGCACTACACAGGCCGCACATGCACTGGAAGTGAAAAGCTCGCTGCGAAAAGTATGCTGCACTCATTTCCACGGCACGTACAATTCGATTGTGAATAGAAATGTGTGAACATTCACTTTTTTTTCTTCAAATATTTGATTGAATAATAATACAGTAATCCCCCGTTAACTCAAAGTGCTAAAATCTGTTGAAAATTTCGAGATAAGAGGAGTTTCGAGTTAAAGGGCGGCAAATACATGGCGCCTACGGGAGACACGGCGGAAAAAAGTTACGACAACCAATATTTCAAAATATCCGAGTTCAAGTTAACGAGGGATTACTGTACGTCATTCGATACTTGCTTCGACTGGAGGTCTCTGTAGTCGAAAATTTCTGCTAGGCAGTGAAGAACAGTGAAAATTGGGTTGATTTTACCCTATGCAAAACGACGCATGTATAGAGTGCATTCCCTGTGCAAAGTAAGTCTAAGCCAGTTTCTTACTATTTTACCCACTCAGGGTCTCAGTCCGTAACTGTAACATAAACCAAATCATACAGGCATGCCACGACAGATGCTTGGCTACCGCAGCCATGCATTATCCAGAAACAGAAACCATCTTTTCAGGGCACTGCCGTGATCTTTTTTTATGGTTGAAGTTTCACTCAGGCAGCTCTATTTTATCTTCTTTGCTAGCTCCCCCCTTAAAAGTTTAAAAGTCAGATTCAGTAAAGGGAAGAGGGAAGCATGGTAGGCGATAATAGGCGGCATGTGGCATGCCTGCTGACTGGCAGATGACATAAAGATATTTCAGCAGCATTTTTCTGTATTATGCAAACATGCATACAAGCAAATATTATAAGAGCTAACACACAGATTCCTTAGCTTTACATCTTTGACACCCTTGGAATGAATCACACAGAAGCAAATAATAATAATAATAATAATAATAATAATAAAATTGCACATGGCTAATAGAGGAAGGCTGAATGCCAGAGTTTTGGTTTCGGCGTGCCAGGTGTGGAACAGTTTATCTCGACACCCATGTGAGCGCAACATAAAAGTAACCTGAATTGTGGTTGGTGCATTGAAAAACTAAAGAAACTCGAAACTGATAGCTTCTTTTCTGGCTTGCCTGAGCATGGTCACATCTCTATGTGGCAGCAGCTCCAGCTGACGATATTAACGGTGTTGTGTATATTGGAACCCAATACAGCTAAAAAATCCTGCTTGGTGTACCAAATGCAAAGCAATCCTCTGTGGTTCTGAGAATTGCTCTGCGTGTGTCGTGGTTCAACTGTCACGTTGGTTGCATTAAAATAAATGGCCCATTCAGTTCTCGTTGCAATGCTTGTTGAGGCTGCTGGTTACTTTTTTGTTTTTGCAACTATTTAAATTATTCCCTTTGAAATCATTCAAACAAAACCATTACTCACTTTGAAGTCTCTTCGAAGGCAAAAACCACCATTCGCACACGCGTAGTTATGAGAGGTGCAAGAAAGTGAAACATGGATTAGTTGCAACATTCTGCACGGGCCCAGTGGCATTCTGAACACTGGTTTCAAAAGCACACGTTCACCCCATTAAGGCTAATTCAATTCAAGCTTCAGCGTACACTTAAGTCTTCAACAGCTGCGCCATCGAGCAGACAGTGTTCTCTCATTAAAATTTCCCACACTAAAAAACAGAACGCACCGGCCGTGCCAACACCTTCTCCAGGATGTCAAACACAGTGAGGCCGTCCGCACCACTCCTCTGCTTCGGCACCGTCTCCAGCAGCACCTGGAGCCACTTCTCCAGATCCCCTCGGAGAACACTGCGCCAAGGAAACAAGTACACATTTCTCGAAGCCTGCTATCTCTGCCGAACAAGAGGACGACAACGGCTTTGTTCTCCTGTAATACTACAGTGGACAGCAGTAACAGCAGCAACTGTAATTTATTTCCCAAGAACTACTATGATGATGGGCGGGCACAATGGCTGTCCCTTTAGCAAAAACCAGTGCGGACCTTCTAAAAAAATAATAAAATGCGAGCTGCAGCGGCACTGTACAGGTAGCGTTCCAAGTACAGTCAGCAACAAATAAAGCGCAAACAGGAAAATGCGAACATAAATGTGCACACAGAGTAAAATTACAGCGTGGCTAGCATAGATGTATGAAGTGTGCTGGTCGCACTTTTCTATTATTATATGATATACAGCCATTTTAAGCACACGAAAAAAAAATTGCCAAATTTGTGCAGCATTATATTTTCTGTTTGTGACAGTATCTGCCCCAGTTAAAAAAAAAAAAAAGTGCATTCAATGTAATACCGTACTTGCACAATTCTAACGCGCAGCTATTTCAGCACCCGGAAATCGGAGAAATTACTTGATGCCAATCTACCACACACACGTTTCAACAAAAGGTGAACACATGTTTTGATCCCTAGTTTACACTAACACTATGTAATTTATTTTTGTCATTTTATGTTTTATGTTTTGTTATGTTTGTATTTTTTGTGACACCGAAGCAACCCCCTTACCCTATGTAATACCCTTCCCAGGAGGCTTTAGGGTTTTTGTGATATAAATAAGTTTTAAAAAAGCATCTTGTAGAATGCAAATCAGCACGCACATGACCCCATGTGAACACGACGTGACAATTTTAGGATACTCGCAGTCCGAGTTTGGTGAATGCTCACTGAGCACATGGACCACTGGAAGCCATCCTCAGTCACATCCAGCACTGTGCAGATGCCATGCATGCAGGTACACAACCAAGTTCTTTTCATTTTCCTCTGGGAGGAGCACCTGCCAGTTAAATGATGTCTTGTAAGGAAGTCATGGTTTCCTGTCTATTCTGACAGCACAGACGACAGCTCCAACGGGAAGAATGGGAAAAAAAATGTGAAACGCAAAAACTGGCCAAACATGGATCGAATGTATTACAGCAAAGCTGTTTATTGTTAGGGTTCAGTGGATTTTGCATGAACACAAACAAAAACACCCGATGCTCCACAAGGTCTTTGAAGGACGAGGTGTTTGTGTGTGTGTGTTTGTTCGTTTGCATGCGTGCTTGCTTTTATCTGGCTCTGTGCTTGCTTGAACTCGACAAGTTGCCATTTTCTATTTTGAATTCCATTTCTCTCCCGTCTTAACGGGGAGGCTGCGTACAGTCTGAGGAGGAGGAGGACAAACATTTTATTGAGCCTTTAAGGCCCCTTTGGGGGGCGTGGTGACCGGCGTACCGGTGACCGCAACAGCCCTCGCCGTGACCACCCGTTGGGTAGACAGGTCGGAGCTGCCCAGCGCCTCAGCCCAGTGCCCACCGTCTGGTAAGGGGGGATAGGGGTCGTGGGGACAGTTCCAAAGGAGATGGTCCAGTGTTTCCACTGCTCCGCAGGCTGGGCAGTTGGGGGAGGGGTAGACGGAAGAATAAATATGGTGCAGGTGGTAGCAGCAACGTGCCCATAAAGAGTGACGGCAGGAACAGAGACGAGAATGGAATCATTGCTGGCAGGCAGCAAGCAGGTTTGAACCTGGCTATGAATGTTTCCAAGGCTATACCCGCGCCAATCAGTGTGTACCATAGCGACCGGAAGGCCATTGTCACCACCATCACGACAAAAAAGAAAAAGAAGACCCACCAATCAAGATAATAAAGTTGTGTGTCTTTCCTTCATCACGACGACCACCGATCAAGACAATAAATGACTTCGTACCATTCAAAATACTGTCCCCTCAGCTTTACTGGTCATACACCAATACAGAGTGCAGTGGCTGACGATATTTTTAGGTGTGCCCTACCTAGGCTCCATAGCTCGGCAAAACTGGATGCCACTCACTCACGCTCACTCAAAAAAATTATTTATACTAAAGCACTCACTCGCACTCACGCTCGCCACTCCGCCCTCACCACTCACTCTCACTCACACTCACGCTCGCCACTCCGCTCTCACTCGTGCTCACGCTCACAACTCGTCGTCACCACTCGCACTCACTTGCTCTCACGCTCGCCACTCCGCTCTGACTGCTCGCACTCACTCGCGCTCACGCTCACCACTCCGTCCTCACCACTCGCACTCACTCGCGCCCACGCTCACCACTCGTCGCCACCACTCGCACTCGCTTGCGCTCACGCTCACCACTCGCGATTGCGAGTTCCACTCGCGGTGAGCCCCACTCACCACTCACGAGTGCGAATGCTCTCACCACTCACGAGTGCGAGTGCACTCACCACTCGCAAGTAGTGAGCCCCGCTCGCCACTCACGAGCGGCGGTTGCACTCGCGCGATGTGCGGTGCTTACCGCTGTGAGCGCCGACCCTCGAGCTATTCTTCGCAAGAGCCGCTCGCTGTGGTGGACCACCACAGTGAGCGGCTCCTGCGAAGAATACCCAACACGAGTAGAAGCTCAAGAGTCGGCGCTCACAGCGGTAAGCACCGCACATCGCACGAGTGCACCCGCCGCTCGCGAGTGGCGAGCTGGGCTCACTACTTGCGAGTAGTGAGTGCACTCGCACTCGTGAGTGGTGAGTGCACTCGCACTCACGAGTGGTGAGTGGGGCTCACCGCGAGTGGAACTCGCACTCGCGAGTGGTGAGTGGGGCTCGCCGCGAGTGGAACTCACACTCGCGAGTGGCGAGCGGGCTCACCGCGAGTGGAACTCGCACTCGCGAGTGGTGAGTGGGGCTGACCGCGAGTGGAACTCGCACTCGCGAGTGTTGAGTGGGGCTCGCCACGAGTAGTGCTCGCACTCACGAGTGGCGAGTGGGGCTTGCCACGAGTGGCACTCGCACTCACCAGCCCACAACGATGGCGAGGCTCACTCACCACTCACTCATGAGTGGTGAGTGGGGGGGTGTGAGTGCACTCGTGAGTGAGTTTGCCGACCTATGCTAGGCTCGATGGCAGTATGTGTGGATGGTGTCGATGGCAGTGCTGCCATCAATACCATAGTTTTGAGTATAACTGCAACCCACATGTAGGTAAATTGGACCACCCATTTTTAGACAAAGCAGCGAAGGCTATAATCGTGCAAATATGGTACTTCATGACCTTTAGTGAGAAATAGTGAACAACGGCATCAATCGACGACGAAGAGTCTTAACTTAAGCCCTGTGTTGCCCACATACTGTAAGAAATTCACACAGAACAATCTTTAAGCCATAATGACACTTGACCCGGCCCCCTACAAACAGGTATTACATTTCACAGTAGCAACCCCCCAGCATGCACCAAGGGGCCCATTTACCGACGCTCAACTTCTGAATCAAGAATGGCCACTCCAGATGAAAGTTTATGTGCAACCATCTACATTTTATAGTACGGCCCTCGCAGGGGTGAGACAGCTGAATCAAGTTTGGGAGCGGCTTTTGGAGCAGCGAAATCTCAATTTTGGAGCAGAAGATCCTTGGTTTGGAGCAGTTAACGACATTTATTATGTCACATTAGGTGCCCAAAAAATCAAATTTTTGGCAACTCGGGGGGGGGAAAGCACTTTTTAATCGGTTTTGAACGTATATAACACTGAAACAGCCTCTTAATAAAGTTTTTCTACCAGAGTATCATGAAGTACCAAATGCACTATCTTTTTCCAAACCATTTTTAAATTCTTAGGCTCTATGTATAGATAGCATGGAGTTCCGTTGAAAATATCGAATTGAAAAACTAAGCAATCGTAAGGCATTTTTATTATCATGGGAATGCCGAAATTATTATTTTTGCAATCCCAGACTCGGCTTTAAGGACAAGTGTAGAGTCACGGCAAAAGTTGCGCAAAGCGAGGTGACAGTCGTCGCACCCCACCAGCTTTCCCATTTCATACACTAAGGTGCACGTTCACTACGATCGATCGTAATTTGAGTAACATTCATATGTTTAGCCATCTCCCTTTTGGCATTAAATTTAACTTCAGATAGATGAACCATGATTACTAGCGTGCAATAATAGCCCGTCCCGCTATCGGACACTGTTTGAACATTTTGCGGCGATGTAGCCTGCGCCGCCCCTTTTGAAGTGTCGAACGTCCCATTCCCGCCGCTCGCAAGCTCGCTGTCCAAGGCAGCAATAACTCGTCGTTTTATAACAACGCAATAGTCCGAAATTTCACTTCAAGCGCGCACCGCGCCTCACACGAAACGCGGCGAATTCGCGGGCACCGCGTTGTTTTTTATGAACTCTCCCTTTTGAGTGGCGCAACTTCGCGTAACAGATCAAACAACTAAATGTAAACCTAGCCACCCCCATAACCAAAAGCACAGTAGAAATCTGCAAAGAGCGGTCTGCCTGAACTAGAGTGAACTAGCCTGAACTACAAGCAACTGCTTCGCTTGCTGGCCATGTTTTCCGAACTTCACCATACCAAGATGGCGGCTCCCCGCATACGTACGTAATGTCGTTCCGGAGATACGGCACTCAGAAAATTGCCGTTTTGTCATTAACTTGAACAAGTTTTGTCGCCTCAATAAACAGTAGTATTTTTATACAGGACTTTGCAATGACTTTCGATGGGAAAGCTTTAAAAACGTACAGAATATAACATGTGCAACCCGACATTAAGACTTCCGAAAAAACTTTTTCGGGGACCATTTTATGCGGGGTTTTTATTGAATGATCAATCAATTAATTTTTACAAACAGCATCACCTTGGGGGTAATGGAAAATTATGCGATCAGTAATCATTTTTCCCCACTGAAACTGATGGGAGCGTTAAAATCGTTCGCTCTCAGACTGTTTTGGAGTAGTTTGGCGCAATTTTACCAATTTTCAAGCTTTTGGAGCAGCCTGGCGCAGGAAAACAAATTTGTATCAAATCTGCGCAATATGCGCAGCTGTCTCACCCCTGCCCTCGGTAACGGGCTTCTTTCATCACAAGTTCAAACAACTTAATGGCAGTGTTGCCTCATTTCTTTCTTCTTTTAAGCTGTAGCGCTACAGTGTAGCCACCGACAGCTCCTCACCTGGTCAAGCAGTTTTCGGGAGGTAGAGTCTGCCAGTAACAGCGCTCCCCAGAGGGAAGTATATCCCCCCGGATATCGCCACTCTTCTTGTTGTGCACCAGAGGAATCCTGGAACAAAATTAAACATTCGTGGGCAAGAGGGCATAGCTTTCTCCTTAAAATGTGTGCCTTCAGGTAAGTTTTTATTTTATTTGTGTGCCACACACTGCAGCCTAGTACAAACGCAGTGATCTGTGCAACTAGTGTCCCACAATACAAGGAAAAATTTGGCACACATTGCCATGAAGAAATGTTGGTTCCTCAAAATTCTGTAAATACAGGCAGTACATTTTACTTGTCCATCCAGACACCGAAAAGAGGCCAGGCACGCTAGTGGGGGGTATGACCTTACTGCAAGCCAACAAGTGACAACTGAGTTCCTCACTCATGCCACTACATTGACAGGAAATTTCTTTCTGGCTTATACATTTTTGACACAAGTAGCGTTCCATTTCAGCCAACATACACCAGTTGGCATGCACTTGTTTCGCACGATTTACACATCAGGCTTTTTTGCACAACTTTGGCATCAAGTGCAAAAGCCAACCCAAATGGGCTAGCCCCTTCTAGCTTTCTTAATAAAAAAAAGACACCAAAGTTCAATTTCTAAAAATTGATATGGTTAGCCTCATGAAGATGCCGAGATGCCTCCTTGTAATTATATGCTTCAAACGTCACTTCGAACCAATTTTAAATTGATATTATTGCCACAGTTTTGAAGCGCCAAGGAAAGCCGGCTCAGCCGCTCTGCGATGTAAAACTGGTCTCAGGAGGAATGTGACAGAGAAGCCTCCAGCCAGCCAAACTCGAGTCTGCCCCTTCCCTCGGCGACCTGCATATCCATTGGGAACGAAACTAAAAGCCTATGCACGGCGTTTGGTTTCAAAGTAAACTTTTGTAAAGTAAACTATTGCAAAGTAAACAAAGTAATCCTTTAACGGGGCTTGTAGCGTCTCTTGGTCCCTTTCGCACCTCCGAAACCCCTGGGTCAGTTTCAGACCTGCTGAATGCGGTGGGACTAACCGTTGATCGGGCAAGGTGGGAAGAGGGGTATTAGTGGACATTAAAGGTGGCCTTGGATGCTTTTGAATTCAACGACGAGGGTGGCTTCTTGCTTGGGCAGGAAAAAGTGTTGCACAGTAGGCCCTCAAACCCCCCTTACCAGCTCGCGGGATCTCAGCAGCCGAAACCCTGACTGATATCATGAAAGGTGCTGTAATTCATTATCTTATGTGCTGAGCAGTCTTAATTCATGAACTACTAGTTAGCTCTTTCATTACCCCAGGAAATTAAACCATTTTTAGGGGTCTAAGAAAACATTTTTTTTCTGCTAAACATTTGGTTAGGCACTAATTGCAGCAATGTAAAATGCAGATGATTTAAAGACCTTTCCAACAACATCAGTTTTGAAAATGTTTTCATACATTACAGTAGCAAAAAAAAAAAATCAAAAACAAAATCAATTTTTTTTGTCAAGTTTTCATTGAAAATGATAAAAAAGGAATTGTGTATAACAAACAACCGATAGCAAAAAAAAAATTCGAATATGCATTTTGTAGGGAAACATTTCAAAAACAGGTCCTAGAAAAATAGTTGACTTGCGCAGAACAGTTTGTCAGATATAAAAAAAAATTAGCACGTGTGGTGCCAGTGCCATGCGGTGAAGCCCAACCTCCATTTCAAAATGCGCAATTTTGGGTGGTTACCTGGAAGAAATATGGCAGTTTGGCATCATCAAAGGCACCAATTTGTCCCCACCTGATGTTAGAACATCTTGTCAATGACTGAATTTGCATTTACGGACAGCACAGTATTCAAGACAAGCACACAATATAGAAAAATCTGCATGGAGTTGAAAACGAAACTCTGTGGTTGATGCGTGTTGACGTTCACTGTCGGTTATAGCTCAAAACATGCGCTTGCGTTTTATTATCCTTGTCTCACTCACTATTGTAGCCCTGCTTGCAGGAATGAGGTGCAATGCGCTAGAATCGTGCTCTGCAAGCTTTCACCGAGTAGCTGTTGTGCAATGAAAGAGTTTAGCATAACGAGCCTCTTGCATTGCAGCGCCGCCTAACATTTTCGAAAAGAAACAATACCAAACCTGTTGGAGACTACGTCCAAATACACAGTTCTACTAAGGAGTAACACTAGACCTCCGGATATACCTTCATATAGAAGGAACACTGGCTGACGAACAGCTGGCGGTGTTCAAGGCCGGTTTGAAGCGCTCTCTTTATCGGAACTGATATCTGGCCCCTGGGTGTTATCTTTTGACTTGCATCGGAAGTTCTTATCACAGAAATTGGGTTAGGGTGGGATGAAATCAAGAGCGGCACGCTTTTTTCGAGGATCAGTAGTTGGTGCTGAAGGTGCCATGGCAGATAGACTTGAAGTTGGGTAACTGCGTAGTAGCGCCATATATGAATTTCGCGATGCAGAAACGAAACCACAACTGTTGTAAACTGTTTACAAATGATCCTGTGGTAAGTAGAACAACTCGCTTAAAGGCAATAAAACTGCCTAAAATCATAAAGTGACTTTGCAAACAGGCACTGCTTGATATTTTCAGCCGATTTTAGGGATTATTACTGTCAGAGTGCAAACCTGATGATTGAAAATAATCTTCCGATTCACAATTCGTGCCCTGATAACAAAAAACAAACGGTGATGCTCAGTAATTACGAACAGCACACCTTCTTCTTTGGTAGCAGACGTGCGATGACCACGCTCTTTTTACACACTCAGGTGGTGCAAACGCGTGTCGAAAATCACATTTTTGTTGTAAAATTGAAAACAGAACTGATTTTTAAAGGGCATTTTCTGAGTTAACCCCAAATAGCTTTACTTGTTCCAGAAATGCCTAGAAAACTATGAAAAGGGGTTCCCACGGTATCAAACAAATTGAACGATTTTGAATAGGCACGGTAACAAAAGAGTTAATGAGCTAGCAGGGGCCCACAAAATTAAAAAAAAAAAAAAAGAAAACCACAGAATTGGTGTTGTCAGTGCTTTTTTAGAGGTATCCAGAAAAAGAGGGAGAGAGAGGGAAGCGTGTAGTCTCCAGAATTTACATTTTACTTTGGGTGTAAAGGGATTGTGGGGAAGGGGTCAGACAAAACTACTTGGATTAGCAACACTAGATCCACCATAGCATTGTGGCTATTACAGAAGCTAAGTGCTTAAGTTTTCTTTTTTTTTCTGCTACACCAATTTTGTGCCACGCCTTTTACATGCTGGGACTCGGTCTCACGATAGTTTGTGCAAACCTCAGAGGTAGCTGTAGTGTTGTCAGAGCCCGAGGTCAGGTCCTATAGTTCACAGCTAAAAATACCCATCAATTGGTTTGCGTGTCTGGCCAACCAGCTGTGGGCATCATTATACGATCTCCTTGCTGAGTGGGGGGTGTTGCGCATAATAGCCGATTGCACAGTGGGCGTTTTCCAAGTGGCAGACGGTACTTCCGTTCAGTGTTCTCATGCTCGTGGTTTCGGTGAACTGTGCTTCAAATCAATGCTTCAACTTAAGACGACAATATTTTGGTTGTGAATGAAATTGCTCGTGGCAGAGGATTATATGCTATGGCAGAGCAAGAAGGATTCGGATGCCATCTGCGGTTTGGTTGTGCTAAGCTAGCATTAAAATTGAAGCTAACCTCTGCCAGTGGAACTCGATAATTTTTATAGTGCATAAAATATTAATGCATAAGCTTAAAAATGAATTTTGTTTTACACTTTTGCAAGTATGTTTGCAGAATGCACCAAATATTCGAGGAATACTATAGATTCAACTCGCGAGTCAGAAACAAATGGTGTTGCACCCTCTTGCAAGTACATTTGCAAAATTTGTACACAAAATATCTGAGGAATAATATGCACATATGTCCGTGCATATAACCTGCACTAATAACTGACAAATCTGAAGAGTGAAGTTGGCGAGTAGGTAATACGCGAATTTTTCCCCAAAACGCAGCCTCACCACAAGGCATGCGAACCGCCACCTTTCTCCCGCTCCATTATCGCTGGCTCACTGTCAAAAATAAAGTTTTATTGTTCAGTCTTGAACTGTGATTTAGAGCGAACGTGCTTGCAGCCTCAAACAGGCACTGCCCCTGGCACAAAGCGGGGAGCTTGCTGCAACGGCTATCAGCAAGTAATCAGCTCAGCAGATGCATCTTGCGGTACAGTCCTATGTTTTTTTCAGTTTCCATATCTCTTTCAGGCATTCTGCATTGCCTATTGCTCCTACTGATGAGAAGCTTCCTGTCAATTGCAGCAAAAAGGATTATTTCATAACTGACAAGAGCAGAGCAGGAGTCTAAAAAAAAACCTGCACAAAGTGTCAGCTGAGGGAAGCCAATCACAAAGTACCTACCTTGCTGAGCTGGCAATGAAAATAATTAGGTAGTGCTTTCGGGCAGGCAAGACCACTTTCAGTACACCTCACCTCGGTGCCCTTTTAAGCCAAATTTGAAACTTGAAGAAAATATATGTAGTAATTTTAAGTGCGTTTCAAGAAGAACTTTTAGAAAATTTGTACAAAAGTAGCTCATTTTTTATCAAGGTTTTGAGTCTTGGTCGCCTACAAAAAAAAAGGGGGGGGGGTCTGTTTTTCTAACCGCTATTAAGTTGGAAACAGTGACCGCTCAGAATGTGCAATGTGTAAATGGAGCAAAAACGAACTCACTACTCATTCTTCCTGCCACAACAACGAAAACATTGTTAGGCTAAGAAGAAGTGGCTGCAGATGGCTGTCCTTGCAGTCACCCAAGGCAGTAGAAGCAGAAGCTCGCACTAATTTAGGTATGTCCTGCAGAGCATTGGCTACAAACCGATTTTACTCGCATAATGATCGCACTCGGGTAATGATCGCACCCCTGAAGTTCGTCGTCAAAATACGACTTTTTTTTATTTCCCGCGCAATGATCGCACATGCCAATTCAATCTGACGGTGGTCGTGCTTACCTACGGTTCCTCCTCTTTCAACGCGGACATGGCTATGTTATGCTACTGCCGCAGACTTGCCGATATAGCGATATCGGCAAGCATGAGTTCATCATTGGTGTGGAAGAAACTCTCACTAAATGCACATAATGTACTCACAAGACAAAGAAAAAAATGCGCTCAGCTTGCTGCATCAGCAGCCGTGTCTTGTTTTGATGTCCCGCACTGTGACAGCAGCAGCCGCTACGACCTTTTCTCACCTCGTGGCAAACTCGTTCCCGCGCGTTCCGCAATTCATAAAAACACCGCATTTTGCGTCCCTTTGCAACGCGGCTGGCGGTGGCCTGTGGAGTTTTTACTATGTTTTTATTTATTATGTTCATAAGACCTATCGTAAAAATTCTGGACTGCACCTTGCTTGCGTTTTCTGCGCTGAAACTTTTTGGCGAAAAATTTACCTCGCGTAAGAACGCACCCATAAATTTGCATCATATTTTTGGGAAAAAAAAGTGCGATCATTACGCGAGTAAATATGGTACACCCTTGGAGACGCGATTAGTTTCCAGGTCTACGATTCCTTTTTTGATCTACCGTTCACGACAGGCATTATCCCTCCTCAAAAAACCACCTCAGTGCCACCTGCACCCCCTCCTAACCTCAACAAACTCAAAAGACCGCCACATTACTGCCCTACACGAACACCAGTCAAAATACAGCCTGAAGAAAATATCCACACGATCTTTGTGAGCCTCCCAAACATAACCAAACCTACTAATAAGACATTTGTAATGGCTCAGAAAAATTATTGCATTGGGCACAAAAAAAAAAAAACCATTCGTTTGATACAAGTGAACGGCAATGAAAGAAATAGAAGACAGCTGCTTTATTTTCTGCTGTGCGATCCGCGTGTAGGGGCCCGCTGCTTGGACGTAGCTTGGTACGTAGCATTGGAGTCTTCATAAGAGCATCTCAAAAATACTACAGGGAAGCCTACGCATTCTGAATACTTATCGAGGAGCTCTGAGCGCTGAACCTCGCGAATAAGCCAGTAAGGACGTGTTACACATGATCTTCTGACCGATGCTCTAACGAGAGTTGTTCTCTCTCTCTCTCTCCTCGTGTGTTGCAAACTTGTGGCGGATGCAGCTTGAAATTATTCAGATGTGTCGGAAGCTGGCAAAAATAACTGAACTACTAGCAACACGCTTTTTAATGCACTAAAGCATTAAAGCGGGCTATTTTCAGCACAGGCACTGCTTCCCCTCACAAGCGGAGTGTAGCAGATGACAGCGGCGCGAGTCCCTAAGCCGACGTCAGAGCCAGGGGGCGCCACTCAAACATCTCACCGCCAATAAGTTCAGTGTAACAGCGAGCAGCAAACAGCCCCACAACGCATTCTGCGATAGTGCTTCTTTCATTTCGCACACGAGCCATTAAGAGGGAGGGCACAACAGCGCACACCCCTGGGCCAGCCTGTACAAATTTCTTGTGAAACGTTAAGCACACATGTATATGCCTACTCTCTCTATATCAAACTTACAGCAATGCAGAAGTACTCAGCTCAATGCTGTGCAAGCCCTATATGCTTGCAAATCCAGCACTGGAAGTATATAGAAAATTTCTGCGCACAGCCTAAAGTATTTTTCTGTCCGAACAGGTTCTGAGCGAATAAGTAAAATGTCTGTAATCATTAAAATTAAAAATACCATGGTGGCTTTTAGGTCTCAAAGATGTGGAAGGGTGGTGTTGAGGGGCAGGGTCCACAACAAAAAAGAGCCCAGGATGTGAGAAAAAACAAAAACAAAAAGAACAATTAAGCACCAAAGCAACGCCCCCTACTCGAAAGAAAATTTCAGCTCATGAGGGAGGGTGGGGGGAGGTGGCGGACAAGGCCACAAGCTCAGCCCCTCATTAAATAACAACTGCCAATGATAATTTTTCTGTCGCAGGCTATGCACCAAGTTTACATGGCTTTGAGGTCTTTCCTCACCATGACAATCCACCATTTTGCAATACCCCCCAAAGCAGAAAGAGAAAGAATAAACTTTCCCCATCTGTTAAAAACAAAAATGGACCAAACTGGAAGATCATGTAAGGCATGCTCACGGTGTCTTGACGTTACTTTCTGAAGTTTTGGTTGATTCCTTGTTTAGGCTTCTTTTCCCTCTTGTTGCTTTTTACTTTTTTCCTTTCCCTCCTTTTCTTTTGGAGTCTCTCTCTCTGATGATGATGATGATTTCTATTGGTTTCCCCTTTGTATCGGGGTGATGACATGTCATCTTACCAAAAAGGACTAATATACCTATGTTTTACACATTTGGTTCAATACTAGCGCTGCTTAGGGCAGGCACAAAAAACTTATTAGGCACAAAATACTTTTTTTTTTCTATTACAGGTGGTAACTGTCCTAGGCAATATTCCCCTCTCTGCTTTTCGTCCACCAGCATTCTAATCTTTTCGTCCCCTCGACAGCCTTGAAGTTAACTTCCTCTGTGATACCCTTAAATCCTAGGGCTTCTGGATTTAAGGGTATCTCCCCCCTCTCTCTCTCTCCCCCCCCCCCCTTCCCGTTCAAAATGAAATCCTGCGTACACCATGAGGCATGGATCTGGACCACCTAGGGATCTTTGTGCTGTTACACACATTCGGAAAAACAGGTGGTGCGGTCGCAAATTGAACCTAATAGCGCAGTACCTTATCAACTAAGCCACCGCTGCGAGTAACAGCTCCAGCTGCACTGCCAGGTGCAAGTGAACGGGTGGTTTAAAAAAACCGTCACCAAGGATGAGAATGACCAAACAGAAAATGTTCAGAACCAGTTCAGAACACTTTCGTCTTGGACTGGTTCCACTGCAGGCCCAGTAAAAAACTAACTGCAAAGTTTTTGTTTCCAGCTGAGCCACAATTCGACCCAGTAATCTGACAACACCACACACAGCTGTAATTACCACTGACACTAACTTCAGCAAAGAAAAAGGACAGAAACAACGCAGATTCCTTTTCACTTGTTGCGACGAATTGTGCAACCTGCCCAACAAGCACGTGCACACATGCACTGCATGCTCCTCGTAAGTTTCCCGTCAGTCGGAGGCAACCTACCACTGGGCAGGAGACGCTGTTGGGGAAAATGGTCTTTGCCCCGTGATGACTTCATAGGCAAGGATGCCCAGGCTCCAGAGGTCCACAGCCCTCGTGTAGGGCTTCTTCTCAAATAGCTCGGGTGCCTAGCAAGAGAGAGCGCCTGTGTCACACGGATCAATTCACATTCAGAAAAAGTTCCTTTCAACCGGTTCCTCAATGCCATGCTTGCAAAAGCCCCGCCCTAGTAAGAGTAGCCCGTCAGTTACCTGCACTGGACCTCGCCTAAAAGGTATTTCTTTTAAGTGCGGAGCTCTTTAGGGGCCCGGGCTTGTAGCTCATCCAGGGTCACAGTATCTAGCCACCGCAGTCACGGCATCACGCACCCAAACAGAGGCTTCAATCCCGACAAAGGCTTCCTCGTCAGGATCGAACCTGGGTCCCTCCCATTACGAAGTCGATGTCTATCCCAGTGCACCACAGAGGCACACGTTACTCATATGAGAAGTGTTGGGGGTGATCTTTGCACTGCGCCGTTGCACAGAGGCTGCCGTTGCTAGGCCGGAAGTAAGTACACAATAACATAAAATAAAGAAAACATCCCTAATTATTGCATTAATTACCCAAAATTAATAAAAATTCAATCCAGCGTCTCTTTATAGGCCTTTTCAGGGGCCGTGGCGCCCTCTTTTGACTACTTTGAGTATCAGTGCCAGGCTGATACTGAGACTAGTCAAGAGAGGGTACCACAACCCTTCTGGCAAATCACTGCTCAGCAAGTAGACAGCTTTCATGTCGAGTGTAACTGCTTTAATTTTGTTCTTTGTAACCCTTTCAGGGTCATGGACATACATATACGTCCTCTCAAAACACCTTCAAAATGGTCAATAACATATATGTACGTCACCGCTTGTATGTTTAAAAAGCGTGCCTTTTCACCAACTTGTCTTGCTTGGCATGTGCTGCCACACTGCGGAAATACGTCAAATTATTTTCTAGCACCGATGGCTCTTTTTTATTTTTTTTTTATGATTTACTTCAGCGGCGCGCCGGCTATTGCTTGTGCATCTGGTAACGAGGGGAGCGCTGGGTATCGCCCACCGGGCACCCCGGTTCCTCTCGCTGCCACAGAACAAGGGCGCCTGCGAAACTGACGAGGCTCTTTTCTCGATTTTTTTTTTTTTTTTTTTTAGGAGCGGTGCGCCGTCTATTGCTCGCGCATCCGGCCGCGCACCCGCGTGCAGCGGCTGGTTTCGGTATCGTCCTCCGGGTGCTTCCCGCTTTTTTTGCCCGTGAAACTGATGTCTATCTGATTTCGATTCACTCAAAAAATGCCGGCTTGTTACTCTCTCGTTTTTATTTAGAATTTTTCTTGTGTTACTCATGAATAAACCACATGTATGCAACAACAGGAACAATTTTTTTGCCAGTTTATGGTCACCCTAAAAAAATTACGATAATTTTTTCTCGAAATAGATTCATCCGAATAATGTAAATCAGAAATAACAAAAATCGAATCTGGGGGGTCGCATTTGGCGAAAAAATTCGACCCTCTATGGTTGCACCACTCGGCTCAAACAGCCCAGTTCAGAACCATTCTTCAAAAATGCACAGGAGCTCATCTGGCAGTGCGTTGTAAATTTTTTAATGCAAGAAAACGGAGCAACTCCACAGTGGATATTGTGGCTTCGAACAGTCATTCGATAAAGGTGTGGCATAAAGAGCCACCAAAGTGTTGAGAGAAACACTCACAAGGTACTGTAGAGTCCCAACAAATGAGTTGCACAAACTGCTCTGGTCAAATTCTTTTGCATAGCCAAGGTCGATGATCTTGTAGATGATCTGTTTTAGGAACCAAAATGAAATTGGCCATTTGGTACATGTTCTTCTAATTTAAATAGCCACGTTCTTTCAAAAGTCACTCAACATAGCAAAACTTTACGTCAAGAAAATAGAACATCAGAACACACAGGCTTAAAGGAGCCATGAAGACAAAATACAAGTTGGGGTTATTAGAAAGAGTGCTTAGTCCCGATAACAATGATACCAATATCATCGCAATCTTCGAACAAATAACGGAGATATTAAAGAAAACGTTTGAAGCAGTCGCGACCCCCTAGCCAATTTCCCGCAACTTTTCTATGACGTCACGGAACCTTGTTTGTGCGATTGGCGGCCTCCTAACTGACCTATCGCGACCACACAAGACTGGACGTCTGTAATGGGGCCTCTAGTTCCATTTGACCGCATCACTTGAATGCTAACGTGCAGTTAACGCACTGAAAATTATATTTTATTGTTGGCCCGTATGACGTCATTCTTGCTCATAACACGTCACTGTGGCGCAAAATTTGAAAGTTTTTAAATACTTCTTGCGTTTTTTTCGTTAAAAAAACAACTTTTGTGCCTGTAATGAAGCTGAGTGAGATACTGAATCCTCGTTCTTTCAAATTAAACGAAGTTGTATTTTCTCTTCATGGCTCCTTTAACAAGGCAATAGTAAGCTGGCCAATAATGTTGCAGAGCTAAGCTGGTGTTATTATTCTTATACCTATTTCCACAAATGGTGTGAGGGATTAGGAAATTGGATAAATATGTCTGGCATCTATGCTGCATAAACAAATGTATGTGCAGCTAACAGGCACTGAGTGATAAAACAACAAAATTATTAATTGGTGCTTTTGATCTCCAAAGGTAACACTGATGCCTTTCCATGCGCTACTAGAAAAACACACCAAAACAACATGCTTGCTCCAGCATGAAGACAAGAAAACAGTGGTTAAAAATGTCATTAAGGGACAATGAAGCCATGCACCTGGAGAGAAAAAAAAAACTGCTCCGGCCATATTTGCAGAATATGAGCACAAAATATGTAAAATGGGGAGAGTGTTATGCAACACTTTCTTCTGAAGCAAAGATGTCGGGCCATGCCAATTAAAAAGTGGCTATTCAACATATCCTGCCCACTCACCTTTCCATCGACATCTTTGAGGACTATGTTTTCAGGCTTCAGGTCCCTGTGAATAATGTGGTTCTGATGCAGGTACTGCAGCCCTGCTGCAACGTCACTCAGCACACGCCGCACGTCTTTCTCGGCAAGGCCACACGAGTTCTCAGGCCGCTGCAGCACCTGCGAATATGAAATGGTTATGGCACAGAAATGGTTGTGGTATGAAATGGTTGTGGTACAGAACAAAATACATCTACATGGTTTTTGCAATAAGAAATTGTGCAATTTCTGCTGAGTGCTTGCAGTGGAATGTGATGGGGAAAAAAGCGCAGCCCTGCATTAGAGAGTTATAGCAGAGCGGAGAACCGGCTTTGTACGGTACCCGTTAGGCGACCGGTGCTACTGCGCATGTGCAGAGGCGGACAAACTGGTTGTGCGCATGTGCAGGTGTACCGGGTACCGCGCCAGGACCGGTTCTCCGCTCTGCTATAAGTCTTTATTAATAAATTACATCCCATATGATACATCCATTAAAAATTACGTTCCAGATTCAGTGGCAAGCGATCGCTAGCTCCTAACATCTCACCGGTGTTGCAGTAAGGAACAACACATTGGGTCTGTTACAAATCCAGGTAAAAGATCTTGCAATTCTAAGGGAGTGACGCAAGTGAGGCATCTCACTTCTCTAGTTAATGGAAAGTTGGTTGCAAAAGGTTCGAATCGAGACTTTACGTACCAAAGGCTACACCCGGGCTAAATTGAGGCAATCCATACTGGAGGGCTAATGATCCATTTAGCAACCTAGAACTCTTTCCCATGCACTGAAATCTCACACACAAGGGTATTTGTTTTTCACTTCTGTATATATATATATATATATAAAAAAAGAAAAACAGCCCCATGGCCTCAGAACACAACCTCCTAGCCACCCCTCCTTGTGGTACTTGCCTTGCGAAGGTTCCCACCATTGCAGTACTCCATAGCGAGAAAGGGCAGACCAGAGGCAAGCATCAGCAGTGGTTCAGGTACGGGAAGCCCTTTGACAACATTAGGGTGGTCCAATTTCTTGAGGATCTCGACTTCTTGAACCCAGCGCTCCTGGAGCTTGTCTGTCATCTCTGCCATGCCCCGCAGGCAGTTTTTCAGTGCTATCGTCTCCTGTGTCACCTAAAAAGAAACAGTCGCCACTGAAACTGCTAGGCTATGCATAAAGCAAGTTGTGCCTCACTCGCTGCTCTCACAGGCTGCTATTTCTCATGTAACAGGCACATGCTGTTGCCATGCTCACCTGTTGTCTCGCTCACTGTCAGCCTAGACTCCCCAAAAACAAACGCTTAAAAAAAACCAACGATGAATGAAGAAAACCTCACAAAGGAACACGAAAACAAGAAAGTGAAGCTTGAGCTGGAGGCGCACGTAGCAGTTACTACAAGCTATACTGCCAAACCAAAATAACGAAAACACTGAAAAATGTGATGGCAGTGGACAGCATAGTCTCCTTTGCTGGGCTGGCAAGAGAAATGGCTAATCCCATAGGGTGCAACTTCCTTTGCTCTGCCTCAACAACAACAACAAAAACAAAAATGAAACCGACTAATGGTAGTTTGGAGTAACCATCATTCAGAACCAGCCTGGCTAGCCCCTCACACCAGGCCGCTGCCCACTCTTTGGAAAGCGGAGGAGAAGCTGGGAACTATGCCTCCACATACTTGGCTTGCAGACCAAGCGGCACACTGCAAGTGCCACAATACCTGCTAGTCCAAGCTGCTCTTCAGGCAAAGAGCACGAGCCTAGGTGTTCAGTGATGGCAGCATTTCGTTATACGCTTTCACACAATGAACCCAGTTCCGCTTCCAAACATGTCCAGTGGCATTTGGAAATTGGAAGCAAAGCATGGTGGTAAATGACCAATGTATTGGCAGTGAATTTCGCTAGACAATTCAAGTCAGCTGAACGTGGTGGCTTGCAATAGCCATACAGCTATAGGGTGTTGCAACAATAATTGAGCGTCTAAAATTTTCTGGGGGACAAACCGCTCCTTTGTTTACACTCAAACTTAGCCTAAAAGTCCAATTTTATGGTCTATTTTGTTTAACACCAAGACATAGCTACCCTGGTTATTTATAAATCGAATCAAAATGTTTTCCACCTAAATAGTGGCCGCCATTACAGAAAATTGGCCACTATGAAATGGCAGTGCTACCAGTCTTATCCAAGACAGGACACTTCATGAGAGGCAAAGTGGTTTGTTCCAAAGCCAAGGCTATACACCCTGGGGAACGCTTCGAACAATACCACACATCGCCATAGCATCACCTGAAGACTAGGGCATGTGGGAAGACTGAAAATAGACATCCCATCAGTTGACCATGCACAGGTGTTACTTTCTTTTGCGGCACACAGAACTGACAGAATACCACGCTGAAAAAAATTACAGGTAGCGTGTTGCCAGCCCACTGCTCTTCCTGAAGCGGCACTCCACTCTTCGACAATGCGCACTCCTCACGTGGTACCCATATTGGAGTAGGTGTATGACGCTTTTGCAATTAACAAGAAGGGAAATGCTTGCACTAGTAAACCATCAAGGCTGCTTATTAGGTAAAAGATTGTGACAACGTGTTAATTTCACTGTACTGACACACAGCATTTGACATGATTCTGAAGCTCCGGTTTTATATTTTTGGTGATAAAATGTTATTCCTATTCTATATTCACATTTTCCCGCATATTTTACTGCCACTATAAGCTGTGCTCAGTTGTGCATCAGTGTTTGTGTTGTATTGCTCCCTTCTTAGGTTGTTTTCATATTGTTTTCTTCGTTAGCAAAATAGCCCCTGTTTAGCACTACGGTTGCATAGTTGGCAAAGTTATGATCGCAAAAGGTTCACATCGGGAAGGATGGGACACACACGCAAATATATATATGCAGAGTGAAGGAGACATTGGGCAACACTGCACACACAGAGACAGAATCGCAGGTGGGTGGCGCAGTACTTTCACCTAAAAAACTCTGTTAGTGATAAATAGGAGCAGAGTCTAGAATTAAATGCGAGTCAGTGTGCCTATGTTGCCACAAATGCTGATACGAATTTGCCCTGCCACAGCGTTTACCGGCCATTTACCAGCAGTCGTCCTGTCACTTGGTAAAAAATTCACTATGTTAAGCAAACTCTACCTTGAAGTGTAGAGGTGCGCTGCCTGACACGAAAACATAGAACAGGGTGAATTACACAAAAACAGACAAGGTGAGGCAGCAGACAAGATGTTAAAACACCAACTAGCCCACTCCCAAGCCTTGCTGAACTAATTACAATTGACCAGATTTAGGGGGCCCGGATTAACTTTTCTTCAACTGCGAAGTTTCTCAGGAAGCTGTACAGCTTTCCTTTGCAGCCGTATGGCTGCATTGAGGTGGATGTCAAATTTTCCTTCACACTAAATTACAATTCATGCATGCAAAAAGGTGTATAATGTTCTGACGCTTTTAAGCGGTGACGACACAGCGATTGCAATTATTGCTTTAAAAAGCAAACAATACTCAACTTATGCATTACTGAGGTTTCTTCTGGAAGCTTGCAAGATTGGAAAGTTGCTGGCGCGACAACGTCCGAAAAAAACACAGCACCAGACTGATCACCAGGTGCATTGTGTTCAAAATGGGAATTTACCGTGTTGTGCCATAGCGTTATGCAGCCAAAGGTACCCCGATCCAGTACTTTGCCTCGCCTCCAACAACCAATGACGCAGTTCTCCTCTTCCATAATTCCTTTTTCGCTGTCCAACAAGTCGTCGGCATCCGCGAAGTCCCCTAAAGATATAGATGACAGAAGGATTACACCAACTTGGAGCGACCCGAAGAAAACTTGCGGCAGTTCTAGGCTAAGTGAAGCGCGGAGTGACGGGCTCCGATGGCAATGCGTAACAATTGTTGGCTATTTTTTGCCGCAGCCTATCTATTGTTTGAAGACTGCCAACAGCTTGATGTCCTCAAGATAGCCGGCAGAGCTAAGTGCAGTACCCGTGCATCCAGAACTTGCGAAGAACACAATCTCAACATGACAAAAGATGCGTGACATTACGAAAGCAGCGCGGCGAAAGAAGCTACATCACTAACTCGAGCAACACACAATTCTGTAATTACCTAGTATACGTTGCGCCGGTGCAAACAGCACGAAAACACATCGGCTTACTCACCTACACACCTATGTCAACACCCGACGAGATAAGTCGTTGTGAGACGCTGGACATAGCGCCAATAGCAGCACTGCGTGAGTCACGTGGAGCGTCTCGAGTCGCGGGCGACCAATGCAAAGTATTAACCAAAATAAACCAAAACAGTAGGAAAACGTGCGCTAAATGCTGAGGCGGGAAGAAAAATAGTCAGCACAGACCAATTGGCGGGGAGCGCGACCACAGAACAGGCGCGACCTGGGCGCGACTACTGGTACAACATGGGTACAACCACAGGCGGCGATGCGAAACGCGCTTGCACATGGACGTATGTCTTTCCGCAGTGCCTATTCTGTGGACCAGTCCACAGGATAGTGTTCAGCTTTATTGTGTGGACCAGTCCACAGGATAGTGTTCAGCTTTATTCTGTGGACCAGACCACAGAATAATGTTCAGCTTTATCCTGTGGACCATTTGAGGCGGCGCTTGGCGGTGCTGTTAGGCGCGGCCGTGTCGTGCAACATTTTTTTTTTTTTTTAGATACTTATTTCAGTTTCGTAACTGCGCCTTCCAGGGCGGGCGCTCCGGTCGCGTGTAGCGCGGTGTCGGCGGCAGCGTTGACGGTGTGCGCCGGTCCGCTGAGCTCTAAGTTGCGGTGTGTAGTGCATGCGTGTCTGCTCTACAAGTTTCTTCTTTTCGAGTGCGAGAACCTTGCTTCTTCAGCGCGCGGTTGTGCGGCCAACTTAACTTAGCGTTTTCTGCGTGGTTTGTCCACAGGTTTGTGATCTGGTTTACAAAAAACCTAGGCTATGAACCTAGTAACACATATTTTTGATGCCGATTTTGAACGTACTGCAACATTTTTTTAGCAAGCCTGCCCCGAAGTCAACTGAAGCCACGCCAAGCTTGTTGTTCTATAATAAACATTGCGACTACATATTACAAAGTTCGCGTGAGACAAATACGGCACAAACTGAGCGTCCTGTGGCGTTAAAACGGTCGGCATCATGTCATCGGGAGTTGAAGACGTTTCTTTGCCCGCCTAATTTTTGTGAACGTGAACTCGGCCGCATTTCGCCGCATCGTGGTCGTCGTGGTGTGGAACGTAGGGCTCGCCGCTTCGGAAGTCTTTGTTGATTTCGTGTGTTCTGTTATGCTGTGTACTAAATGCCTGACGACGACATTACGCTACCTGCATCGCTTGCTGTGCGTAAAGGGGAATGCTGTTCTGATTAACGGAGTTGAAACCGTCGGGGAGGGGGGGATAGAGGTATACAGCTTTGCTGTAAAAGTCTCTTGTCTTCGAAGCACGAAGCGTTCTAGCTCGAGGCGTAAGGGAGAGTCTCTGTGTTTTTCTTTTTTCTACTATGCTTTTTTTTTCTTTATTGCATATAGAACAAACAGGCACGTGAATGACTACGACGCTGGTTTAAAACACATCAGTGTCGGTTTAAAACCCGCTCACCGAACTTTGGTGGTCAAAAACTATCATACACATCGAAAGAAGACAATTCTTCTAAAATTGGTAACCACGTAAGCTCCGGGAACTGCATATTAATTACGCGTTACGAAGCGCTCTAGCGCGAGGCGTAAACGAGTGTCCGGGTGTTGTAGCACCGTGACATGAGAGGACGATTACGACGACGGGAGATGCCAGCCCCAGCCCCTAAGCGGCTCGGCCCCTAAAAAAGAAGTAGGTGCCGACAGAAGTAACTGGAGCATGGGAGCTGTGGCCGAACCGCATAGGAGCACCGTGTAGTTGCACCGGCGGTAAACGAAAGGGGCAGAACACGCATGCGCGCCTGCCGACGGTGATAGCATTAAGACTTTTTCGGTTTTTCTTCATTAGGCTGCTTGGTTTTATTAAAAGCTTTTTAGCAAGCGATTTCCTCCTCGTTCATTTTGTAAAAGACATAAGCATGTGCCCCATGCACTATGCATGTGCTCAGCCATCTCACAAGCGTCAGCTGCTTAAGTGGGCTGGGAAATTATATGTACAGTTCCTGTAAATAAAGATTCCTATTATTATTATCCGCTCGTACAGCCGGCTGTGAGGTAGGTCGGGGCGCCAAGACAGCACATGAAAGAAAACAGCGTGTTTACGGAGTCACGAAACGTTTTCGTCCGCGGTCGTACAACCGAATGCACTGAAGAGGCAAAGTTCTCGCACAAGGGTAAAGACAAACGCAAGCGAAAAGAAGAAACTTGTAGAGCAGACACGCAACTACACACCGCAACTTAGAGCTCAGCGGACCGGCGCACGCCGTCAACGCAGCCGCCTAAAGTCCCTCCAACTCGCGACCAGAGCGCCCACCCGGGAAGGCACAGTCGGCGCAGTTACGAAACTGAAATAAGTATCTAAAAAAAAAAAAAATGTTGCACGACACGACGACACGACCGCGCCGAACAGCACCGCCAAGCGCCGCCTCAAATGGTCCACAGGATAAAGCTGAACATTATTCTGTGGTCTGGTCCACAGAATAAAGCTGAACACTATCCTGTGGACTGGTCCACAGAATAAAGCTGAACACTATCCTGTGGACTGGTCCACAGAATAGGCACTGCGTATGTGAATTACAGGTGTCTTCGATTTTGCTGAACTCGCTGCACTCATTCAGGTAGTGCAGCACTCGTCTCTTCGATTTTCGAGTGCAGCGCGCGGCGCCTGCACTTTTCTCTTCGATTTACCGACGGTGCAGAGAGTGCAGGATGAGTTCACGCTTTCCCTGCACCTCCCAGGGAGGAGGTGCAGAAGCAGACGACAAAAGTGCAGGACCGGTTCTGCAGTGGCGGCGCCTGCGCTGAACTGGCTGAACTCATCCTGAACTGATGCAGAAAGTGCAGGCCAAATCGAAGAGACCTTACGTTTACGTGACGTCGACTCCTCTAACATTTGTCGTCTGCTCCTGTCTGCTCATAGCCTCTGCTTCACTCGGCTTTGTTCTCACTGATAGCTTTCGGCTGACGTTTCATTATTGCCCACGCCTGTTTTGCGTGTGCGTAAGTGTTTATCGCAATATAAGGCTTCAAATAGGATAAACACGCTCAGCGCTTGCTTTACAGTTCGGTTGTTTTGTTGTTACCACTCCGGGGAAAGCAGCGTCTGCTTCGCAAGGTGCCGCGCGAAACGCGAGGAGCGAGACTGCTTCCATCGCTTCCATTTGCTTCGAATTTACACGGCGTCGGCTTCTGAATCAGGCAAACAAGCGAGCTGCTAATACCCGACAACTGAGAAAGTGCAACACACACAAAAAATGGCGCACCATGCACTTTCTCTCCCTTCGTCGGAGACCCGGTTAATGCCGCTGAAAGCACCCCATGACTGGCAGGCCCTGATCGTTTTAAGAAGTCCGCAGGCTTTCACATTTCTCCCAAAGTGGACCGCGCTAGCACGTGCTCCAACCCGCGGCAACCGGCTCCACGAAGTCGGAGTCTGTAGCGCGAACTCTGTGCTCCCCACTTCAGGCGCGAACGCACGCGAACTAGCAAGGACCAGCACGCCAGAGATCACGCCACGAACGCTGGGCAGAGTGTTCTGGCTGGCCGACGCCAGGTCGAACTGGCCAGGTCGAGCTGGCCGACGCCAGGCTCTCCTCACGTGAGACACGCTCACGTGCGCGTGTTTTATTCTGGGGTTTACAAAGGTTTCACTTGCGTCATATCCGTCACGGAAATGACACCAGCACAACGAAGCTAGCGGCCTGTAAAGGGTGCACCCGTGCACACATGTGGGGAAGCAATCTTTAGTGCTACAAAGTACGTTTTACTTAGGGTTGTTCGTTTTCGGGTTTTATATTTTAACACGAAAGTGTTTTATGCCGTGATACACCAAGATTTCACTGACGCCATATCCGTCACGGAAATGACGCCAGTACCCCTTTGCCAAAGCGATCCACCAGCAGGACGTCGCTCGCCAAGCACACCCACAAGACAGCCGCCGACCCACAAATCATGCTCAGCTGCAGATTTCGCTGCACATTTCACTTTCGTGTTTTGCCGGTTCCTATGACAGAGGAATCAACCAGTTTTTTCTAATCGCTCTGTATAGTTTATGAAAAACGCGAATGCTGGATAGGCACGCTGAGCCTATTTCTTCCGGAGCACACTTCTGCCAAATTTAAAGGAGCACTGACACCAATTTTAGGCGTTAATATTATTGCACAGTTCGCTTCCTTCACTCAACAGAATACCCTGGCTGAAATATGAGCGGCCTGCGACGCGAAGAACATAGTTCAATTGGATCTCATTTATCGCGCCGACGGAGCAGCGCGCGGAGCGGCACTCAGCAAATGGACATCAGCGTGACATCACCCCGTGAAGTCAAAAGAAGTGACGCGACAGCGCTCGTCAAAAACTCATAACGTCACTTCACGCGCGCGGCCCCACGAGCGGCGAGCGGGCGCAACGCCCTCTCAAGCGGGCGCCGGTGACGTCCGCACAAAGCGGTGAGGTCAGGCCGGGATTCTGTCATATGCGCCGTTCGGGATGAAAGCGCGGGAATTTGAAACAAACGATTTTCAGGCCGTTCAATGTAATTAGCTATCACGCGCTGAAGTATTTGAAGTGCTGTTTCAGGTTCGCCAGACCATTAAGCATCGATAAAAGCAATAAAAGTGTAACATAAAATTTTCGTGTTTAGACGTCAGTGACCAAAATGAATCTCGCCCTGATTGGTATCCCCTCCGTATTATAGTTGTTCAATGTTGCCACCGTTTTAAACTAAGTGTACATAACTGTTCATTGTGTTTTAGGGCGAAGCCCTTTGGCGCCCGTCATCAGGGCTGAGCAGCGTCGCCGTCGTAACCGAGTGAACGATGGCAAGACCGAATAGAGAAAGAAAGCAAAGGAAGGAGAGTGTCGTGAAATTGTGAGGGTAGGGCGGTTCGCCGTGGCGGCGCAAGCGCTCTCCGAAAGTGTGCGGTGGGGGAGGTGGGGCAGTATGCTGTGCTCAACGTTACGAGCTTATTCTAGTAACGTTGGCTGTGCTCGCATGAGACGCTCGTCTCTAGCGCTGGTGAAAAGGTGAGGAGGGCGTGCGCGTGACGATGGTGCGCGTTCACTGCTAAAGACGCGGGTCACGGTCCCTTCCTGAGACGCACTTCGCGCCGCCGACGCAGAGGCTCATCATCGCTGCCGTCGAGAGAACCCACGAGTGAGTGCTGCCTCAGCGCACTTCTGCTGCGCTCAAATATCGCATTAGGGAGTACCGTAATCGCCAGTTAATTTTTTAGTTTTGTTTTTCAGCTTGTAATCAACTCATTTGTATGTGTACGTAATAAACTCATTTGTATGAGTAAATAGTTGTAAATATGTGTTGTAAATATCGTTTCCTATGTAGTGGAATAAATACCATGTTGAAAAAAAAAAACAGCCCGTTTGCTAGGTTCACCTCTAGTCAGTTGGTCGGTGATGGTCTGTGTTCCTAGATTGTTTTGCATTCCTGAGGACCCTGGTTCGAATCCCCAGCGCTTAATTTACCCATTATTCTATTCAACTCATTTGGATACTTTTACCAGATATTATCTGAGAAATGTTGCGTCATCCCGAGCATTCATTTGGTCCCTTTTTTTATCCTTAAATTGAGTGTCGATCATATTTTGTGTGCCATGGACGCCGGAATTTCGACCAGCATTGTTCAGTAATGGTTTCGCATGAAAAGTGTGCGCACAGAACAGACAGATGGAGAGAGCGATAGAGAGAGAGAAAGTATTAACTAATTATGCACCTGGACCTGTCCTCCCATAGGCTACGGAACGATCGCCGGAGGGCGCTGCACTCTATCCTTCCCTCTGATAATCTCCTTCCTGTAGATATAGTTTGAAGCGACGGCTAGGGTGCAAAAACTGTGCCCACCCGATACAAAGGGGATAGCCACATCATCATCATCATCATTAACCTCCGATAAGGTCCCTGAATTAGGGACCTTAACCTCCCTCCGCTAAGGTCCCTTTAACCTCCGCGGGAGTACGTGGGGGCTGCCGCCGCTTTGGCGCGTGCTTTTTTCGCTGCGCGCGTGCTGCATTTCTCACGCTACAATGAGGTCCGGGTAAAATTTTCTTTCGACTTATGAAAGCATAGCACGTGTCCAGCAAGTTCTTTTTCCACGTAGAGTAGCTACTGGTTCCATTTTTACCGGCGCTTGTCTTGTCGTCTGCTAGAGACGCGTCGTCTGCTACGCGCCAGTCGAACGGCCGAGTGTCCCGGCGGTTTCACAGGATGAAACGTGCTCGTTGGGTGGTCGTCGGCTGCCGTCTTTTTGTCGCCCAAGCGACAGATGTGCAACTTGTCAGAACGCATTTTTCTTCACCACCCATCCTTTCACCACCCGTGCTTTCTTCACGTGTTCGCACTTTGAACATTTGTGATTGATTCCCGTTAATGAATTATATCTAACCCTTGACTTGATCATCTGCCTCATATGAAAGACACATTAAAGAGGCACATGATAAAGGGGTGCGCTGACAAACACGCATTTCCATTTTGTTTGTCATTGGAGGAATTTTGAGAGAGCCTCCTTCCGAGAGTCACGGTGTAGGCACGTCCCCGCTATCTTCGCAATATGCGGTTTACAACTCTTTTAATTACTATTAGCAAATGTATGAAAAATAAAAAAAAAACGCATGAACAGCAATCATGACTCGCCATATATGGACGTTATCGAACGGCACCAGTTGAACAACTCCCATGTTCAGCTTATTATAGCGGGAAACAATCATTGGCAGCCCGAATTTTTTAAGAAAAAGGAGCCGGTGACTCAGAATAATTTTAGAACACTAGTTGGCATTTTCAAAGACGGGAAATTAATGTAAACAGCGGGGAAGTACAAAAAAAAAAAAGTGCCACCTACTTGGCCCTTCGAACCGCTGTGACCCATGCTTGCCGTATTTCCTTTTGGTAAGCTAATCTAGGGAATCTGGAGAATTTCACGGGTGGATTCTTGTCCTAGCTTCGTCTTCTTGCTACTGCTGTGACAGCCGACCGCGCAACAGGCTTCGCGAAACGACTGCGTTCGGTGGACGGCTTTTCGGCGGTATAGGCTCCGGAACGATCGCCGGGTGGCGCTGCACTCTCCCCGGAGGGGGAGTATGCCGGGCCGGCGGCCTATTCGGCACGTGCTTTTTTCGCTGCGCGCGTGCTTCATTTCTCGCGCTAGGAAGAGGGCTGGGTAAAATTTTCTTTCGACTTATGAAAGCATACACATTAGCACGTGTCCAGCAAGTTCGGTTTACACGTAGAGTAGTTACTGAGTTCATTTTTGTCGACGTTTGTCTTGTCGTCTGCTACAGACGCGCCGCCTGCTACGCGCCGCTCGAACGCCTCCCGGCCCGCTCCTCCGCGTCTGGCAAGTGCACGCGCAGCTCGCGCTGTCTCCCGCACCGCCTGAGGCATCCAGCCTCCTCTCACGAATGCGACAAAGAGACCGCCGGCTGCGCGAGCCACTTAAGCCAGCACGTACAAAGAGCGGCGGGAACACTCCTCACTAGCCCGAAACGAAAAGATGAAACTGAAAGCGAAAAAATAACCCCACATTGTTGCATGGTCAGCTGCCACGACAGTAACAAGGCGAAAGAAGAGGATCCATTCGTTAAATTCTGCATATTCCCCGCGAAAGCGCACCAAAAGGATAGACGGTAAGCATGGATCACTGCGGTTCGAAAGGTGAAGTAAATTGACACATTTTTGTTTGTATCTGTGTGCTTTCAGTTTACATTACCCGGCTTTGAAAATGCAAACTAGTGTTCTAACGAGTCCTCCCCTCTACACTTTTTTTAATGCATGCTGCCAATGATTGTTTTCTGCTATAATAAATGAACTTCGGAGTTGTTTAGCTGGTGCCGTTCGATATCGTCCAAATATAACACAATAGGTTGACATTTTGCATGGGTAAAAAAAAATAGTTTCTAGCGATTTACCTGGGTGTAGTAGCTCTGGTCCGTCTTGTCATTGTGACTTGTGTTCTGGACTCGATTGCTGCGTTTTTCGCCCTTTTCCCACATTTAGCAATACTGGTAATTAGAAGAGGTATACATCAAATTCTGTATATTATAGTAATTAAAAGTTATACGCCACAAGCTGTTCTGTTGTTTCCGCGAACTGTCACGCTAACCCATACTTGTACTCCAAGCGGGTGACAAAATTGCAACCAAAAATTTCTTCAAGGACAAGTAAAATGGAAATGCGGCGCTGTCAGCGCACCCCTTATTAGCGTGTGCCTTTCTAATGCGTTTTTATAAGATGCAGCTGATTGTTTCAAGAGTAAGAAATAACCTATTAACCATAATCAATCACGTTTATCTTACATTTCTTGCAAGCGTCAGTGTTTCTGCAGTCCAGAAAGTCCGGATGTCAGAAGCGCGAGCACGCGAAGGGAGTAACAAACAAGAGAAAAGTACGCTGTGACCAGCTGAACAGCTGTCGCCTTGCAGAAGAAAAGAGCAACCGACGACCGCCGAACAACGCGTTTCCCCCCTTAAAATCGTGGGGCAGTCTGCCGGTCGAGCGGCGGGAAGCAGGCGGCGCGTCTGTAACAGACGACAAGACAAACGTCGACAAAAATAAACTCAGTAACTACTCTACGTGTAAACCGAACATACTGGACACGTGCTAATGTGTATGCTTTCATAAGTCGAAAGAAAATTTCACCCAGCCCTCTTCCTATCGCGAGAAATGCAGCACGCGCGCAGCGAAAAAAGCACGTGCCGAATAGGCCGCCGGCCCGGCGTACTCCCCCTCCGGGGAGAGGGCAGCGCTTCCCTCGCCCAGCAAACTTTAGCTTCGCCTCCCTATCGAATGGAAGCAGACGCCCGCCGGCCCGCTCCGTCGCGTCTGACAAGTGCACGTGCAGCTCGGGGTGCACGCTGGCGCACTTCCAGACCCATTTCTGTCCCCCTGCACCGCCTGAGGCATCCGGACCCCCTACTCTCGAATGCGAACAGAGCCACTTAACCCAGCACGTACAAAGGGCGGCGGGGACTCCCCTGACCCCCTCGAAACGAAAAGGACGCCGCTTCGCGATAGAATCAGCGCTGCCCTCGCCCGGCAAACTTTAGCTTCGCCTCATTCATAGAGTTTCTTAGAAACTCTATGGCCTCATTCAGGCCGTTTCCTGATGTACGCCACCAGTTGCTTTGCTCTTCACTGGCATACAGTTTCAGATGCTCAGTGGAACTCTGCTCAGTGGTGCTTGTTGCGGTCAGCCATCCTTTGTGAGGTGTGCTTGTAGTGTGAAGTTCCACAGGATTCTTTGTGGGGTGTGTTTGTAGCACGTGTTGTGAAGTTGTGAAGCAAGTAGGGGTGGTGTGTCAGGATCCTCCCCATAACTGGTGTAGTAGTGTCGGTTGAGCTTATCGCTGGCTCCACGGGAAGAAGGAAACAGATAGGGAGGAGGACGACTTTGCTCGCACGTCGCGTGCGGATTAAAACCAAATGGTTGCTCGTACGGGGGCGTGCGAATAGGCACTACAGTTCTGTGGCACTACGCGACTACGCCAACTACGCTCAGAAATGGACGACAGCGAGAACACAACTTCGGTGGACGATCGTAGTGAGGCGTATTCGGAAGCGTCTGCCAGAGACTGCCTCGCCGAAGGCATAATTGGACTTTTGCTTCCGACTGTTGAACAAATAGACGAAAGAGTGAAGTCCACAAGGTGAGTGTCGTAGCCCACGTACGGGGGTGGGCGTTACGGATGGACGTTTGTTTCGAAGCGTCAAATGAAATAATGCCGGAATGGGGAATTAGTAGCTTCAACTTTGAATGTTTCGTCGACAGTGAACATGCTGACTGGGAATGTTGAAGCGAGAAAACCACTGTGCTGGCACTGTTACCAAATGACCAACTGGTAATTAAGGTTTCGTCGATTTGTGATGTTGGGCTGCCCAGGACTGTTCCCAAGCAGCTCATGTTTTTTTAAGACGCTGTGTCTAAAGGTACGTTGGACGTAACGGCAAAATTTGTTAAAGATACGCGGACGTATCTTTAAGGTTTCTTAAAGATGCGTCGGACGTACAGGGGGGATTAAAAGAAATGCGAACAACGGAGCGCACAACCTACGACGCATGCTGCACCATCTGGCTGCAAAGTCAGTAAACTGTGCGCATGCGCACCTCTTTGAGAGCGTTTGAAACTGTAGCCTACATTATTGGGAAATGCTTGATCCAAAAGCGGAGCCGGTCGCTCATTTTGAGGCGCCTTTTCACGCTGCGTCGCCACTGAGCAGGATGATCGTCGAAGGGCATCATGCTAGCTGCAATCAGCCTGCTGCGCGCTTGGCTCCCCATTGTAGTAGATAACAGTGTGCTCAGTGGCGACAGAGCGTAAAAAGATGCCTCAAAATGAATCACCGGCGTCGCTTCTTTATCAAGCATTTCCCCTAGCAGTAGGCCACACTCTCAAACGCTCTGAAATAACTACGCATGCGCGCAGTTCACTGGCAGTGCAGCCAGACGGTGCGGCATGCGTCGGAGGCTGTGCGCTCCGTTGTTCGTATTTCTTTTATCCCCCCTGTACAGCGCCCAGAGTGGCCCAAAACCAATGAGGTTATCTCGAACCATCGATCGCTAAACCGACGGCCATGCGTTCACTTCACTTCACTCCAGTCTGAGGTCGAGCGCGGCAATCCCGCCCTCTACCACTGCGGCGTACGTACAGGGCGGGTTAAAAGAAATACGAACAACGGAGCACACAGCCTCCGACGCATGCCACACCGTCTGGCTGCACTGTCAGTGAATTGCGCGCTTGTGTAGTTCTTTCAGAGCGTTTGAGAGTGTGGCCTACTATTAGGGGAAGGGCTTGATGAAGAATCGACGCCAGTCACTTATTTTGAGGCGTCTTTTTATGCTCTGCCGCCACTGGGCATCCTGTTATCTACTACATTCGGGAGCCAAGCGCGCTGCAAGCTAACGGCAGCCATGCATGATGCCCTTCAACGATCATCCTGTTCAGTGGCGACGCAGCATGAAAAGGCGCCTCAAAATTTACGACAGGCGTCGCTTCTCGATCAAGCATTTCTCATAAATGTAGGCCACACTCTCAAACGCTCTTGAAGAAGTGCGCATGCGCGTAATTTGCTGACTTTGCAGCCAGATGGTGCAGCATGCATCGGAGGCTGTGTGCTCTGTTCGCATTTCTTTTAATCCCCCCTGTACGCCGCTTGCGTCATCGCTGGATTGACGGGCTTAAGGTAAAATGCAAGGAAAATTGACTGAGGAATGTCAGACAGGCAAGTACAACCACCGCAGCGAGCGTGGTTGACAAATCACTCTGGGCGATGCTCTATATAGGGCAGGTTTCGTGGTCGGTCCTGCGCAGTACCTCTACAGACTTCCTGCAGAGGTACAGTCGGCAAAACGCTTGGTCTGTAACACTCTAGCGGCATGCTCCGGACTGCGTGGGAGACATCTAGTGATAACGCCTGGTTTGAGACCCGCATCAGCGCGATGGCTGTTTCCCTTGTTGCTGTGCCCGTCACCTTGGCTTTTGCACCTCATTTCGCCGTTAGAAGTGCTGCCTGCACTGCCAGGCCGGGAAACAAAAGTGGGGATACGAGAGTGTTAGTACAGCGTTGGCTGCATTTAACTACATGCAACGTGTAATTTTCGCGGTGCTCTGCGCAATTTATACAGGGTATTTTTTTCTGTATGGGACAAAATGAACAGCAATCACCAAAAATGCATCGCTGCCGGTGTTCTAGAGTGACTAGATATCTATCGGTCGATGATCGCTTGCACGGTGCATTAAATATTGTGGTGTTAGCCCATCGGCAGTGACGTTCAAAGCCGAGCCCAGAAACCGTATAGTGGTGCATGCGGTACTCATGCAGCGTATTGGCAGAACGATGACTCAATGAACAGCTGTGCGCCAAAGCTAATGCAGACTGAAAACTCGCCCAGCGCGCGCTAATGCGGGTAATCTCCGCTGTTGCTTCCCGGCCCGGCAGCGCAGGCATTCAGCGCTTATCAGGGTCAAAGAAGGTGCAGAAGCCAAGGCGACGGGCACAGCGACAAGGGACACAGCCGTCGTGCTGTGCTGATATGGGCCGCGCATGCTCACATTCTAGCGGTCTCAAACCAGGCGTTATCACTAGGCGTCTCCCGCGCAGTCCGGAGCACGCAGCTCGAGCGTACTTGCTGTAGCTCTGCAGTGACAGTTGGGCTCTTTGATCATCAGTCGCGGACTCGCCGCGGATAGGTAGTCCAAGAGCTGTCCTCTCCATCGAAATAAGCGTTGAAATAAAGAGAACAAAATTTGGATTGCCCCCCGGAGATTCCGCGGCGAGTCCAAGGGCCCAAGTGATGCTTGTTTGCTGCAGCAGACGCAGCTGAGATTTTTGGCGTGCAATGATTGACATAAAATCTGAAATGTCTTGTCCTTGGGCAAGTCTATAGAACCCTGGAATATATGGTTTGTCATTTCTGAACCACAAGATGAGTGCCCGAGACATAGTACCCTGAGGGAAGAAACTGCGAATAGGGTAACACATGGACGTGCCGTCGTGGTGTACGGTGATGTTGAACTCCTGTCGCATTTTGGTCCCTGTTTCTTTTTTTTTGTTAAAGTGTCAAACTGTCTGTTGTGTTTTGAGTTGGCCCGGACGTTATGTGCGTCGGGGCCAGAGTCGCATCCGCACCCGTCAGCGTCGCAACAAGTGATTTATTCAGACACGCCCATCCCAGTCACCATCATGGGCAGTGCCACCAGACAGAGCACGGGTGACACCACACCACTTCGTGTTCCGTTTGGACAGAACGTGAAGTAAAAAATTACGCCCACCTCCCCTCGCGGGAACCCTGGTGTGATGCAACTCATCTCATGGGGGGGTTCCATTGGCGTTTTCCATCGTATTGATTACGCTTATAGGAGGGATTCTCACGCGAAGGGGAGGTGGGCGGACGACCGTCGACTGAGACCACCGGAGCGCGGCATGCCGCTTTATATTCACAGCGCCCGAAGGAGAGGAGAGCGCGGAGAGAGAGAGTACTGCACATGCGCAGTGCGCGCGCCCACCGGCGCCTAGCAACGGAGTGAGAGCGCACTGCGCCAACCCGCAGCTGTTTGGGAGAGAGTGTTCGCTATCGGAGAGAGGAGAGGAGGAGAGGCGCAGCTGTGCGGACAACGCCGGACAGACGCAAGAAGGACAGAGGGGCGAGCATGAGATGCGTTGCATCTAAAAGTGTCGAGTTCTGTCGAGACAGAATGGAAACCAGCCGATAGATAGATAGATAGATAGATAGATAGTTTATTGCACATCATAGTGGTACAAGGGTTTCCTTGCCTTCCTAAGCACACAATGTTTGTGGGAAGGCAGGCAGAACAGCAGCACCCGACTAGACGGGCAGTAGAAGAGGTACTTTTTGTGGAAAGGGAACAAAAAAAAACTTAAAAAAGAAAGGATTGCGATGACAAGCAGCCATTGACGTATAAAAAGAGGTAAAGAACGTGACAAAAAAGGACAAGCGGTATCATGAAGATAAACGCGTACTGGACTGGCATGGTTGAAAAAAATAAAATAAAAACAGAAAAGAAAGAAAAACAATGAAAAAATAAAACAAAGATCAGACGCCATTTGCCGTCGTGTGATTTTGTGTAGAGGTTACTCCTGTGTTTGCAGATGTCATAGTCGTGGGTTTGAATCTCTACAAGCTTCTTTTTGCTGTGACTAGTGTTTCGTAATAGCTATACTTCATGCCCGTTCTACAATTCACGTTGTGAGAGAGCAGTCGGTCTTGATTTTTGTACCTGTGCTACACGAGTGTTTGAAAGGACATTCCAGTCAAATGGTCTTCGAAATTTCAAATGCCATTGAAACTGGAAGGAGTTGCGCCGATCTACACGACAATTCTCAAAGGCAGTTGAAAGTTCCCGCTTTCGCCCGTCATGTTTTGGTGTCACCACTGCTGCCCTGTTTCGTTCTTGGCAAACATTTAATTTTAGAGTTAAAAGGAAAAAAAAAAAACAATTCGTGATTAAATTTATCACAACCTACAAGCATGCCTGAAATAGCCAGTTTTCTTTCTTTTTCCGCGCTGCCGGTGTTGAGAGTACCAAGTTACCTTGTGATTGTAGAGCGAGTCATAGAGAACAAAAGCAAGTGAAAAATTATGAAGATCGTGCACTTTAAACAGCAAGTTTTACTCGTAAATGATTGTTTTTGTAATTACAGCATGCAGAAACTGTGCCTGAGAGTACGAGCGTTCGCATTTCAAAGGCCTTTGAGAACTTCAAAGATCGTTGGTGGTGCTCCTTTGGCGCAAATGGCATTTCAACCAAAGGAGTCAAATGACATTTGGCTCAAAGGCCATCGAAACGCTCGTGTAGCGCGGGTATTAACCCAAATTCGCTCACTTTAGCCAAGGCCAACGCAGCCGTCACTAATTAAAGTTATCTACAATCAACTGTTAAGATGATCGTATGTTAAGAAGAATAAATTGATGATCATAAATTAAGTAGAAGAGATGGGTGTGGGCGGGGCATGTAATGCGAAGGAAAGATAACCGTTGGTCATTAAGGGTGACAGAGTGGATTCCTAGACAAGGCAAGTGTAGCAGGGGGCAGCATAAAGTTAGATGGGCAGATGAGATCAAGAAGTTCGCAGGGATTAATTGGTCGCAGTTAGCATAGGGCCAGGATAATTGGAGATCCATGGGAGAGGCCTTTGTCCTGCAGTGGGTGTAGATAGGCTTATGATTATTACTATTATTATGATGATGATGATCATCTGTAATTGTTAATAGTGATTATAAATGGCCTTCTTTGTTCTTTGGCAGTATAAAGGAGGCCATGCTTGGAGTTCTGTCCGCACGGTGCTATAGAGTTAAAGTTATGTACGGTCATCTGTAATTGTTAATAGGAATTATTGACAGTGACTCTGGCTGTAGTAGTCAGTGGGCGAAATTGGTTTGGCCAGTTGAGGGAAAGCAAGGAAGACTGCTCTTGCTGCATGTTATGAAGTGGGCTTGAGGTAGCGGCTTGGAGTTCCATCCGGACGGAGCTATTACCATTTGTAAATATTAATAATTGGTAATGATTAACAGTGATGCCGGTTAGTCAGCGAGCGCTGCTGTCACCGCCAGTTGCATTTCCTCTGGGTAAGCTTGCTAAGGTGGCTCGAAGTTGTAGATAATCGAAGAGGTCTGAGTGCACCCTAGTACGCCGACGTACTTTTAAAAACTTTTCTGGATACGTCCGACGTATCTTTAAGAAATTTTGTGGGTACGTCTGACGTACCATAGACACGGCGTTTTTAAAAGCCCATTGAATTTTATTGCGAGAGCAGTGCCCAGGAACTACTCTCAGAGCTGTTCTTGACTGGCAAGTAAGAGACCATTAGTAAAAATGTACAGCGTGAGCAGAAATTCACTCGTTCGATAACATATTTTTGCAGACTTCATCCGACTTCATTGCACTACATAGGACAAAATAAAGTTACATTCTGTTGCTAAAGCAACAGAAAGCTCGCTAAAAAGCAAGCTCACTCCTGGAAAAGAAATTATCCACATAAAATGTGAAATTTTCAAGACATTCAGATTTTTCAACTTTTATGGGTATGCAGAACATTTGGCATGGACTTAAAATTTGGCTACTATCAGTCACCAGCCGGTTTTTAAAAGCAAAAAATTTGGTCGTGAGCAACCAAGAACACCTATGAGGAAAATCTGGTGGAGCTTTAGCTTTAGTTCAGCATAGCCACTCAGTTTGTTGAATGGAAGTACGTTGCTCTTAAAAGGAGAGATTGAACCATATATCCCTAGTGATACGGGCCGTTTCAATCACGATTGAATCAATCCTGATTGAACTCAATAGGGATCGGGTGCTGCTACACGGCTAGTTTCAGTTGTGATCTAGAATGATCGAAACTCGACTCCAGCCCAGTCTCCCAGGTGTTAAAACATGTAGCAGAGTACCATGTTGAAGGAATGAACTAACTGTAAGACTGCAGCAAACTGGGCAGATTTGTATGAGCTCATACATAATCATAGCGTAACAATTGGGACAGAAAAAAGGAATAACCTCTGGACTAGCGCCGATGCTCAACTAAGTTTATTAGAAACCCGCACACATATACACATGTTGGCAAACCCTCTCACGTGACAACTTCCACACCCCTCTACTACAAGGCCCACTTGTTGTCTACTACCATCCAATTACTGAACATCTTTATGAGTAAGTGCCAGTGACAGGTGGCTTATACACACAGTTTGCTGCTCAACAATGTGACATGCTTCAGTTGTATCTTGGTGCAGTTGGGTGCATTATCACAGTATCCCTTGTAGGGTGGCGCAGAAATGGGCTGGTTGGTACATAATTATAAAACGTAAAAACAGCGTGTAGATGGGACAAGAAGATTGAATCCAGTGTCTGTGTGCTTGTGTTGTCCTGTCCGTGCACTGTTTTTACATTTTAAAAACAGTTTCCTCTAACAATGGCTGGCAACCGCACGTGCTACGGTGCGAGGGCACATGCGATGGTTGTTTGTCCAAGGAGAGCAGATGCTTTTGCAGTCTTAGCGTTTGTGCACCTGCCAGTCTGCCCTATGCCTGATGTACCACGGCAAAGCTCAACATGGTACACAATGCTAGTGCAGCACCCAGTGTACCTGTGTCCATGCTTCGAGCAACACCCGGATTTTTCAAACCTCTGCTCCTTCTCACTTGTGGCATTTTCTGCGTTTCATAAAGCCGTTCCCATAATAAAATTGCCTTCCCTACGCTATAACTTTTTTCTCAACCACTTGCTCAGATTGTATAATTTTTTTAAAATTTTATTTACAAAAACCTTACAGGCCCCCGTAGGGGCATAGCGTAAGGGGAGACAAAAAACAGTAAAAGCAGTACAAGAGCAACTAAGCATAATATGTACCAGGTGAGGCTAACACTGCATTTCGAACACCAGGCACAAAACCACAAGGACACAATATACTGCCAAGACGTAACTATAGATTATAAGGCGCAGTGCATACACAATACAACTTAACACAATACTTCTCACAAATACGTCAGACAACAAAAAGTCGGTGAACAATTTAAGAAAACAAACCTAAGAAATGACTGGTTACACGGTGGTGGAAGGAGGCATTGTTCGATATGGAAACGATGTTATCGGGCAAATCGTTCCACAGACAGATGGCACGTGGAAGCGCAGAACTATTGAAAGTTAATGTATGACCGAAAATGCACGAGTAACTGAGATTGTTATGCGAACGTTTTGACATGCGCAATGGTCTTTCAAGAGGAAGGGGCAACAGCCTATTATCATAAATGTACTTGTGAAACAAGCACAGAAGTGCTATGGAACGTCGTGTCTCAAGTAAGGGGATGTCATTATCATGTTTAATCTGGGTGACGCTATGAGAATTCTTATAATCGGAAGAAATAAAGCGTGCTGCTCTATTCTGCACAGCTTCAAGCATATTGTTAAGATATTTTTGGTGAGGTGACCATACAGGGCTAGCAAATTCCAGTTGAGGACGGACAAAAGTAACGTAGGCCAGCTTTCGTACGCTGTTAGAGGCATTTTTTAAGTTTCTTCGTAAATATCCCAACGATCGCGAGGCCTTGGCGCAAATGGTGGTGATATGGGAAGCCCATGGCAGGTTTAAAGGGAAGTGGACACCGAGGTATTTATATGAAGTTGCTTCAGAGACGGGAGAGCTTTTTAAAGAGTATGTGAACTTAGAATCGGCATGCTTGCGGCTGAAAGAGATAACATTACATTTAGAGTCGTTAAGATGCATTTGCCAGGTCTTGCACCAACTTGAAACAGTTATGAGGTCATTTTGAAGAGCGATGTGGTTGTTAGTATGGGTAATGTTACGATATAATATACAATCGTCAGCAAAAAGATGAATGGAAGATGAAATGTTTGTAGGCAGATCATTGATGAATATTAAAAATAGCAAGGACCCTAAAACACTGCCTTGTGGGACACCCGAAGTAACGTAGCAAGGGGGAGAAGATAAATTGTTTACAGCTGTGCACTGTTGGCGAAGAGACAAAAAATTTCGGAGCCAGGAAAGGGTCAGTGAATCTAGTCTGAGGGATGATAGTTTCGAGATTAGGTGACAATGAGGAACCCGGTCAGATGCTTTAGAGAAATCAAGAAAAATACAATCTGTTTGTTTGTTATTATTAATGTTAAAATGCAGGTCGTTAGTAAATTCAAAAAGTTGTGAATCGCATATAAAACCCTTTCTGAACCCATCTCATGATAAATTTATTTGTTTCTGTATTGGCATGCCCAAGCGTTGTTAAGTTCTTTTTTATTCCCTCTTAAATTGACATGGGGCTGAGAGTATAACAAGTAGCAGAACAATGAATTATATAAGAGGTCGAAATGATGATCATATTCAGAATTTATTCTAAATTTTTGTACGTGGCAAATTATGGGAAATGTGCAAAAACTTTGGCGATGCTTAGTATGATACGTACCACAACAAAGATGTTTTGCCACACAAATAATGATGCGGCACATGTAGTGAGCATGTCGGTGGTAGTGTTTTGATGTTACTATTTCACCAAACTGTGCCTGCGAGTTTGATAATGCAGTAATTAGCCTGGGCATGAGTGCTACACGAGATAAAAGTTGCTCTGTAGTTTTTGCTATGGGTGAGCTAAGATCACTGGAGGAAATTGCTTCTTTAATTATATGCATTACTGTTTGCTTTATTTTTTTAAAACAGTGCTTCCCAGCAAAGCAGAGCAAGATTTTGTGGTTCTGTTTTGGTGCTTTTTATCTTATATCTGTTTTTTTGTAGTGTACATTGTGCTGAAACCTGTGGCAAAATTACGTTATTCTTTCAGCCCCAGTGTGAAGTTGATAGAAAGAATTTTTCACCCCGTGATTGTCATTTATTGTGCCCTTCGAGGGTAATCGGGGGTAGCGCTTGTTGGAACCCAAGCTGGAAGTGTGTCATTTCCATGGTGTTACAGCTTTGAAGCTTCCGAGGGCTCAGTTAGCAAACAGTAGAGGCAGTGTTGTCCGTCTTTCCACGGAGCTTGCGCTGCTGGGGTAAAAGCTTCCAGTTTCACCTTCCCCATCTGGTGAATATCTGACAGCTCAGCGACATAATGCCCTTGTTCTAAGGAGAAATTCTCTGGTGCTCAAGCCCATTCAGGCTACTGTGTGTCACAACAATAGCAGAGGTATTTTTTTCATCTCAAATATGCTGAAGGACTCATCAGCTGTTTGGTTTAACCGTTTGGGGGGAAGCAGTGTACGCCTTCGTACTTTGTCCATTCTCAGCTCAACGGAGAGCCAAGAAAGGCAATTCAGTGGTGCCAGAGCTGATACGATGCCGACCTGAAGTGGGCGGGAGTCAGAGTGCCTAGCAGGGGCCGGAGCTAGACGTGGGCTGATAGGGAAAGCTTATGCACGTCGCGATTTCGACCCCTGGCATAGAGATACTTTGCTTTTACTTCCAATATCTTCCTCCCAAAGCATTGAGTTTTTTTTTAAATTTGTGATATCTTACATTTATTTAATAGTAGTTGCAGGCCTGCAACTGCCATTATTGGCATGTCGAATTTCTCATTTGCACAACACAGGCAATTTCGGTTAAATCAGTTCAGTGGCCGCGAAGGACTTTACTGTTGGACTGTTTAGCCCACTTGGTTGCAAAGCTTCTGAAGGACTTGGGTTTTGCTCTGTTTCACAGAATTAGTCAACTAGAGCTTCGACAGCACATTGACACTTTGGCAGAGGGTAAGTGCATTGTTTTGTCATTCTTGGGCATTCTGGGATTTAACTGTGCGCTGTTTGTGCCTGCTTTTTCAGTTTATTTTCTTATGATTGTGGCTTTATGTGGAAGTAGGTGGATTGGTGTCATTTATTCTATGGGTTATTTTTTGTGTACAGTGGCGTATATAGATTGTTTGACTGCTACTTGCAGATCTTCGGGCACTGTCTGAAAACCAGCAGATACCATATGACCTTGACAGCTATGTCAAGAAACTTGTGAATGCCAAGAGAAGGGTGGTTCTAGTTAATAGTATCCTTCAAAACACTCAGGTAAGCTTTTTGTTTTCGAATGTGTCAAGTTTTGCCAGTGTACTACCTGGGACTACCCATTTCCTTTTTTTAGTGCAATGCTTGTTAAAGGCAGGGTTTAGGCTTTCAAGTTAAAAAAGACCATGATGGTACAGCGAGCTCATTTGAAGATATGTGGGTCTAACTGCAAAAAGTCGGTATTTTTTGCAGGTATAACCACAAGGTCAGACCTTAAGGATGACTTGTGTTCTACAGCAGATTGGTCCTTACCTGTGACACCGTGAAGCCCATCACACAATTACCCATAGTCTGATTATATTCGCTTCACTGTGGTCAGGCATTATCCGCATCATCATCTTATCATTCTCTCTTGCAGGCAACGCATTGCTACTCTTTCAGTCTGTTAACCCTTTCGATAGAGAAAACTGCCTCAATTGTAATAACACGCAGTTATATTTATTTTATTCGAATTGTTACTATTTAAACCCAGTGGCAAATTTCCAGATGATCTTTAAAAACGTATGCCAAATTTTAACAAGTTAAAGGTGATCTGTTGGAGATCCGGTATCGCCCAGCACGCTGACATGAGGGTTATTGTGAGCCATGTGGCGTCATAGATGCACACGTGCTACGGCCTCCGCGGTAAGCTCTGTCGCCATGGTGTTGCTGATTGCGGACACTGTGCACATACTCACATGCACAAAATACCTGTGTGCCAAGCCACCAGGAAGAGCTCTGCTGTGCTCCCCACTGCGCAGGTGCAGCGCGTGCTAACACTACACGTCCCCTTCCCCGCCGTGCTATAGTTCGATTTCCCTGGCTTGCTTTACCAAGGCTTCACACAGGTTACACAGAATTTGACGATTTGAGCCTCCTAGGCTGAGGCATGAAAAATAACTGAAGTGTTTAAATTTTAGTTTAGGGTTGAAGTGTTGTGCTAGACACAGCAAGAAATGATTTCCTGCCTTTGTGGCCTAGTCCAGTGGCCGACATGTGCTACTGAGAAGAAGAGTTTGCTTCAAACTAAATTTACGGTCTGTTTGACATAAAGTGCACATTTTTATTTGAAGCATTTGAGGCTATAGTGTGGTGTTTAATCAGTAGTGTTGTGACTGACCATTCACTCCACATTGGTGGCTAGGGTTGTCACTTTTCCGCGAAAAAAAAAAAAAAAAACGGCCCTTCCGGGCCGGTGTGAGGGGGAGCGAGGTATATAGAATGTTTAATTTGTGTTGAAAAAAAGACACCATGGTTCTGACATGCAGTGCCATTTATTGTAGCGTTTTCTTAGAGAGAAATCAACATAACGTTTGTACTGAAAGTGATTGAGAGCTTGGTTACTGCTCTGTATGTGCTTCACTGAAAAGTAATCGCAATTGCTGACCGCGGTGGCAGCATTTCGTTGTTTTGTTTCCTCCCTTAGGTCTCCCTCCATCTCAGGCAGCGCTCGCCCGCGTATTTTCTCTGCTCGCGTGTCCTTGCGCAACTTGTCGACACATATTTATCGTCTTAGTTGTTGAACTGACGCTTATAAAACGCCAAAACTGACATATTCACGGCACGAGGGCCAAAAAAACTGGCCAATGACGGCCGGTTTCAAGTATGCACCGGCAACCGGCCCGCTGTTTAAAAAACCGGTCGGGCTGGTCCAAAACCGGGCAAGTGGCAACCCTATTGGTGACAGCAGTGCACGGAGAGAGAGTGAGTGAGAGAGAAGAAACTAGCTCACTTTGAGCGCACTGAGTGTGTTGCGAGTGTGATGGGTATATGCTGCATCTGGCTGCTGCACAGGCCTTCTATGGCGAAATTGAAAGAGGTTTGCAAATTTCAGCAAGTCAAAACAAGTCTGAAACATACTGTAGCAGGTGCAAGCTATCATCAGTCTGCACTGTGAATGCTTGGCTCGGAGCATGGGAGACAAACTGGACAGTGTAAGCATAAGGCCTTGGAAAACGTGTCCAGTGTACAACATGTGGACTTGGCTCTTGCTTCTGCAGGATGCTATTGCATACCACGCTTGTAAAATGCTATACATGCGCCATGGCCAGGTTACAATCGCGTTGGCGGAAGCCTGTCTGTTTTTTTTGGAAGGAAGATGTGCGGATAATACCACTCGTTGTTGGTTGCTTTATCAGTTAAAGACAGATTAACATATTAATGGCACATATGCAACGTGCTTTGTTTTAGTATTTTGCTTTTTTATTGTGGTGAGAGTGTTTATCGCCTTGTATTACTTTAACTGTGTATCTTTTTCCTAAAGAGCCTTCAGTTGTTCAACTGTGCATTAATTTTCCCTGCCTCGTTTACTTGTTCCAAAGGAACGGCTCAACAGAATAAACCAGAGCATCACCCGCGAGAATGAGAGACGTACGGCGCTACTGGAACCACAAGCTTCTACGCCAAGTGAAGGATAGTTTCCCAAGGCCAACTTGTGCTCCTGCGGACATTCCAAATGAACAGTGAACTGTCATGATCTGAACAGTGTGTGGCAGGGATGGTGACCAAGTGCTCCGACGCTCGGTGTAGACCATCTCCATCTATCTTGCACTCAGTGCACATACTAACTGCATGAACTGCGTGCATTCTAATCGGTTGCCGACATGTACTTGTGCCTTATGTGCTGTGTTGCTTTAAGTTTTAGCTGTTGGACACTCAAGTTGGTGGTGTCGGAACACTATAATGCAGTCCAGCAATGGCATTGCCTAGAAGTCCAAGACTGACACCCGTTAGGGCCCTATGGCTTAAATTGCACTTTAGCTTTAAAGTTCCAGTGGTCAAAGCAAAATTTAAATGCAGAGTTTCGGGCAAGGTTATTCGTAATTGTTCACTGCAGATTTGAGCACTATGCAGCTCCATTTACGTGATAAAAATTTGTCTCATTTAAAATCTGTGCTGCCAACTTTGCCAAAATGAGGCGAGGTGGGGAGGTGCTGCTTTCAAAGCACTGCTTTCAGCATGAGCAGGTAGCGTTGAGTAGGCCCTACTAATGCTTCGAAGAAGCAGTGCAGGAAAATAACGTTGAATCCCCTGAGTATTTAACATTATACCAGCTGGGAAAGTAGAAAGGAACAGTTGGCAGTCCTTTCCATCCTCCTCAACAGCGTGTTACGAGAGGGAATTTGCGTTGTCCTTCAGTGTAACGCTTCAACATGTATGTATATGATGTTTGCAAACGGAAAGCAAGCGATAATTTTTTTTTTTTTTTCAAATAACCTCTAAGCAAATTTGAGTAGTTAAAGAAAAAGTAACCAACAGCACCCGCAAACGTTGCTAAGAGAACTCAATTGGCTATTCATTTTCGTGCAACACGTGCAACAGTTAGGGTTGCCACCTATCCCCGAAAAAAAACCCTGGCCCTCCTGGGGCGGGGTATTAGAAGGTTGAATTTGTGTTGAAAAATAAGACGCCATGCTTTTTTGACATGCAATGCCATTTATTGTAGCGTTTTCCTAGAGAGAAATCAACATAAGGTTTGTACTGAAAGTGACTGAGATTTTGGTTATTGCTCTGAATGTGCTGCACAGAAAAGTTACCGCACATACCTTGTTTAAAGCTCTTTGCATCTGAATCCACAGAACGAACGTTAAAAAGTATGCAGTCCATATGACGTAATGTGTTTGATATTCATGTATACATACATGCACAATACTATGCAATACACCAACATTGCAGAAAAACAAAAAATAAAATTCCATACGCTCGCCATCTGCCATTTGTGGATTTTGAATGTATGCGGCAGCACTTGCTGACCGCAGCAGCGACATTTCGTTGTATAGTTAGTTCCTGACCCCCAGGACCCCTCCATCTCGGGGAGCACGCTCAGCCCGCGTATTTTCTCTGCTCGTATGTATTTAGGCAGCTTGTCGACACACCATTTATTGTCGCAGTTGCTCAATTGACACTCATAAAACGCCCCCAAAAATAATCGTGGCTCAATGGCCAAAAGAAAAGGCCAATGACGACTGGTTTTAAGTACGGACTGGCAACTGGCCCACTGTCTAAAAAACCGATCGGGCTGGTTAAAAACCGGGCAGGTGGCAACCCTAGCAATGGTGGATGAACTTCAACAGTCACAAAGAAAAGCCCTAGCTGGAGTCTAGAGAATTGCTTTGCAGTGGTCCCCAGCAGGGTATTTAGATGTAGCTGCAAAAAAAGATTAAACTTGGCACTGCTCGTAGGAATGAATGGACAGCGAAGCTGTTAAAATGCCAATGAAAATGGTATTACTAAACGAATGATAAATGCACTTGGAATTGCAATTTGACAATTCTTCATTTATGAATGTATTGACTGGGACAATACACTATTGTTCCTAATTTGTAATTTAGCATTCTCTTGAACTAACTGTTTAGCCGAATGAAACTTGGAAGGACTGCAGTTTTATCTTAGCAGACAAACGTGGGACTGTTCGTTCCACAGTGGCTTTGCAATGCGGCCTGGAATGGCTTAGGAGTGGCAGCTTCATGCTATTCGTATTAAAGCTGCAACTGATAGTTACTCATGATGCCTACTGAGATGAAACTTCCCACGGTTATGTAGTTATTGAGCAGTCCAACATCATGTAATTTGTTTCAGGATAGTTTTTATAAAACACGAGTTAGTCGTTTTGTGTAACCATACTCCTCCTGTAGAAGATGTATTAACAGCAGTCAAGAGTTCTGAATAGTGTACAACTCCACAGTGAACTAATTATGACAGGTAAATGAAACCCAACATAATGACAGAGTATCTTAGTAGCCAACTACACTATTTTATTCGATACCTACATCAGATTGATAGCTACAGGGCATTCGTGAGAACGTTGGCTTTTCTGTGAAGCACATTCTGCTGACTCACCAAGGCATGCAAAAATCCAGAGGAGTGAGCCGTCTACTGCTTTACTGCAAAAAATTGGTGCAGCTAAGAAAAAAAGAAAACAAAACACTAAACACAAAACAAAACAAAACAGTCAGGAGAAAAACATTTTGAAAATACGTTCAGCCCAGGTAGGATCTGAACTTGCCAAGTCAGAGCCCCTCATTCATAATTACGGCGGGCAAGCTGTATATAACTTATATATATGTGTGTGTGCGTGCGCGTGGAGAATCCGGGGGCCCTATTCTCGACATTGCCTGGGCACCGCCGTGTCATGGTGGCATTCTTATTAAATTCCAGCCATTGTGACTACCCTGAAAGCCGATCAAACAGGGTTTTTGGAGAATGGCAATGGCCAGATAACGACGAGACTAGGGCCCAGCAGACACGCATGCAGACCACAAATCTTAGATAAATAGCGCGTTTTAGCTGACCGTTTTTCACGGTCCGCCCCGCTCCGATAGCAAGCGGGAGCGCAATTGCGCATGTGTGGTGGCCGCGAATGGCATTGGCTGCGGTTTCGCTGAGTGTGCCGCCGGTACCGGAGCAGACCGTCGAAGCCGGTCAGCTAAAACTCTCTAATGCTATCTCAGCAATGCTTCCGTAGATTACTAGTGGTGTTACATTTGTACGAGTGCATTTGTTTTTGTTTAAGATTTATTTATAGAAAGTGTGTGATGCTTTTTTTTTTTTTTCCGGGGTCGGTGGCTACCCCCTTTCTTTTTCTCATTCCACCCCTACTGCATTGTAGTGGGCCTTAGGTGATATTGTGGGAGGCATGGTGGCAGTTGGTATCATGTGTTGACAGGTGGTGCCAGTGAAGTGATCGGAGAGGCACTGTAGCAATCATTTCTCTTTCTTGTTTTAATGTTGCACCTGTTACAGTGTCACTGTGTGCACAATTGTATGCTTGCATCAGCACAGGGGTTTGTGTCTGCAAGTTGCTAACTATTGTTGTAGCACATTTTGGCAAAATGCTCAAATGTGCGGCCATCTTTTAGATCCATCAATAGCACCAAGATGTAGCGCATCTCCTTCGTGGTTGAAGAGGTCCAGGGTCAAATCCTAGTGATACACTTTGATGCGAAAGCATTAGATGACTAACTTTGTCTCAGGATAGTACACAAGATGGTACACAAAGTGGCCACCGGTACAAAGCAAAAAAAAAAAAAAAAAAGAAACAGGTCACAGAATGCTTGAGTTGATGCCAAATTTCTCAGGGAAGCTCCTGTAAGCAGCATAAAATCCAGGTGGGAATTGCCTCCGAAACGAAATGAGCATGCACCCTCGACACCGCGATGGTTACAGGAGCTTACCTGAGAAATTCGGCATCAACTCAAGTATTCTGTAACCTGTTTCTTTTTTCTTTTCTTTGTGCTGTCGGCCATTTTGTGTACCATCTTTCGATTAAGTTAGAGCTCGCTAAAGGTAAACCTAGTGAATGCATTCAGACCTTCCACTTGGAAATGTGCGTGGCAGACATGTACTGCGGCTTAAATGAATGAATTGAGCATGCCAATTACAGAAGCAGTTTTAGGCAAGTAGAAAAGTAGATTCCTGCCGAGTGTCTTTTTTGCTTGTCATGCAACAGTGCGGCATCCATTGAAACCTGTGACTGTATGGCGCTTGTGCTGGCCTGATGTTAAGCCAATCATTATGCTTTAAGGTCAAATTCTGTCAACCGGTATCCGCAGATTAACGTCCAATGAGCTTGATGTAGCTTGGCATGTTGTAAGGCATTACGGCTGTGTAATGTTAAGCCTATATGCAAGGCTAACAAGTGGCTGAGGCTCTTGGTCGTAGTTGTGGAGAGAAGAGAAAGACTCTGAGGGAAGAGGTTCATCATGATACTGAAAGGACACGTGTTCAACTGGACAAAAAATGCTTTCACATTGACTTTGGGTAAGGAATGCTTACGTGACACAAGAATTTTTATTTTGTTTCAAACTGTTGCAACCAGTGTTGTAATGCATTTTGTTCATGAAAAATGGAGCTTGCAGTGTGAAACGTTGAAATGCCACGCGCAGTGCTAGCTGTTAGTGTACACAGCCAAAAAGGCGGCACAGGTGCAAGTGGTCATGTATTCAGGGATGTGAAATAAGTCCATATTTGTTTCTATCGGTAAAGTGAGAAGAAACTGCATCTTCTTTAAGCCGCGTACAGGCACACTGCCTTCTGTGTGCAGTAGTTGCAAGAGCTGTGCTCCCAGTAGTTTGGATGACATGGCCACATGACCACTGGAGCCTTAGCTGGGTGTTGCTCTTGCCGTTTCCATTCCAAGCTTTAGTGTTGCAATAAAGGCATGCACGTTTGTGTATTAAGTGGAGCGCAGCCTAATGGCACACATCGGTTTCTATTGCCTGGGTAGTCACCAATGGCTGCAAGTCACAAGTGGTCACCAATGTCAATGTTTGTAAACAGAATGTGTTCTTTGCAATTGTGTAAAGAATCAGCAGAATTAAAGATAATGCCTTGACCATTTCAAAGTAGCCTGGTTTTAAATCTCTATGCAAGCGCTTGTTACGACTGACCTTATGCTGCAGGCGCATGTACGAAATATCCTGCCGGCACTTCCAATCCCTGCAAAGCCAGGAGCTCTAAATGCTGGTAGGGGAGGGTTCACAAAACTTGGGTGCAAGCTTTAGCACCTTGGGTCTGGATGCTGCGTGCAGATGTCACCCGAGGATAACAGTTTACACAAGAAACGTATTGTCGTAATGCAATTTATTGGCAGCTAATATTTGGCAGTACACAAACCTTACAAAAACATTATGCAACAAGAAGGGGAAGCCTCGTGACAAACACAAGTACTGCACGTCCATACATTTTAAAGTTTGACAGGAATGCAATAGTTTCTCGACAAAAACTAGCCTAACAGCGCTGCTCGTAGCAAGAGTGGGAGGCAAAGAAGAAAAAGCACAGAACAGTGACTGCGCAACTGGCTGAAGAAGGTTGGGGAGGAGTCGAGACACTTCAACTGACCTTATTTAAAAGAACACCGAGCTTTTGTGATTACACGGTCTTGCTGTTTGAAAGGGAAGTAGCCGCCTCTTTGCAAAATGTGGTTGCTTGAATGACTGACAGGTGGAAATGTCTTGCATTGTAAATAAGTATGACCACGCACGCTGCACAGAGCAAAAACAGGCGCATGCAAACAAAACACGACAAGTGCAATTCGCTGCTACAACTGTAGCCCCTCGAGTTCAGTAGTGCAGCATCGCAAGGGTTTCTCATTGCCACTTATACTGGATCTCGACGGCAGAGGCGTATAAAAGCAGCTTCAAGAAACCCTCCGATGTGCAAGTAAACAATGAAGTTCAACCAGAGCACTTTTCTTGGTTGTGAACACACTGACAAGCTTTTACCAATGCAACATGTGGCGTGGCAGATCAACCGAAATGACCAAACTAGCTGAATAATTTAGGTGCTTGTAGTGTTCCAATTAGGCTGAAATATTTGCTGCCAGTTACCCACCATGTGTCTGCCAAAAATTTAAGGATGCTGTTTTTCTCCCCCACCCGTTGCGCGGCAGTTCACTGCCCCACGGCAGCACAACCGGAATGTGCCAGCCCTCTTCCATATTATGCAATCTCTGCCAAGCTAAGATAAACACAAGCATGCCTCGAGTTGCCTAAAGCCTTGCTCACTCTATCCTCCCCCCCCCTTCTCCATAGCAGTGGGTTGGACATAATGCCCAAAGCGTGGGTCCAAGCGCAAGGCGGGAGGGGCCATGAAAAGGAGCCTCGTAAACAACCTGTACAGCGTATTGTTATTCACAGTTATCTACATCTTGAGTGGAAAAGCTCCACGCTAGGGACCTGTGCTGCTAACGTAAAACACGGAGCTATCGCAAGCTTCCTCACAACCTACGCCTAACATTAAGGCGGTGCATGCCAGTCTGCGCATGCCTGATCTAATGCAACACGTTCGCGAGCGAAAGACGGTAAATAATAAAAACGTCCCCAGCTGAGTATGTCAGTGCCTCTGTACTACTGCTGCTAGGTAGGAAGCCATTAGACTTGCCAACACGAGACGCCTTTTTTTTTTTTTTATGCGTACATACAACAAATGGACTGGTAATAACAAACTTTTTTTCTTCCTCGGCATTGAGTCTTGTGACTTGGGTAAAGACGTGCTTGAAACTCCCCTTTCCTGTATTCAAGCACTTGGTTAAAAGCATAATTCACACAGGTTTGGTTGTCGGAGAGCTCCTTGCGGGGCTCCTTCGCAGCATGGCATAGGGGTTCATATTGCGCAGGGGTGCTTCAATAAGAGTATATTTTTCATCACAGTAGGGGTTGTGTGCTTAACAAGTACAAAACGGCGCCCTCTCCTTTCCCAAACGTCAGCGGCATGTGTGCAGTTGGAGCAAGAATGCAGGTCTTTCAGGCACCGCATTCAATGTGCAGCTGAAATTTAGCAGCACTGCTATGCTCAGTGAAAGCGATTGGTATAGCGACCAAATATCTTGTACCATAAATTTGCTGTGGCTAGAGAACGCCTCGAGGATTCATCAGTTGTGTCCTCTCGCCAAGGTGGCCTTTTGCTGCAGAGTTGCGGTTGGAATAATGCCACCCTCGCGCATTTGCTTGTACAAATTGCGCGATGACGGCTCCCTAAACGAGAGCCAACAAGGTCGCCTGCTTAAAAGCTGTCACTAGGATTCTGTGGCGTAAAAATTGTTATCACAAGCTATAACAGCATTACATACAGGCTGGAGTCTTCTGAGCGATTATAAGAGGCGACAGTGTACAAGAGGACAAAATGCAACAGTCCAAACAGATGACATGACACTTAAGTTCTACGTAACCAAATATAACCCATGGCGGGACAATACGAATGAATAGGCCTACTATAGTCCAACGAAAAAAGGAGGCCGTATTTTTACCGGGTACTATGAGTTTATATTTTTGTCAGTTTCTCGCATCTCAGTGAGAAGATGTCAAAATAACAAAAAAGTCAACACTTATAATAACTCAATATAACTACACTTTTAAAAATCTGTAAGCAAGAACGTGGTGAACGAAACTCTAAAACATTTGTGCTCTGAAATTCATGCAACAAACACTATTTCGCACACAAGCATGCACACACACAAAAACAGAAAAGGTGGACCTAGTGTTTCATCTAGCAACTGCACAAAGATAAAATTCCGGATGCAGTCGTAAACCTTCAAAAAAAAAAAAAAGTTGAGCCCCTGCCTTATTTGCTGAGCACGCCTTTTCAGGTAGACCCAAACTCTTATTGCACGGTTACCAAGGCAACAAAAACGAGAAAACTTCTATGAAAATAATTAGTGCCACACGACTGACTTGTCAAAATGGGGAAGCAAGAGGTGCCCTTGCTTCCACCACAATCTTTTGTGCCGGCACTAATGACACGCTCTTACAAGCAGTTCGTAGAGAATGCCACTTGGATGACTCCACACTAGTTTCATAGCCCAAACTTGTCAGCTATTTACAAGTGCCAAGAAGCTTCTTGAATGGGGAACTGTGCTTAAAATTGCAATCCTGTCATGGCTCCACTCTCTCGCACACTTTGCAACAAAATCTCCTTTTACAGAACACCCTGCACAAAGATTCACAGTGCATGCCACAGCTCAGTCACAAACATAGCACTTCAGAGGGGAAATGTTTCTTTGACTGCTCTATTCTTCAACAACATTAGCCATGACGAACTTTATATTTGTGACAACACTTGTAAATTATATTTTGTTCGGAATCATGGTTGTAGAATACTTGCAGCCTACACAATGACAACTTAAATGGCATTGAGAGGTGCTAAATGTTTGCGTGTGTTCATACCGGCAAGTTGCAGTGTCCTGTCTGAAGTATTACATCCACGTACATACATAACTGCTGACAATATGAAGTTGTGGCATCTTTTTTATGCTGTCTACAGTTTCTTGACACTTTTATGAACAAAAATGAGCTTGCGAACATTTCAATCTTGGATTACACAAAGTACGTGATACTTGCTTTCCAACTCCCTCTCGTTGTCACACAGGTGTACGACAATGTTCTCCTGCGACTCCGTAAAGGTGGCATTCATTTACACCTTGTGTTTGAGGTGTCGCAATAGAACAAACAGTTAAAACTACTTCTGAGGCCAAATAAAAGCCATTTTTGCAGAACTTGTCGCGCACCAGCAGTGGTACTATACAGTTCACATTTCAACATTTCAATGTACCAGTCTTCAAGAACAAAGTTATCATAACTATGGTCGGCACTACATAACAGCTGCATACAGCAATAAGTCTAAAACAGGTCGTATTTTCTTTTTTTGTGCGTGTCAACGTAAAGCATGTTGTTGTCATATACATATCATTTGGTTGGTAAGACGTTCACACATGTTGGACAACACCTCTGTATCTTCTGTATGAAAACACGGGATCTGCGAAGTAGCAGAATTAATCTCTGCATGAAAAACAGTAGCAAGCATCCACACCTCTTCCTCTGTGCTTACCTCTACCAATACTGAGGACATGAGGCTGTCACAACTAATAGCTGTACACTTTTTGAAGCTGAGCCGAACTGTTTTATATTAGAAAGAAGCTCCACCATTCCATTTTAAATGCTAATACCTCGCTTGCATAATATTTCTACATTTTTGCCTGCTTGCAGTAAGCTTGTCTGTCTGGCAAAAGGGGGTATCGTTATGGACAGATTTTAGCTCGAAGTCTCTCCTTTTTTTTTTCTTTTATTTTACAGACAAACTATCTGGGGTTTTACAGGTGAGCAGGACAAATGCTCCCTTTGTTTTCATGCAATTTGGGACTAGTCTGTAAGAAAATAAAGGCGAAACTAAAAAAAAAAAAAATGTATGTGCAAGATTTTCTCCTCCTTACATTGAATTCACACAGGAAACTGCATGGAAATTGGGGCACTAATAAAGGAGCGATGGCGTCTCCAAAATCGCCCAGCAGCTATGTAGCCGGGGTGAGAAAGAGGGAGGGAGACCAGATGAAAGACAGCAGAGGTCAACCAATTTGCACAGATTGTCCCGCCATTTCTTTAAGGCAAATCAGCAAAGCTACAAAACTGCTACGAGCCTGCAGAACCGCATGCAGTGCACACAGTGCCTAAGCAGGCCTAAAAATAAAACCCACGAAGATCACCAACAACACGGGAAATGAAAACAAGGCTGCAAACAAAACAAAATCACTTCTAAAAGTGCACTTAATGCAGTAACGAGTATGCAGCAAAAAAGTTTTCAAGGACAGAGCCAACCTGGGCTCACAAAGACGAAACTGATCGAAGTAATGCACTCGTAAACTGAATAAAACATGAGTATCAAATAAACATGCCGATTCCCCGGCATGTAAAAACACTGGCTCTCCCCATCTTTAAATGACACAACTCCTCCTTAGTAGATGTGTACTCTGAGGGTAACTTTCAAGAATGCATACGAACTTTTGTACTCTTCTCTTTTCTCCCACCGTGTGCTCGCTTTGCGTGGCGTGAACAGCAGCACTAGTGACGCGGAACAGCATGCACATACGCTCTTTGCGTGCGTGCATGCAGCAAACACCACTTCAGTGCTCTATAAAAAGGAGAAACCTGTGACCTTGAACTCTTTAGCGGATAATACTGCACGCGACAGACACCAAAAGTACTGTCAGCAGGCATCCTCAACGGGTGCATAAATTTGAACATAAATGCAACGCAAGCAGTTAGATCATGGCCTGGGTCGGCAGTAAATGGAATAACTTTCAACAGATAAAATTCGCATAGACAACAAATAACAACGGCGCTGTGGCGACACCTTGCACACAACGCCCATGCAACGGCATGCACTGTTATCACAAAGTATTCTGAAATGCTACGCAACATATGGAATGCAACAAAATACAATGCCGAAATAAATTAACCGAAACAAAAACCGTCCACGTGCGTACAAGGCAGAGTGGTCAGAGTAAGACACGCATTCCATTGCCGAAGCGTGATGAGCAACGTCCCACACTGGTTCGGTACCTCTTGCCTGCCCAGTCGTTTCTGCTGTGCACACGAGCCCGAGCAAAGCAGCAGAAAACACCTTTGAACCCTACGTTCAATGAAGCAAATTTTGCTGGGTTCCTGCAGAAAAGCCACAGGCCAGAACACATGGCCTTAGCACTGCCATGATTGACACTTTTACTTTCCATGTGCTAAAAAGAAGCCAGTTTGACAACCATGGGACATTTTGCAGCATGTGGCAACAAAGTTACATACAGTTAAAAATTTATGCAGTTCTCTCAACAGCGTATCAGAGGAAAAAGTCCCTTCCTGTCTCTTGATGATGAGACACGCTGCCAATGTAATTTCTTCACATGCCAGCAGGTGCCACTTATTTTCCTCAGTTATTTATCAAACTAGCAAGTTTAGAAAAAAGAGATACACAGTTATTTGGAGGAAAAAAGGAAAAGAAGGCAAGAAAAAAATAGCATGTAGATATATGCATGCACAGCACACAAAATGCACCAATTTCACCAGAAGATTTCCTGCAGTATACCCCAACCCTTATGATCTGTTGCTCATTTTTGTGAGCTACTGAGTTCAGTGCGTTTCAGGCAGATGTAAATTCTTCTTCTATAAGCACCCTCTACTGCTGCAAAACCCATCTGCACGCTCAGAAGAGGGAAACTAAAAGCTCAGGCTCGTGCGCACAACACCCATAGTGAAGATACCAGGACAAATGCTGCCCATCGAGAGATTTGATTGGCTCTGTGACAACTTATTTTGCCCGCATCTCACGCAGCAGGCAGATATGCACATTTTGACAGGGGAAAAAAAAATCACAGCTGAAGTTGACTCCCCCACACGTTGACTAGCAATCACTGGGTACAGATCTATATCCCCTCCACGACCCATTTAATGTCAGTCAATTGCGTACGAGTGCCACTGCACAGAAATCAGGGACGCTATAGTTGGCAAAGCAGGAAGAATGTGCGGTTCTCGTCTTAGAGTGGGTCCACTTGGCAGCCAGTAATCCGGTGTCCTCCTGCTTCTATCCATGCCCGCACAAACCAGAGCACGGAACGTGCAGAGGGAGGCTCAGCCCCGCGCATGCTCGAACCCCCAGAAAAGTGACAAGGACTCTGAAGGAAGGAGGAGGTGCTGGGATCAGCAAAGGCTGCCGTTCGTGTGGGTTTGGAACTGGCTAGTAATACTATGCCACCGTGTCTGGCAAGCACGTCAGTAAGGATCCCTCCCTTAAGGGGGCCATGAAGAACAAACACAAGTTTCGTTCATTTGAAAGATTGCCTCGTTAGAATCATACTGACACCACTTTTAACACACACTCTGCTCAAATAAGCTGTATAATTAGGAAAAAAGGGAATGGCCATGCGACCCACTAGCTCATTTCCCGCAACAGAACCTATGATGTCATACCAGCCAGCTCTGCGATTGGTGAAGGCCGGCGAAAGCAAATGCAAATTAGGCAGAGCTTATAAGCTTGCCAAACGAGCTATTTGCGCTTACATTTAGGGCACGTTTTCTTTATAGCAGTCAGAATGGGGAGATAAACAGTGGAAGTTACAAAAGCACACGTAAACATAGACCGATGCGTACTGTTCTTGGTACTGCGTGCACTATGCTTGTTTTAGCTGCACAGCAGTCCGCCGCTTTTGAGTTGCCTTGCATGCACTGGCCAATTGGCTTAAGCGACATACGAGACCCTGTTTGTTGAGGATATTCCATATTTCACGAAACAATTACTTTCTCTGTCAACAAAAACAAGCCAGGGGCAAATACAGTCAAAAAACAAAGAAACGGCAGACAACGGTCTGTGCACGAGTATGGTAGCGCCATCTGGGAAGACTGACGGCAAGCAGCACTGCAGCCGAATCACGCAGTGCAAGTTCGTTTGTATACGCGCGCTTATGACTTCATTGCTGATGTCCCGAATATGCACGATTTGGTGGGAGAATCAACATTTTAACCTAAATTGATTAATTTCCCAGTGAATATGGCATCATTTGCTGCCGGACAAATGCTAGGAGCTCTATAAAACACGAAATCTTTTGAATAAAACAAACTGGTATTTTGTCCTCATGGCCCCTTGAAAGCAGTGCACACCCACGAGCAAACTTTTACTGACCACAGTGCAGTCTCACACGATATATAAGACAACAACAACAAGAACAACAAACAAACAAACAAACAAAAAACAAAACAAAACAAACCCAACCTTTTTGGCAAGGGCTTTCGGCCAGCTCTGGAAAGCATTTGTGGCTTTTGTGTCTGTTTCTTGTTCTGTTCATGGCTCGAGGGCATATTCTCCATTTTCTGTGCATTCTGTTTTTGCACCAATTTACAATACGTGCAACACGTAACAGCCAAAGACTGCTTCCTAAACAAAGTCCAGTGTTGCAGATTTTACATATCCCTTCATCTCTGAATGTTCTGTTACTTATGCTAAGTCCCCAGAGTAGCATCCTAAAGAAAAATAAAGTGTTTCATTCAGACTGACAAACACTCCATGCTGCGATGCTTCTCAAACCAATCTTATTCTTATGTTTCAGCTACTAAGACAAAATGACCTGCAGACACTGGAAGTCTTGAACCTCGACATTGCGCGTATTGTATTTTATGAATTGTAGGCACCCTGTGATTATCAGCAAAAACATTTTAAATAGCGGAGTGCGAATATTTGGAACTTTGAATACTTTGCAAATAGTGTTTGCTAACTGATTTTAATCGCAGCAGTTTTATAATTTAAAGTATCTGAAGTTTTGAAATATCAAAATTTACGAATAATAGTTACTAACTCTGCCGCATGACATGCAAGCTTTCAAGCTTCACCGCATGGCTTTTTTGCACGACGCTGAAGCAGTTTAACAAAGCCTAACACATGTAAGCCTTGAGTGAAGCAAGTGAACACTAACTCTGGTGTACGTTAGCTGAAGTGGAACACCACTTGTGTAAAATTTATTAACTGAAAAGAAGTTTCCTGTCAATATAGTGGCATGAGTGAGGAATCAAGAGTTGTCACTTGGTGGCAATGCTTGCAGTAAGGTAGTGGTCGCACCAGCCAGTAGCATGCCTAGCAACTAATGACTAAAGAGACTGCACCCAGTCAAATATACTTTGCCTTCACAGCCTGTTCAGGAACCCACATTTCTTAATAGCAACGTATGCCAAATTTTTGTCCCACTGTTTCACCATTTAGTCTATGCTTGTAATTTTTTGTACCCTTTTTTTTTATGAAGCACTAGTACGTAAACGCTCAGACATGCTAAGTCCTAACTGCCAGAGTTATCTTTGCTTTATATTTGCTTTTGAAAATATTCTATTCAATTCAGTCAGATTTTTCACAATCGTATTCAATTTGCAGTCCCAAATATAATATTCACGCACCACTCAATTTAAATGTGAATGTGTTTTGTATCTAAGCACTCCATTAGGAGTGCTTGATTCAAAGCACTACAGCACCGAATCTACTGAGGCATCTTACAGTGTCTCGCATAAATAGATGCGCATTTCATGTCTACAATTAGGACACTGCAATCATCACCGGTTTGAAAGGAAAAAAAAAAAGGGGGGGGGGTCTTAGAATCAAGAAAATATGATACTTGCTTATGAGCATTTGTTTTGTTTCGGCCTCAGGCAATGAACATTAGTCAACACCTCTACAACTAGGCCAGCCAAGGCATGATGCCACAAGTACTACCAGCCAAGGCATGATGCCTTCCCTTTGCCAACATAATGAAACAGCTAGTGCAGAGGGGGAAGGAAAACGACGGCCCTCCCCCCCCACACTTCGCAAGGTCACTAACACGCCGCCGCAAACGTACACACGCTTCCCACGAAAATAGATACAAATGTGAATGCACTAAAAAAGGAAAGAAAGAAAGAAGGAACCCTTGAGAAGGGACGCAAGATTGTGGGAGCCGCGAGAGGGCAGTCCGTGTCCTCGCTTGCTGGAGGAGCAGCCACCGAGCGACGCCGGGATTGCTAGGCCCGAGGGACGAGCGCCTCCTCCCCCTCCCCCTCTTCCTCCTCGCCACTTTCTGGGGCCCCGCGAGAGACCTGCGGTGCGGGCGACTAGAGGTAGGACTCGGAGAACTCGAAGTCTGAGCGGGAGAGGCGGGAGCCCCGGCCAACCAGGGAGGTTCCCGTAACGAATCCCGAATCCGAGACGGGGTCAATGGCAACGGGCTCCTTGGGGGCTAGCAGGCCGTCGGCGTAAGTGGGCGGCAGCGCAATGCGCACCCGCTCCCCGCTCGCGGGCAGCGCCGTCTGGTGGGCCAGCCGCTGCCGCTCCTGCAGCTTCTGGTTCAGCACCTGGATCTGCTCCTCTTTCTGCCAGCGACCATAGGGGGGGGTGGGGGGGGGGGGGAGGAGGAGGGGCGGGGAGGAGGAGGGGCGGCAAGGGGTTCCACTTTATTCAAGCCCTCAACAAAGAAAGATCTACCTAGGCAGCAGGCTACAAACTTACCACACGGCATCCTCAAGTGTGGCTCTTTTCTTTAGAGCTTTTCAAAACTCGGGAAGGGGGCAAGGTCTATCAGCACAACACAAATCAGCCAAACTCTGCTTGTAAACAATGGCGGAGACCAAATGAGTGGACCCACGGGTGAGTTTGCCAACCTTTGTTTGGGAGCACTAGTGCGCGGCCTGTACACTGACAATCAAGTATAACCTGCTTATAACAATACTCAAGTGCCAAAGTGCCACCGAAAAATCGTCATAACACACTGACTGAACAGGGCACACGCCACTCGCTCAGGACGACCCGCAGGAAAGACCAACTCTATCCAGATAGGACGAAGCCTCCACATCACAATTTTTCACCTATTTTTTATTATTGGAAGGTTTTATATCACTGAAGCAATGCTGTTCATTTAAACCTCAGTGATAAACAGCAGCCTCGAGCATCCAGTGCATACTACTATAATGACACAGTGCTGTGGCTTTCTTTTTGAAATAAGGAGCAGTGAAATGAAAAATGTGCGGTCATTCCACCAACAAGGATACCATGGCAGGTCCTGTGTGGATCGACCCACCTTACAAGGATTGTAATCCGCTGGTGCTGATGATTTCAAACAAGCTGTTTGGCTTCATGACAACATGTCCGCAAATTTCATAATTTGTGGCAGTGGCACGACTGCAGGTGGGTGAAAATGTGGTTACACTGTCAAGTTACTGAGCTGGTGATGCATTGTGTTAATCTACATGCAATGCAAATTGAAGGGAACATATCAAATTTTCCTGTAAGGTATATACAGTCGAGCCCATTTATAATGATACTGTTTATGACAATATATCGGATATAACGATGAACAACTGGCACCATCCACTTTTGTATGCTTTCTATGGTAAAATAAACCCCTTATTACAATGCTCCAGTGCCGCGATATTGGATATAACGATTGAATCCGGCCACAGCGTGCACCGACAATGTGAGCTGCCGCCGGCATGCGCCGCAAGCTGTAACGCGCCTCATCCCTTTCACCCCTCAAAAAACGAGTTGACTGCGCCGCTTATGAGGGAGCGAGAGAGAAGGAGAGCAGTTTTCCTTCCAAACCACATCTCGGCGCCACTGCTTTGGCTTCGTCCCCGCGGCCGCTCCGAGCTAGCACCACTCGCTGGCACGTTTGATTGTTGTTTCATGTGTGCGCCGCTAAGAATTTGACTGGGTGCCTCTTCAACTGCCTCTGTCTTTCTGCGGATGGGACGTCAGGGCCGATGTTTTGGAAACATCCGAGTGCCTGACTGAAGAGGCAATCGTTGCGTGGATACGTGCTGCGGACAGCAGTGACAGTGACGACTCTGACGATGCGGTTGTGCAGCCTACTCAGGTAGTGTCTTCGCAGGAGGCCCAGCCCGCTTATCAACAATTATCAGTTATAACGATGGGATTTCCCTGGCTCTTGGATACTGTTGTAAGGGGACTAGACTGTACTGTAGTGAAATCTTCATGCAAGAACAAAGCAGGAACATATGACAGAGGAATGTAAGGATGCGGAGTGCAATCACTGCCTCAACTGTCAACACCGAAGTTGGACAGCTCATGCTGAGTTGGAAAATGCATGCCCCATAAAGTGTTTACAGGGGTGAGACAGCTTAATCTTATTTGGGAGCAGTTTTTGGAGCAGCGAAACCTCGATTTTGGAGCAGAAAAACCTTGATTTGGAGCAGAAAAACGACATTTATTGTGTCCCCTTAGGAGCCTAAAAAATCAAATTTTTGGCAACTCACGGGCGAAAAGTGCACTTTTTAGTCGGTTTTGAATTTACATAACAGTGAAACAGCCTTTCAATAAAGTTTTTTTCTAACAGAGTATCGCAAGGTGCGAACTGCACTACCTTTTCACTATAAACTGCACTACCGGTTTACTATACTATTATATCCATTTTTTAAATTATTAGGCTCTATGCGTAGATAGCGTGGAGTTCCATTGAAAATATCGAATTGAAAAACTAAGCAATCGTAAGGCATTTTTATTATCGTGTGAATGCCGAAATTGTTATTTTTGTAATGCCAGACTCGTCTTTACGCACAACTGTAGAGCCACGGCAAAAGTTGCGCAAAGCGAGGTCACAGTCGTCGCACCCCACCAGCCCTCCCATTTTAATCCCCAAGGTGCACGTTAACTACGATCATAATCTGAGTAACGTTGGTATGTTTAGCCACCTCCGTTTTGGCATTAAATTTCACTTCAGATACATGAACCATTATTACTCGCGTGCAATAATAATAGCCCGTCCCTCTATCGGGCCGCCCCTTCTGCAGCGTCGATCGTCCCATTCCCGTCGCTCGCAAGCTCGCTGTGAAATGCAGCAATAACTCAGCGTTTTTAACACCGCAATGTGTCCGAAATTTCACTTCAAGCACGCACTGGCCTCACACTCAAGGCCGAAACCCGGCGAATTGGCGGGCGCCATGTTGTTTTCGATTAACTCCCGTCTTTTGAGCCGCGCAACTTCCCGCAACCACTCAAACGACTAAATGTAAACCCAGCCGCCCCCATAACTAAAACCAAGGTAGAAATCAACGAAGGGCGCTCTGCCTGAACCACAAGGAACTGCTTCGCCCGGCGGCCATGTTTTCACATCTTCACACCAAGATGGCGGCGCCCAGTGATGTCGTTCCGGAGATACGGCGCTCCAAAAATTCCTGTTTTTTTCATCAACTTGCACAAGCGGTTTGACGCCTCAGTACACAAAAGTATTTTTTCTACAGAACTTTGCAGTGGCTTTCGATGGGAAAATTTTAAAAACGCACGGAATATAACGTGTGGAACCCGACATTGTGACTTTCGAAAAAACTATCTCGGGGACAATTTTACGCGGGTTTTTAATGGAATGATCAATCAATTAAACCTTTACACAGAGCATCACCTTGGCGGTGTTGGAAAATTATGCTGTCAGTAAGCATTTTTCCCCACTGAAACTGACGGGAGCATTATATTTCTTGGCTCTCAGACTGTTTTGTAGCAGTTTGGCGCAATTTTTGCAATTTTCAAGCTTTTGGAGCAGCCTGGCGCAGGAAATCAAATTTGTATCAAATCTGCGCAATATGCGCAGCTGTCTCACCCCTGTGTTTAGCATGCACCAGAATTATTTAGCTGCCCATCATGTGTTTGAATATATTCCCAGGCGAAATCTCACAGTGCCTCGTATATATAGGCATGCATTTACTGTTCACAATTAACCTGGATTTTGATTACTTTTCGTTGTTTTTGAAAACACAAATTTCGAACTCCATTCCGTCTAGCGACCTAAGTGTCTTGGCTTCTGTGGCAGGTGCGGCTATAATTCTTGTTGTAACAGAAAAGTAAAGGCCGACCTCCATGCAGCGAAATGTAGGCGAAAAGGCGGCGAACGTCGCCCGGCGGCGATCTACGCGAGAACGCGCGGCGGCGAACGCGACCGGAAGCGGCAAACTGCATTTTGAGGCCGCAGCCAATCACAGCCTTGTACTTCCTTGTACTTCCTGTCCTGTCTTCCATCGGCGGCGTTCGCCGCATCACCTGGCATCACGTTGCATGGAGGTTGGGGTGGACGAAAACTGAGCGGCGCGTCAAACCGCGGCGTCCGCCACGCCAAGTTCACCGAGAAACTTCGCTGCATGGAGGTCGGCCTAAGGGTGCAGATTTTGGCATGTTCAGAACCAATTGTCTTGCACTTCGAAAGTTGCTTATTTTGCTGAAAATCTGCCACCACTCAGGGGCCACAATTTGAAGACTTGATCATTCAACCTTTAAAGGAGCCATGAAGAGAAAATACAACTTCGTTTAATTTGAAAGAACTAGGATTCCGTATCTCACTCAGCTCCATTACAGCTCCAAAAGATGTTTTTTTAACGAAAAAAAAGCAAGAAGTATTTAAAAACATTCAAATTTTGCGCCACAGTGACGTGTTATGAGCAAGAATGACGTCATATGGGCCAACAATAAAACAATTTTCCGCGCGTTAACTGCACGTTAGCATTCAAGTGATGCGGTCAAATGGAACTAGAGGCCCCATTACAGACGTCCAGTCATGTGTCGTCGCGACAGGTCAGTTAGGCGGCCGCCAAGCGCACAAACAAGGTTCCGTGACGTCATAGAAAAGTTGCGGGAAATTGGCTAGGGGGTCGCGACTGCTTTACACGTTTTCTTTCATATTTCCGTTATTTGTTCGAAGATTGCGATGATATTGGTATCATTGTTATCGGGACTAAGCAGTCTTTCTAATAAACACAACTTGTATTTTGTCTTCATGGCTCCTTTAAGGCGGCACATGGGACTTGGATCAAAAACTTTATTTTTACAGTTATGATGATGACAATTGGGGGACATGTGTAGTTTTTCATTTTAATTGTAGATATGAAATTTGTTTCTGTGTAAAATCACTACTTTCAAATTTATTTAGATTTGTATGTTACATTTTTCGACAGCCTTTGCAAAAAAAACCGCTGGAGGGACGCAGCTGAACAAGGTTCCAGTGAAATGTGCACAAACCAAGGAGTGCAATATGACTAACATTATCATTCTATCTAATATGTAGCATAAGTTACAGCCATTTGAGGCTTGGGCCTGGAAGGCAAAACCGGTTTTCCTGGTTCCCATCTTTCATGCCCAAGCCTCAAACAGCTGTAACTTCTGCTACAGACCAGATAGAATGATAATGTTAGTCATATTGCACTCCTTGGTTTATGCACATTTCACTGGTACCCTGTTCAGCTGCGTCCCTGCAGCGTTTTTTTTGCAAAGGCTGTCAAAAAATGTAACATACCAATCCAAATAAATTTGAAAGTAGTCACTTTACACAGAAACAAATTTCATATCTACAATCAGAATGAAAAACTACCCACTTTTCATCATGATAACTGTAAAACTAAAGTTTTTTGGTTTAAGACCAGTGTGCCCCCTTTGAAGTCAGTACTAGAAGTAAATTTAGAAGAGCTTTCCCATCATTTCATTCCTTATTCTTCTGGCTAACTACCGTATTTACTCGCGTAATCCTCGCACTCGCGTAATCCTCGCACCCCTAATGTGAGCCACCAAAACTGGGATTTTTTGATTCCTCGCATAATCCTCGCACCCCCAACTTTGCAGCGGGGAAAGTTGCCTGCTCGCGAAACCCGCATGGTGCATGTGCTCTCCAACGCGCGCCCTCCCCCGGCGCCTCTCCGTTCGGCGGAGAGCGCTGTGTATCCAAGGCCATCCAGGCGCCCTAACAACCTGCATGGCTACTCCCTAACAGGAGCACTAATGTCGTGTCGTCGTGTCGCCGTCGTGGTCCCGTCGTTGAGCGGCAGCAGTCAGTGAGTCACTCGCGTCAGTGGTGGATAGCTCGCTGCCATTTTGAGAACTTTTTGATCTCTTTGTTTTGTGCTTGGTGCCGCTTCGCCATGGGGAAGAACGCCAACTACACTGCCGCTTTCAAATTGAAAGCGAAAGAGTACGCGATTGAACACGGCAACCGTGCCGCAGGCAGGCACTTCGGCGTCACCGACTTCAACGTGTGTTACTGGAGTAGGGCACGCACATACGACGACGAGATCAACGTTCATAGATACTTTTTCAGTTCCGTATCTCCCCGCCGTGGCCATGGAGAGAAGGCGGCCGGCCGCGACTCTCGCCACCGCGGCGCTGCGGTTGCGAGTGGCGCTACGAAAGCGAGCGTCGTCTGCTAGCGGGGAGCGTTCCGCTCGGCATCACCGGTCCTCACTTGTGGCTGCGTACTGCAACAGAAATAACTGTTCGCAGATGTGTCATCATTTTGTTGCGGCCGTTGCAGTTCAAGATCAATTTGAAATGGGTGGTATTATGCAAGGAGTCGTGTACGTACGCCCGGGGGTTTGAAGCGGTGGCTTAAATATCAAGAACGACAGTGTTTTAAATGAACGTTCGCGTAGCAGTGGCTGTAAAGCGTGCACACAAATTATCTTGCCATGCCAATTCCGCAAATTTATTGCATCATGAATGATATTTCCTCACACGACTGTTGGAACAGCTTTCCGTTTTGTGGACAACATAGGAGGTATCGTGCCTCACATGCAACAACGCCCCCGCTTTCATTCCGGCCGCGTAAAAAAACAATTTGCCGACGCTGGCTCGGCTCTTTTTCGAGTGCGGCCGTTATAAAGTTGGCTGGGAGCCGTATTATCGCACTATTCTCGACTATCTGAGCGAAATCGGTGCACTGCAGGGGAACAGGCGCCTCATAGTTGGACAACTCCTCTTGTCGCTCCATGGGCAAGTGCTCTCCTTTTGTAATCACCTAGCTTGTGCGCACACGCTGCCTTTGTGTTTTTCAGAGATCGCCGCCAAATCTGCTTCCGCAATAAATTAAGTTGCTGGGAAAGTTAACGGAGACTGCACCTTCCTTCAGTGTAAGCCCGGTCGATCTCGGCGACTTTACGTTAATGATACCTATACTTTTTCGCAACGTCCTTTTCGAGAAAATGAAGCCCACATGCCTTGCGCGTTTTCCTTAACTCATTGACCGCGCGGGGAAATATGAATCTGATGGCGGCGCTAAAAAGTGACGCTTCTGAGTGTTGCTTCTGTATCTGCTCGTACAGCCACGTGCGGAGCATGTTGGCGTTGAGGTATGCCAGGCTTATAAAAAAACACACAATGCATTGACGGAGCCAACGAAATCCTCGATGAAATCGGCACTGTTCAATAGCGTCGCAAACTGAACGCACTGAAAGGGCAAGGTTCGCGCACAGGGGTAAAAAACAAACGCAAACGAAAGGAAGAAACTTGTAGAGACGTGCAACTACGCCGAAACTTTGAGGTCAGCCGACTGGAGCACGCGTACATGCTCTTATGGAGGAGTGGACTCGGAAGGAACCACTACAAGGAGCAAAAAAAAAAATTATTGCCTTCTGGTACCGGGGAGCTATTGAAAGCTCCATTTACTCGATGTTTATTGTAGCAGTTGGCTTCCAAGAATGTACACAATTTCCAGATGTGTGCGCCCACCCACGCACGCACAGCAAACATGCGGAGCGCTTAACTAGGAAAAGTGGTTTTCGCCGTCCTGCTCCGCTCGGAAGGAAAACATAACTGAAACCGCATGTGAGCGCCGGGATGTCAGCGCGCAAGAAAAGCTCGGTGCGCATGAACCTAGAACAGGCACGGAGAAGAATAATCAGCACCACATGAGAACGTCGACTTGCCGGAGCGCGCGTGAGCGCTGTGCAAAGGCAGCGCGCGCGAGAGAGAGAAAAGAATGGCAGAGAAATACAAGAACCCTCAGGAAAAAAGCAAAAAAAAAAAAAAAATCTACGTGGCGTCACACGTTGCGTAGGGTTAGTGGTCAGGTGATTTTTTTCGCTGTTGGACTCCTTCGCCCTGATGAAAAAACCGGCCCTCCCGGCCCTCCCGGCCCTCCCGCGCCGGCATCTCGGGTTGTGACCAGCTAGCTCTGGCTGGGTACTCGAAAAGAAATAACTGTTCTCGGAAGTTGCTCAACGTTGTTGCCGCGCTATTCCAGTTCGTGATTTATTTGAAACGGGCCTATTATGCAAGAAGGTGTACGTACGCCCAGTGATTTTTAGAGGGGGATAAAATACCAATAAGAACGACAGCATTTTAAATGAATTTTCACGTAGCAGTATACAGATGTCAAGCGGGCACACGATTTCGCTTGCCATGCTAATCACGCAAATTCGTTGCAGCACGAATGATATATATTTCCTGATAGCCATGCGCAGCAACTGCACGCTTTCTTTATGAAAGACATCCGTGTATCCTTTGTTGTTCCGAAGAAATCAAATTGTTTCGCCGGTTAAAGCTAACCCAAAATCCTGGATAAATTAGGAAGTTTTGTATTGATATTTGAATTGCATGTTTTCCGGTTATATTGTTAGCATTAAGAATATTTGTTTGTGTTCACTAATCTGGTTTGTTTTAATAATAGTTCTTTAGCATGAGGATCTATATACATTCCGTCCTCCTCCTCACAGTTGTACATTTTGTAAATGGCACGTGCCCCATGCACGAGGCATGTGCCCAGCCTCCTCACAAGCATCACTGCTAAAGTGGGCTGTAAAATCTCGTACAGCCGACTGCGAATTAAGCAAGTTGGCATTGCACCAAGCCCAGCACATGAAAGGCCAGCACATGTCAAGGCCAAAGCCAATCCCAGCACATGTCTTCACCCGCAAGGGCGAAGACAAACGCAAGCGAAAAGAAGAAACTCGTAGAGCAGACACGCAGCTACACCGCGACCGCAACTTTGAGCCCAGCGGACCGGCCGCGCACGCCGTCAACGCTGCCGCCGGAGCCGCCGACACAGCGCAACTCACGACCGGAGCGCCCTCTCAGCGCCTAGGGTAAACTCGCGCCCGCTTTGGAAGGCGCAGTTCCGAAACTGAAAAAGTATCTATAAACGTTGGACGAGATAGGGCGCGCACCAGAAAGCAAAGGCGGCAATTTCATGATCGCTGATCGATAAGAGACTGTTTACGTTGTAAATAATAAAATAAAAAGAAATAGCTGCTGTTGGCAACACTGAGCTTCATATACAAAAAACGACCGCTACATCTAGCGGGATTGGTATAAGGCAAATTGGCAACACTGTGCACCGGATTTTTTTCCCCGCATAATTCTCGCACCCCTAACTTTGCATTGACTTTTCCGAAAAAAAAGTGCGAGGATTATGTGAGTAAATACGGTATTCATATGTGAATAAATGTTGTGTCACTTGACAGGTTCCTAAAATATAGGGCTTAAAAATTGACGCTGAACGCTAATTATCTCTGCGATAAGTGACTTTTCAAAAAGTTATTGCATATTTGGAATCGGCACAAAAAACGTCAGAAGGCTGTATAGTTTCAACTAAACAGAATAGGCAAAAACACACATACAAAGAACCTTGGAGATCCACCTGCCCTCTCAGAAAAATGGAAGAGCTGTGATTAATCCTGTTTCCAAAGGAGTCAGTGAGAATGGCAAACATGCACATGGTGATGGGCGAGACGCCGACCACGCGAGCAGGGCCGCCATTCTCCTCCTAGTTCCATTCCGCACCAATGTAAGGGACACGACGACTGTCTGTCAAGGGGAACGGGGCGTGAGGAAGACCACAATGCATCGGGATGTACAAACGTACAAATTTTTGCCTGTAGCTGGGCACGCATCATGTACTGATAACACACTGGAAAAACCTCTCAGGTTGGAGGTGACGCCCCTAAAGGGGCTGTCACACTAAACAGACTAGTGTGACATACTACTACACTCCGGATGAAACAAAGACACCGGCCGATCGAAAGTGTGACACACCCACTGATCGAAGCCACCAACAAAACCAGTCGGCCAACTGGTCTACAGACGAATCGCCAGAAATCGATCTTGGACAAAAAAACTGTGCCCCGACGTGATTCGTGCTGCGATAAATCTGCCTCTATTTTGTTAGCTCATTACGGTAAGTGTGTTCAGCTGGTAATGCCCATGAAGTGAAAGTAATTCCACGTTGGCACATGTGTGATCTGTATTTTGGCTAAGGATGCATCGGCGACTTCGTTCAGCTGGGATATCATGGAGCTAAGCTGCACATGCGTGTGAAACTGGTACGCTTCTAGAAAACATACATGCGGGAAGTTACGTGCATGATAAGGACTATCCCGGCTAATTTAGACAATAAGAAACCAACCAAAGTTTGTATCATCAAGCACAAGACCAAGGAACAAGAAGCACCTTACTGCACAGGGCGAACTCGCAGTTTGTGGGACGAGTGCACATTTGCAATAGCTTTTCATGCCTTAACGCAGTAACTGGTGATCGGGTATATTAGTGTGAACTCGAGGTAAGCTCACTCCGTTAGCATTACACAATGTAAAGGGGTAGGGCTTCAGCTTGCTGTATGCAACCTGGGGATGTTACTCCTCAGCGTTGTTGTGCCCGGGGAATCTGGAGAATCAGCCACACACAGCACTTCACGACGGTGCTGTTTCAAATCTCACTTGGAAACATTTTCCCACCTTTTTTTATTTTGTACCGTTATGTATACTGCATTTGCCGTTCATTTTTTCTTGAATGTGACTCGCAACAAAACCTAGACTGCTAGTAAGTGCTTTCATGCCGATAATGCTCTGCTAGCAAATCGAGCAGAACAGCCACTTCCACTTGCACTAATTTTTCAGCATCTGTCTCCTAGCATAGCACTATGAATGTAATTATCCAATGCCGTCAACAATTCCTAGACAACATGGCGCCCGAAAATGCAAATGCCACGTCGGAGGCCCCGCAATGTCTCATTACATTATATGTAGTACTGATTACAGGAGGTTAAACTGCCTCTTATGTAAACACTAATATGCAGTATTTGCTCGCATAATAAACACACTTTCTCAGTCTAAAAAATCGACGCACATTCGGGGTTGAGTTCATTATGTGAATGAAGCGAGCAGTTCCCCCTTCTTTTTTGTCTTTCCCCACCGCCATTTCAGGCGGTTTCCCAGAGGCCCACCTCAGCGATCTGCTTCTTGAGGTCCTCGTTTTCGGCAAGCAGCCGCTGGTGCCGCTCCTCCTCCTCCTTGCTCGTGATGGTGTCCATCAAGCTTCGCACGTCTGCACGCTCGCGGGGCCGCCGCACCAGCTCAATGATCTGCACAGGGCAAAGCGGCCCGCTGTGGCTCCGCCGCGGCCTCCTCAAGCAACGGTGTTGGCTAGATAAGCGACACCGAGACGTGGGATTTCAGAGTGCACGGCAACGATGTCCCAAGTGCACACCAGGAAGCACCATTACACGAACCTGCACTTGGTATTTCAACCCCCGTGCTTCCCCGGCGCGAGCAAGCACTTTCCAAAGTGCCTTTTTGTTTGCTGACAAAGGGAAACCATACAGTGGGCTCAATGCTCAGCCTCAATTTCATCTGTCGCAATCTCAAATTGAACACACCATGGTAGAGGGCTTTAACTTAATCTGGACCACAGTAAGGTGGAAAGCTGGGCGAGTCAGAATGCTTGCATATTTGACACCGAGACGCATGACGGATCACAGCTCTTTGATGTAGGCAGTAACGAAACTCCGCCTCAAAAAACGGCCCACACCTGGAACCCCCACACTTTGGATCGTGTGTACGGTGGCGCTACTGCAGCCACTGCATGCACTATCCAAAAAACATACTAATTATGCAAACTGACAATTTCACGTTAAGCTTTATTTTAAGGGTGCACAATTCTTGTTTTTTGTACTTTCATAAGTTATTCATTGCTTTCTTGACTCTGGTTTTTATGTTGCAATTGTTTTTGTGTCAGCGCAACTGCCTCAACCAACTGGTCGCTTGTGCAGCCACTACAGCACAACATAGGTGCGACCTGAAGTACTAAATTTGCCGTTGTCACTCTAAATTATCTTTTCAAGCGCGAATAAAATTGTCGAAGCGAATTTTCAACTCTTTTTTGCCTCCAGAAGACAGCAGATGATGTGCAGCAGATGACAATGCGCAAATGACGATGCATCTCGCTAGGGCCCCTAGAGTATGCTGAAGGGCCCGTAATCTCGCTGACCACATGGTCGCATTTTTTTTGCCTACTCTTGCTTTGAACGCATACAAAACTCTTGCATGGTGAACACATTGGGCTTCGACTTAACAAATTTACGTAAGCATGTGGATACCATTTTTCGCCCAAGTCATCGAGTGCGGCATGTCAGAAAGTCAGGCCGTGCCTCACAGCGGTGCAGTGGCGAAGAACGTAGTGTAATTAATTTTGTCACCAACAGACAGCGCCACTGTACAGAAAATCCAAAACAGTAGACCAATTGTAGGGCCACTTTTTGATGCATGGAGCCTATGGGGAGTTTTGCAACTCCTATGTCAAGTAACTCCATGATGGAGCCCACGGACACAAGACAGGGCAAGCGTTTACTGACAGCCTTACAGTTAAATTCAAATGGAGAGATAGACACGAAGTCAGCCTGCACGTTTGGGAAAAGAAACCGCATAAAACGTGTGAAAACAAGGTAAAGGCATTGTCAAATAAACTTCCAAAATGCACCAAGGCACACAAGGAGTGAACGTTGAACAGGAGTCAACATGAGTTACACGATGCCAGATGATGTGGCATTCCTTTAGCTAGCTTTCTGGAGCTTGTGGCATTTTGCTTGAAGTCCACTTTTGTCAAATGGGGTAACAAGATATACATTCAGAAATGAAAACCTATTGGGTCCAGGGTTGTTCCCATCCTAGGCGATAGTTTCCTCAGTGCAGTAGGCAGAATGCTTGCTTGCTGCAGTTTATAGGGGTCAGATTGTGAAATACCTATTACACTAGGTGAGTGAGCAATTTAAACCCTCTAAATGATCTGGTTGACACTCTAAAGGCATTCAAAGAATGAGGCACAGGTTAGTTGACCTGCGAAGCTGCTAAGGATATCTGCATTCAGATATTGGACCTTTCTCTCATATCTGCAAATAATTATGCATGCTGGGAACTCTGACATGGTTTAAAGAAACTTCTGTTGCGTTTCCTGCTGTTCCAATCATGAACAGCCTTACCTCTGTCTACCATATGTCTACCAGCTACCATATTTACTCGAATCTAGGCCAATACTTTTTTTTTAAAAGTCGTTTGCAAAAGTCGGGGGTCGGCTTAGATTCGAGGATGCAGCTTTACTGGCACCACTAGACACTCAATGCCATCTCACGGCCACAGGCTTGCAGCTCGCAGGTTTTCAAAGGGTTTTCAGAACTTTATGGTTTTCAAGCTCCATTTTGCCTGTTTGAATGTTGTGAAACATATGTTGTGAACCGAGCTCTCAGTGTTCCGTGCTTGCTTGCGAACGCCGCCGTGTGACCTCGAGAAGCGCCCATGTTCGCGGCACAATAGCACCCACGAAGTGGTGCCACTACACTGCTGCTTTCAAGCAGAAGGTAGTCTTTGAGTCTGAGAGAACTTCAAACCTCCAAGCACAGCACGGCTTCGGAGTCAATGAGAAGAACGTGCATTGATGGTGGAAGCAGCGGAACAAACTTTTCAACTGCGCCGCCAAGCGAATGGCCTTCACAGAATGCAAGAATGATCTACACCACGAGGTGGAGAAGGTAGCGTTGACTTTATCCAGCAGCAAAGAGAGGGTGGAATGCCTGTGACGACGGAGGTACTGTATTTACACGATTGTAGGTCGACCTTTTTTTTTTTGAAGTTTGACAATCCAGTGTTGGGGGGTTGACTTAGAATCAAAATTGAACTTTGTGCCGCTTGTAACAGCAAGAGAAATGAGAAATCAGGGGTGCTACGCGCTGGAGAACGCGCAACACCCTCGTTTCTATGGTTACGGTCGAAGCGTAGCGTTTACCATTGCATACATTCTGGCGTCAATAAAGGTGATGCCTACTTTGAAAGTTGGCGTTCCCGATCTGTGCCCTTTGTCCACTGTAACTAGAGCGGCAAACCTTCCACTAGCACGTCCGGAAGTGCACCGAACGTGACATGATTGTGCCTACGTCAGCGCCGTGCATTGATTCAGGGGATTCGGTAATACTCATTTTGTTTATTAGAGACGAACAAAACGCTTTTTGAATGTGAGTAACGTACTCACGAATCAAGGGAAATCGCGAGCGGCCGCTTGTCAGCTGCCACGTTGTTTGTTTTGATATCACGCGGCAGTGGCTGCTGCCAGTAGCTTTGATACCCGCCGCGGTGGCTCAGTGGCTAAGGCGTTGCGCTGCTGAGCACAAGGTCGCGGGTTCGATTCCCGGCCGCGGCGGTCGCTTTTCTGATGGAGGCGAAAAGCAAAAATGCCCGTGTGTACGAGATTTCGGCGCACGTTAAAGATCCCCAGGTGGTCAAAATTAATCCGGAGCCCTCCACTACGGCGCGCCTCATCGCCTGCGTTGCGTCAGCGCGTTAAACCCTACAACCAATCAACCAGTAGCTTTGATGGTTGTCATCTCGCAGTGAAGGTGCTCTCATGATTTGGAATAATGTTCCCCGCTCAACTCACAATGCATGGTTATTCTGCATGCTTATACAAAAGCTTTTCTTTTTAACATCTACTGCGCGCTCTACGAGCGTATGGCTCTTGTGGAAGCACTGATCATTGATGGAAGAGCCACCGTATGGGGGGTATTGGTAGTTGAAGGAAGAGCTTCTTTTTGTGATACGATTTTCTAGGCGGCCGCATTGCCGCGTGCTTGTGTCACTTCCATGTTGTGCTAAATTGTCCCATCTGTCATAAGTGCCCTGGGCCCGAAGAACTCTCTTGGTGCTCGTTCAAAGCAGCGTTCAAACGGGCTGCTTTCTGTGCCTGCCTTTTTTTTTTTTTTTTTGAGAGATGCAATCTTGGGCGGGGGGGTGGGGTCGACCTACATTCCAGTCGACTTACCATCGTGTAAATACGGTACTAATACAGGCAAAGGCGAGGGAGATCGCAAACACTCGAGGCGTCGTGCGGGCTTAGTTCAAGGCCAGCTGGGGCTGGGTTGCTCGTTTGATAAGGCGGTTCGCGGTTCGGGTTCAGCCTGCGGGTGAGCATTGAACATGCTACGACAAGCACCGCAAAAAATAAAGTGCATGTTCTAGCCTCGGTCCAGTGCGTTTTTTCATTCGGCTTACATTTGAGGCAAGTTTTTTTTAATTTTCTGACCTTCTGTATTTCAGGGGTCTGCCTAGAATCGAGGCCGGCCTAGATTCGAGTAAATTCGGTAACTCTATGGAAAACAGCTGCCTAGAAGCTTTGGATTTTCTTGATAATGTATCTGTGGTCTCCCCACACCTGGGGAAGAATAAAATCTAAAAACACTTTGTAGAGCCCTACATAACATAGTAAGCTAAAAAAAAAAAAAAGAGGAAGAGAAGATAGCAGGGGAATGCAGTGTTGGTGTTACATTATGGGATCCTGTCAGGACTAGCCAAAATCCCAAAACACAAAGAATATGCTTCTCCAAATCTGTACCTTCTATAATACTACTCCCATCCTCTACACCTATCCCATACGACAAGACCCTGTAATTGCCCCACTCGCGACGTCCCGGGCTTCACATCTCAGCTCGCGTGGGAACACCCTCACTGCTTACACTGCCTACCTCTTCCCCTTTCCAAGTGCAGTGGGATAGCAGGCTGACCAGCTCACAGTGTGAAAAAAATTGGGCCCGAGCATGGCCCCGCGGCCTTCTTGAATGTGAAGATGCCACCCACTTCTCTTTTCTTTTCCTTCATTTCGACTGAAATAAGCGTTTTTCACCACCACATGTATAAGAGTTTAATTACTCTTAAAGATGCTGAGGTTGCTTTTCTTGACAAAACAAGCTGATCTGTGCACCTTGTTTTGCGCCTCGCTGACTGTGCACCACTGGTCAATTTATTTGACAAGGCCTTTTGACAAGGCCTTCGCTTCAGTTTTGCTGTTCATTTTTGCATTCTTTGTAAGGTTTTTCCTTCCCCTTCCTAATGCCGGTACCATGCTGCCTGATGCTGTGCATCTATATTTTCCGTTAAACGGTTCCGCTGTGCACAAGCACTTGTACTGTTTCCTATCCGTGTGCTCTAACTGCCTTGCTTCTCCCCGTCGAACATGTAATTCTGACCACCTTGGCGTCTTTTGCCTCCACGAGGCACATGGCCACCATGGCTTGTGATCCAACTGGGGAAGATTTTAGCCCATAGACAACCACTGTAGCCTCCGCAAGTTGTGTACTCCTGCTCATTCATAGCATCATTAGGGTGAACTAGGTAGCTCACTAAAGCAGTGGAAGGAATACCACTACGAATATGCCACACTTATGTACTAAGTAACTCAGAGTCAGGGGCGCTGGAACTGGAAAATGGCAGGGACATGTACCTTCAGACGTTTGTTTCTTTTAAGTTGACCACATCTAAAGCCCTATCCTATGTGCTTTGCTGGAATTGCACCCCTCCCTTTCATTGCCACCCCCACCCCCCAACCATTTTTGTTGTAAAGAGAAAGGATGAGGCAAAACAAAATACAGCAAATTGCCAGGCAGTACTGAGTTATCAACATGAAACGTTCCTGCTTGAGCAAAAGGGGAATGTGAAGAACTAAATTTAAATTGGTTCGGGCTTGTGCACTTGTGAAGATACCTATTCAAGCATGATGCCAGCTAGGCATGAACTCAAACGAAAAGCACCCAGAACAGTCACATGTGGCGTGTTTAACTGCTTTTAATGGACGCAATAGCGGGAGCAGTAGTGCGTACCTTGGGTACAAAGATGAGTGCCATGGAGAGAAAACTGCAGAAGATGATGGCCAGGGCCACAAACGCAAAGGTGGCATCCTGCTGGCTGCCAATCACCAGGGTCACTGGCGCCGTGATCAGGCACAGCACCTGCGGCGGCAGCAGGCACTGCTTTTACACGCACGCTTCGCAGGGAAAGGTGGGTGCAAGCCAAACACAAGCAAGCATCAACGCATGCCACCTTTGGCAAAAGCACTGGCAAAACAGGATTGGAATTGCAGCAGGGTTTGTAGTTGGGCAAGTTGGTACATAACTTTAACAAAACAGCGCGAAGCACGGGACAAAGGGAAGACGAAGACTACACAGCGCTTGTGTAGTCTTCGTCTTCCCTTAGTCTTCGTCTTCCCTTTGTCCCGTGCTTCGCGCTGTTTTGTTAAAGGATTGGAATTAATTATATCTCACACAAATAGATTGACAGACTATCGATAAAAGGTTACAAACAACGATTCTTTCAGATCCAGAGAGAGATAAATGATGTTACACTGCACAGCATTGGTACAGAAAGGTTAAATCAGTGCAATAACTAAAACTCATGGGAGATTGGCAACTTTTACCTATCAAACTTGTGGGGATCCTGGCGCCCGAGCCATTGCGCGATCGCTAGGTTTGTGCCGTTGCGCGGCGCTTCTCCCCTCTCTCTCCCTGAAATGCTGCCTCATCTCGGCACCACTGTGTAGAGCCGAGCTGTCTTCTCAAACTCCTGCCCGAGGTGAAGGCTGCAGCGACCGTTGCGGTGATAAAACACTGTCATGCAGCGGGCGCTCCGCCCTGGTGTTGGAGCTAACCTCACCTCATTGGCCCGTTTGAACGATTCCCGAACCCCACTCTCGCTGGGATGCGAACGCACGCCCTGCGCGGGGGTCCGTTCGGGGGGACGCTTCCAGGACGCTGAAGGCGTTGGCCGAAGGTATGTGACACTTTCTTTACCAGCCGGCTGCAACTCTGCGGCGCCGGCGAAAGCCCACCAGCCCTTCCGGCTGCGGCCCGTGCCTAAGGCTGCTCCTGTTGCCCCTACGCTTGCATATAGTAAGGCCGCACCTACCACTCGACGATCACGTCGTGCAGTACGCGCCTGTGAGCGAATGGGCCCCGTCTCCGTCGCTGCTGCGAGCTGATCTGGCCAGCACAGCAATGCGCGCGCGCACCACGTGCGCGCACCCCGGAATTTGCCCTGACCGAAGAGTCTACTGGCTTTGCGCCAACGAACCCCATCACCCCTTTCACCTCAAGGGAAGTGCGTACTTGTACTGTAAATTATGTAACCGGGACGTTAATGTAAAATAAACGTCTTCCCTCCGTACCCTGGGCATATTCCTTTGTTGCCCCCTTTCTCCACCTGCCCAACAGAGGTGGTGTTGATTTGGCGCGACGGCGTTTCAGTTTCGTGAGCGTGCTCAACTAGCTCAAACCCACGGTGGTTCCTCGCAGTGTGCATGAATGCCTGCCTTGTGCAATGCTAGGGTTATGCATATTGTGAGGCAGAGAGACCACAAACTTCAAGAGAATGCTAATGCACTCCCGAACAGAATCACATGAGCGTAGTCAGGGAAAGAAACAATGAAAGAAAAAGAGAGTTCAGATAAGAACACAGATTTCAAGATCAGTTCAGTCAGTGCACAGTGCCTCACTTCAAAAACAGAGCACATACATATACTGAACTTTCTCGGCGTACAAAAGGGTGCACAACTTTTGGGCATTAAAAAAAAGAAAGAAAAACTGGCACAGCTTGCACTAGTGGTGTGAGGCTAGAGAAACAGCGGAGCTTGGGGTCGGCCTAGCTTCTTCCGGGTTTGGTTTTGCTAGGTTTTTCTATTTCTAGGCTTCGGCGCGATACTCGGGGGTGGTCTCATATTTTCTCCAGCAATGACAAGAGGGCGTTTGCACTGCACTTGTAACTTCTTTGGCCAACTGATATTTTGCGGGAGTGCGAACGAAGTGCTCAGCGTGGAATCACGAGGCGCTGTGTGTCTGATCGCTCATTGTGATCACTCCACCAACTTTTCTTCGATAAAAACACACTTCCCTAGGGTGACACCCATTTAGAGAGCTTGTCCGGAGCAAATGCTTACCACAACATTGTATATGCTCATGCCGACGAGGCGAGAGTCGTTGAGCTGCTTGATTTTGACACTCCGCGTCTCATACGCGAGAAAGATGCCAAATATGAGCAGCAAGCCCTTGTAGCTGTACATCACGCCTGCAAGAAGTGGAGAAGGGGGGCAGGGGAAGACGATTAGCCTGCATTGCAGCGCGAGATGTCAACACATAAAAAGGCACCCTTTGATCTACCTTCGATCACCTCGTCAACATACTTTTGCTTAATTAAGCCCATGAAGCAACCGTGACAGTTGAATGCGCAATACCATTTGCAACCATGGAGCTTTCTGAGGGGAGCAGAAATAAATCATGCTGTGTTTTGTCGCATTCAGCCTAAACTCCTAATCTGACTATAAAGAACCGCAACTTTGCGTTAGGGTATATATAGGCATCTCTATAAGAGGCCAAAAATACCTGTAGATTCTAAAACAAGCTTGTACTGAAAAATGCTGAGCTTCTGAACTTTTTAAAAGGTTGTCATTACCACCAAGAAGGGAAGCCAATGCACTGGCCACAGCCACAGACACTTCACTCACAACGTGCAGTTATTCAGGTTCAATGCAATCATCACAACTGATGCAAAAATTAGTGGTGAGTCAAGAGATCCACAAGAAGCCGAGTTCAGCTCCATGAGTGATGATGATGATGACGATGTTGTCGAGGTGCACAGAATGCAACAAGTGAGCAAAGAATATCAACACAAGCTGCCTGAACCATTTCATCAGAAATTGGTGATAGCATTTGTTATTGGGGGGTTCAGTTCCTGTTTGAGTTTGGGCCCAGTTTTGGCAAAAATTAACATTTGGGTTCACTTTTTAGTTTGTGTTCCACTGCAGTTTGACAACTTGGATATGTGCCTCTTCTGTCAGCGATGGTAAAAAGAATGCGAATGGCTAAATAAGTTTTTGTTTTAACTGAAAGATCACGTGTTTCGTAGCTCTCTCAGCTTTTGTTCAACGGCCAATGCTACTATGTTTGCTGACAAATAAATAATTAAAGCTGGCATTTCTCTCTGCCGTTTCCCGTCTATTTTCTTGCAACATTTAAGAGCATATCACAAAGCACTCAGAGTGAGCCAAGGCCAAACTTTCCTCGATCGTCGCCACCTTCCTGAAAGCCTGTTCTCAGTCGCTTTCACTTCTGTCACAAAGATTGGAAGCCAATCAGAAAGGGTCTTTTCAACGCCATCTTGGTATGGTAGTGTCCAGTCAAAGTCGGCCATCAAGCCCAACCCTGTATGTTGCCCTCGAGTAACTTGCTGGTGAGATACTGCTGCCTGGGAGGAGGTGTAGAAAATACTGTCTAGTCCAATTAAAACAATATTCCAATGCCTAGGAAATTCCATTGTTATAACCGATAATTGTTATTAAGCGGGTTGCAACAAAAAAAGATAAAACATAGCTCAAAACGTTTTATTCGCATGCAAGCAAGGTCGTAGTACTACTTGTTTGCAGAAAAGAAGCCATAGTTGGTCAGCTTTGTTTGCTGCATGTGAAGCTGGCACACATCTTTTTCAAGAGCATTTATCAGTGCTTCACCTAGCTGAGTGAAAGGCCTTTGGTGGAAACAAAGTCCCTGGGGGACTGTATCATGTGTTGGGCCTTCTACGAAGACACTATGTGAGTAGGCTGCACAACCGCGTCGTCAGAGTCACCACCGTCACCACTGTCCGCAGCATGCATCCGCACAACAATCGCCTCTTCGGTGAGGCACTCAGACAATTCCAAAACATCAGCCCTGACGTCCCCAAAGTCCCTTCCACGAAAAAATGAAGGAAGTTGAAGAGGCACCAAGTCAAATTCAAAACTGCGCACACGTGGCACAACAAGTGAATGTCCAAGGGAGCGACGCGAGCGAGCAGGTGCACGGACGATGCCAAAGCGGTGACGCCAGGAGGGGGGGTTCGGAAGGAAAGCTGCTCTCGTCCTCTTGCTTTCTCATACGCAGCACAGTCGACTCGTTTTCTGAGGGGTGGAAGGGATGCACCGCAGCTCGCATTTTTGGTGCACAAACCGGATTCAATTGTTATATCTGATATCGCGGCACTGGAGCACTGAAATAAGTGGTTTATTTTATCACAGAAATCATACAAAAGTGGACGGCGCCACAGTTGTTCAGCGTTATATCCGATATATTGTTATAAATGGTATCGTTATAAGTGAGCTCAACTGTAACAGGTCCGTGAAGAAGTTAACGGAACACGGGAGAGGTACCTGAATTGAATCGCGGCGTGATGGGGGTGCGTGTGCACTGGCTCTGCCACCCTACCTGATAATGCTTAATCATTGCTCGGCTGGCATGTATGACTTGTGGGGATCGTTGTGTCCCTACGCCTCGTCTGCACATGTTTTGGCGAGCTGGGAGCCGCCATTTTGGGCAGCCAGCGCGTCACGTGAGTCATGACCCCTTCGTGACCCCAAGCAACGCACCGAACCGGCTTGCCGTGAATGTGTGCGGAGGGCGCGGGGGAAGGAGGACCAGTTTGTCACCTTCTCTCCCGCCACCCTCTCCTCAACTGCCGGAGGAAACCTCCTCTCCCCCAAGCCGATGAACAGCCCGCGGGAGCGTTCCGCCTGGGGGACTCTGCTGAGAGATTCTGTCCTGACCGGTCGCAAGGGAAGCCCCCCTTCCCGCGACTGCAATAGCAGATATCGAAGTGAAAACTGGCAGGCGCAGTCAGAAACGCCAGCAAAGCGATGATTAAGCATTATCAGGTAGGGTGGCAGGGCCGGTGCGCACGCATCCCCAGAACATTGCTTGTTGCTTCCCATCAACATTTCTAGGCGGCACCGCAATGCACTTTGGTCACCGCTCCCCCTGTGCTCCGTTTACTTCTGCACGAACCTGTACATGCACAATGGGCCAGCAATGCAGTCTGCTGCATCCATATCCGAGCAGTGTAGCTGACCGTGCTAATAATCACCGACTTTTGCCGCTGGCTGTAGTATATACGTATAGTATATGAGCTAGTAGTAAGTAGGTACGGTGGTCTCTTGTGTTCAACCGCATGCACCTTTGACTGTGCTTGCACCGCAAGGCAAAACATTTAAACAAAATTGAAACTGAAAACAAATTTCTCGCCTGCGGTGAGGCATCCTATGTTATATAATGTTTGCTAGCTGAGGTTTTAAAAAGCACACGCCTGCAAGAGTTCCCACACACATTTATTTCACGTCTGCATGCCTCTGACTATGCGTTTGTTTCAGAATTTGCTTTGACCAGTTCCACCAATACCCTTTCACCATGCATTTGCGACTCATGATGTCGCAAAATGTGGTGTGGGAAAGTGTATAGGGCGTCAATCCCCGTTTTCACTTCTTCGACATTTTCTGCATTGCTAAGGAACTGGTGCTGCTGTGAATGGCATATTTGTATTCACAACACTCTCATCTAACGTATAGGTCAACTAGTTCTTACAATTTGGTGCCCCTAAAAGGTATGCGATGTTTTGCTGTTAAGTGTCATTCTTGACAGGCAAAGCACTTGACTACCTGTTTCTTTTTTTCCTGTACCTATTACATTGTAGTAATCTGTCCCTATTAAATGATACCAAGTGACCCAAATGTCAGTCTTTGTGCTAGCTGTCTTCACAGCTAGCACAAAGTATTGTGAACTCGTAACAACAAATTCGTTATAGACAGGTTCAGCTATATCAAACTGTTGGATATATCGAACTAATCGCAGTGCATACTCCAGTTCGCTATAACCAGGTTTGACTGTATTTTCTTAATGCCCTAATGCCTCCTCAATTTTTGTGGTGTGGAAAACCTAAATACAGCAAAGTTAATAGCAAAGTACAGAGAACATTGCAAAGGAAAGTAACTGAGAAGGTAAATTTGCAGCTTCTGGCAGCAGGGATTCTATGCTCCCAAACAAAAACATTGCTGTCAGAAACACTCATAAGGTGCACTTAAAACAGAGGCATTAGCGTCACGTGGGTGCATTCTGTGTAGACAATTTCATACTTATTAACTGCACAAAAGAATCTACCTTACCTAAACTGCTGGCTTCTTTGCACTTAAATTTTACAGAGATCTTACTTCTCACTCTTTTGTTACTACCACGTTCGCAACGATATGCACCTTGTCTGTTGCTTGTGCAAGCTTTGATGAACCGCTGACAATCGCTGTCTCGCGAAGCAGGTGGTTGCCCCTATTGGCACCTGTAACATTTGGCCAGACGCTCCACAAGCTATCGCATACTAGTAGGATTCATGCCCATGCCAAGAGACGACACCACCCACCCTGTGAGACAGCCATTGTCTACTGGCTGCCAGACCTAGGCACAGACGAGAGCCTTTTTAGGGAAGGGCATCACGAATTTGCACTGTTGTTCCCGAAATGCTCGAGCAGTACGGGCCGTGGAAAGGAAGAAGGAAGCTGGCGTCGTACCGAGCCAGATGGCGTGGTTGCGGGACTCGCAGTGCTCGAGGGCGGGCTCAATGCGGATGTCCTCGTCGGAGAGGGCAGGTGGCTCGAGGGGGAAGACCTCGAGGTGGCGCTGCATGGGGTCCACCAGCTGCCAGGCGCTCAGGATCACCGCGTCCACCAGCACCAGGCCGCCCACCATGCCGTACAGCTTCCAGCTCTCCACCCGCTGGAACGACAGGCCCTGCACCGTTTGCACGCCGTTCGGGGGGCTGTTGCGGGCCAGGTCGGCAATGGGGAAAACGTCTAGGGAAAAAAGAAGAAAAACTTGCCTTGCTTTCGGACTTGGACTTTGTCGTAAGGCGGTGCACACGCCATATCTTGGAGAACATGGCACCAAACGACAGCGTGAACCCGATGGCCAGAAACCACGAGCGAGCCTGCAACGAGAGGGAAGTTTAAAAAATAGAACTAGATTCTTGACAACTCACTGCGACTTTAGTTCCATTTTTTATCACTTGCGATACACTGTTTCCTCTGCTTTCTAGCGACTACCTATACCTACTTGCCTACTGGCAAAATGATCACCATGCACGTGTGGGTGGCACGCGACACAAAGGGCACGCGACACAGTGGGAACACTTCAACAGGTGGGTGACCGGAGGGAGGGATAGGGTAGAATTAAAGGGGCACGAAAAAAATGACCACATTATCAGGCATGTGCACTTGCTGCTGGCAGTCAACCGGAGTGCACATGATGGAATATGTGTATTGGACACATGATTAAATGAAATGGCCCATTCTGTACGTCTGCGCAAAACTTGAGACCAAGATGAAAAGGAACACGTAAACTATAGCTGTCTGGCTCAAAGGCACATTTTGCATTTATTCAGTTCAAGCTGGGATTTTATATGGCAAAGCAACATCTGGGGCTGTGATGTGTGCCATAGTAGAAGGCTATGGATTAATTTAGGCCACCTGGGCACACTGAACATCTTACAAGATCCTGTGCACAGATATTTTGCCTTTCTGCCAAACTGTAACGTCGATTCTATGGAAGAAGCTGACGCTAGGGGACTGAACTAGCTTGGGTTACTCGAGTTTCATGCAAGCAGAGGCATGCCCATGCCCTTGAGTGCTAATGAGACTATTTGTGGCATCAACCGTGGATTGTGAAGCGAACAGCTAGGCCAAGCCACTGCAGCAGCCAACATACCTGGCAGATGTGTGCATATCTAAACTCGCTGACAAACTGCCCGTCCAGGCCCAGCAGGCAGACGCACACCAGGCACAAGATGATGCCGATCAGCATGATGTTGTTGCACATGGGGTGCGACAGCTGAATGTACCTGCACACGCACAGCCGACGCTGCACTTGCCACCCAGTGTGCAGGCCACGCTGGCCCCACCACGACTGTAACATTCTCTCACATGTACAGCGTGCACAGGTGATAGCCATTTGGGGGCAAACTGCAGCGAAATTCCTGAGGGGGGGGGGGGCCAATCTTGTCTAAAGAAGTCTATACCTCGAAACTGACTGTTACACCACTTAGACGCCTAGCATTCAAATTAAGCACACTTGATTAAAAAAGCACTGTGGCAGGTGCGAAAAAAAAAAAAAAACACAAACAAAAGAAGAAAAAAAAAAAAGGATAAGTTTTCTGAATACGGCACAGAATCCACGACCTCTGCAAGGGAACCTGGCTTTGCCCTGTCTGCCAGCCCACTGGCCAGGGTGCTTTTTCAATGCGAAAGCATTTAGTTAACTTGGTAAGCCAAAAATCCGCCACTGTGGCCGACATCTCAAAGAATAAACAACAGGTGAAAAAATGCCTGAACGCACACAGCATACATAGACAAAGCCATTCCACACTACTCAAACTGCTGGCACGGCTCATACATGTCAACATTGCTCGGTGCAAAGGAAACCTCAGGCATGCTTAAGGCAAAGCATAAAGACATACCCATGAGTAGGTACTAGCATTCTCTGGATTGGGAATACACATTGGATTTATTTTTACAATAGCAAATGAAAAACAAAATTTGCCAACAGGTTAAAAATGGCATCAAAGTAAGGCGAGATGCGAGCAAACACAAGAACAAAAGTGTCGGCTTGATCTGCTCCAAGCAGAACAAAAACAAAACAAAGAAAAATGCACCAGCTGCCCCAACAGATGGTGCACGAGCAGCGCACGTGGGGAAACTGAATTGAGTAAGCTTTACTACAACAAGGACGCCCCATGGGGGGGGGGGAGAATAACCGAAGCAATCGAACGAGCCAGCCAACGCTTTTAAAAACGTTCTGAACAAATAAGAGCAAAAATGAATGCCTGTACACACAATACTGTCAAGACAAGTTTAGTCTGCTGAAGCTTAGTCTGCTGTATTACATTCTCTGTCAAAACAGGTCCTCAGTAACCAAATGTTAGTACCATTACAATGCATGTCCTCCATAACCAAATTTTGCTACCTTTACAATACACGTGAGCCAAACAAAACCAGTTAAAGAGCCGTTTGTTATATTTAGGATGACCCTATTCCTGGAGGTTGAAAATGCTCGTTTCTAAGATGTTATATTTTGCACTAGGCCCTCACTCAGGCCTAGGGAACAATCCCACTAGCAGTTCAATTATTTGCATTCATTTCAAAGATCAGCTTTGGGTTATTCGCTAATGTATTTGGCGACGATGGAGTTTTTTTTTTAAGCAGGACTTTATCCTGCAAGACTCAGTTATAAAAGTTTTCCCACTTTACAGAAAGTTGACAGCAGAAGACGAGACTGCTTGGATGTCCACATGAGTTTACAATGGAAAAAAACGCGCTCCAGTGGTTCTAGGAAAACACAGGGGCATGGGAAATCTCAGCACAACATACATCCTCTGTTTTCACCTCTAAATACTTACACCCATCTATGAGAGACCGAAATACCTGAAGAGTTCCAACCTTCTGGTTTCTTTTCAATTTTTTGCTTAACAAGGGCCCACTGGTGAAATAATGCCTCTTCAAAGTCGTCGTTTCTTTTAAGCTCAAGAAATGACAGAAATTCTTCAAGGCTGCACTTAATTTCCAGCCATTCTTGCCTTTCTCACAGTGGTACCCAATTTAAGTTTGCAGTAGCTTCATAGCTATCTTGCTAGTTGTCAAGATATTCTATGCAGGTTCCACAGAAGCCACACACCACTTTCATGAAATCTTTCCTTTGATGCTACCAGCCTCAACAAGCTCTTAAAGGTGACGTTTCACATCCATTGTTACAAACAGCCTTTGTTTCCTGGCCGCAAGCACATCTCTTAGAGTGGCTATGTGCAAGGCTGTTTCTGTTGCAGAGATATGAATTTTTTTTTCCAGTAAGGCCACTGTTTTTTGGAACATGTCTGTCTGAATCTTAGCAAGTAGAAGCCACAGCTGAGTGCATGGATGTTCGAAATGTGCTTTCAACGCTGCCGGGAACTTTTTCTGTGAGAGAAAATAGGAGCGCAGACCTTTAAATATTTTCAGAATTCACTCAAGTGCTGAACCAAGTGTTTCCACGTTCCAGAATTTCAGCATACTCTATTCCAGCAAACGCACAGAACTTCTCGTGTTCCTCCACTCTTACAGTGTACACGTGGAAGTACTTGTAAACCTTTGCGGAAAGGCCTTCCACGTCGAATGGCAAGCAATCCACCCTTGACTGAAGGCAGTTGCGGAAGATGTGGGCACCACAGCCAATGCCAACAACATTCCCACCCAGAGCTCTCTGCAGCTTTTGCCACACATTATTCTGCCCCAATCGCTTGGCGCCTCTGAAGTATGTGTTCAGGTTGCCTGCGCAAAGGCCCGCAATCAAATGTTTCACCCCTGAGAGAAGAGAACTCCATCCCTTTTGTTTGTACTCCGCTTGCTGGATTGAAGAACCTCATCAGCACAGGAAACATTTGTTGCTCTTTTCTGTTCGAGGCATCCACACTCAGCGTTGCGTACGCACAGGCGTTCAGACTTGCTGCCACTTCTTCCAACAACGATGGCACCAAGACATTGCAGATTATAGCTTCGCACTTAGTACGTGCACTTGAGTACTTAGGTTGGGAGAGACTTCAATTTAATTGCGAAATACAGTCATTAAACCGAAATGTCTGCTTGTGTCTGACGGTGCGGTAGGCAAACAACACTTCCACAGCAGCCACTTTGTCCCCATGAGTGTTTTGAATGAAAAATGATGAAAGGCTGGCACTCATGACCCTGCATGGCCTTCTCCGCATTTTTGTGCTTCTGAGTGCTGACGAGCTGGCTGATGACGCTACGGCGTCCGTGCACAAGAGAAAAAGGGTCTTCGCTTATTGCGAAGACCCTTGTTGAACACGCAAGTACGTTTTTTTTGCCAATTTTTTTAAAAAGAAAAGTGCACTGTTGCCAATTAAGATTCTACATGTGTGCTATATCTAGCAACTAAAAAAATATTTCTACACGCGCGTCTTCGCGAGAGAAAAAGCGTTTGTGGGCCAGAACAGATGTAAATTTTACTCTTTTGGTAAATATTTTAAAGTATTGTTACAAGCATTGTTACGAGTATTTATAAGTATATATGTAAAATATACTTGTAGCGAGTCGGCACAGTGTCAGTTCCTTTCAACTCACTTCGCGTCAATTTTGAAACTATGCACTCCTGCAATAACGAGACATGATTATTTATTGGGAGAAAAAGACAGGTCGCAGAAGTGGACTACATAAACGGGACTGTCCCAGCCAAAACAGAACGTCTGGTCACCCTAGTTATAGGTATAAATGCCGAGAATGGCTAGGCCTGGAATAATGAAAGTTGACTGTACATGCAAGAAGCAACATCCTCCGGAGTCCATGCAAGAATCGACTGGTGAATGTAAAAAAAAACCAGAAACACTTTGGCTCCTGACCAAATTGGCTTACGGGAAGGGGGGGGGGGGGGGGGGCAAACAAAGTGGTGGGAAGGACGGGCAAAGTATTAGGGTGCACCAAACTGTGCACATAACAGTTTCCATTCTGACCAAACTACACACAAGAAAGGAAAGGAAGGCTAAGACTAAAACAGACGATGCAAGACACTGCTTTTGCCCACTTAGTTCCACAAAAGCAAGCCGTGAAACGAGAGATGGTAAGTGGGGGCTCATGCTTTTTGCCCTGGTCTCACCTCGAGTGCCTGAATATCCAGTTGAATATGAGCAGGCCGACAGCCCAGACGACGCCTATGAAGGCCACCGCACACATGCCCAAGAAGAGGCTCAGTGATACTTTGCGGTGGACCCGAACTATGATTGTCCGGTCCTGGGGTGGCTTGCCATCTGCACCGTGGACATGGTGGAGGGAGGGGGAGCCTGCTGGCACCACTCTATTTCCCACACAGGACCATTATGCTGGTCCGCTAAAAGCTTCCATCCAAGTGGTACTAATGGGAGCACTACAGAGCATTCCACAATGTAGTTCTCAGTGGGTTGCCTGATATAGCTTTTGGACTGTTCAAGCCAATGCTGGCAATGGTGGCAATAATATATAAGATTCACTATACAAGAGGGAAAAAAAAAATTAACGTGCCGAAATCAATTGAAGACTCAGTTTTACATTGTATTACGATATAATTTTTCACTTCTACCGATTATGCTGATTTTATTAGGTGTCTAAATGCTCTTTCAATCAAAAATCAAATTAAGTTCACAAAAAACAAGGCCCAATCAAATTGCACGCGCACATCCCCTTTCCTCGCCATCCTAAAAAGCAACCGGTGAAATGCCGAAGACATAACATCCTCCTGCACTCGGAAAAAGGTGCAGGGCATTTTGCCACAATGATTAGTCAAGCATAGCCCCCAGTGAGAGCAGCCATGCTTAATATACACTGACTGTTCTACATTTCAATGCAACGTTTCATTTCAATTGACAAGTTGTACGGTACCAAAATTGGATGCAAGATTCTGTGGCCACTTTTGAAAGTGCTTTTAATGAGTTGGTTTTGTGACAAAGCCAGTTGACACCTAACACTTAGTTTTTTGCGACCTCCTGTACCAATTAAACTTGCAAAAAATTCCTATATAAACTGCCAGCTTCCTAGAAGTAGCAGCACAAGCAAAATAAGTCTACCTGTGCCACAAAGTTTTGGCCAGTTAATTGCTCAAATAAGTTAACTGCTCAAATATGTTAACAGAAAGGCACGTGAGCTAGAAACTGAAGCACACAAGTGAAACTTGTATCTTTATGGTGCACCTGCTGCCAGTAAGCTTGTTATGTAGTTTCAGTGGCACTACATGGATGAAACAACACCAACTAGTTCACTTTCAAACCTTGTGACGTGCAAAATTACGCTTAGTGATGCTTGTCAGAACTCCCGGTTTCCCCCTCTTCCCTTGGGCCCAGAAGAAGCCCAAGGGCCATACAACGTGAGCCAATGATGTGTCCCATAGCAATGCGCGAATATTCAAAACCTTCAAATATCAAAGCGAATAAAGCAATATTTGATTCGGCTTTGAATTGCATAGTACTATTAGAAAGTTACTAATCAATTTTCAAAGTATTTCGAAGTTCAAAAACAAGCACAGGCTTCTCCGCTGGCGGCGCCGGGCTTCCCCGCACTGCTCCGGTGACATGCGGCCAAACGACAAGAGGAACATGCTTTCAGGGAGGGCCTCTTGTCTCTTCCCCCCTGGGCCAACTCCGCACTGGTGCTTCTCTCTTCTCTTTTCACATCCTCATGATGCGGACAAGTTCAAGCTGCCCTGGTCAACACTCTCTAGATAAGAAATCCAAGCTGCGTACTGACGCAACGTTCCTTTTTTTTTTTTTTTTTCTATTTGGGACGTAGGAAGAAATTGCCGCAGCTTGCACTAGTGGTGCAAGGCTGGAGAAACAGCAGAGCTGGCGGCCCTTAGCTTATTCTTAGTTCACCTCAGTTTAGGTGTGGTTATGCTTCAAGACTCGGTCAAGTTCTCTGCGTAATTTCATCATTAGCCCCCCAAAGAGCAACGAATACTTGGTCATTGAAGTAAGTACAATGTACCTGAGCTCTTAATTCCAGATCTCCTGCAACTCGCTGGCATTTTGTCGCCACTTCACTGGCGCGATATTTGTGCCAGTACGGATACAACGGCTTTCGCACCGTGCTTCCTCTTTTTTGGGAGTGACGCTCTTCTTCCTTCACCATATCTCTCCCTTCATCAGTCTGTTGCACCTCCCAAAGATTTTCACACTTGCCGCTGAAATTTCTCTATGACTGGCAGGCCCGGATCATTTTGCCCGCAGTCCTTTAAATATCTCCCAAAGTGGACCGCATTAGCACGCGGTCCACATAGAACTGGCCAGAAATGGCGGCAACCCGCTTCGCGAACTAGGCGTCTGTGCTCCCCACTTCAGGCACGAAGGCACGTGAGCTGGCGAGGAGAACAGCACGCGAGAGATCGCCCCATGAACGCAGGGCAGAGTTCTCGAAGGTCGAGCGGTGCCGGCGCACGCGATGAAGTCATAGCTAGGCCAGGCTTGGCTCCACCTATGCAGCTGCGTGAAGGTCATGCCAGGCGGCTCACGCCGAAGGAGCTTTTTTTTCTTGGTACTTTTTTTTTGCTAACACCAGTGGGGCAAGCTCAAGCTTAAACAAATTCTGCTGTTAAAACGATGCACGGCTAGATACCAAGATAAAGCTTATTTGACCAGAGGGCATTGACACTGCTGCACTCCCAAAGCCTCCAGGCGGGAGAATGTTGGAACTTTCAATGACGATGAAGACGATGCAAGCACCGCGCACAACAGACGCATAGGAAGAAGACGAAGACGCCTAGGCGAGGCGGCGAGATGTGCGCTTTTTAGACGGTTCCCTGTACATTGTGTGAATATATCGCATTTTCCTAGACGACGGCCTCCTCCTTTGCTTCCCTGGACGTTCTTCAACATGGTCCAACCTGACCATGCACTATCATGCACTTGGGCCAATTTTAACCCTAACTTTTTTATGCATTTATATTAGGCATGACACGCCCTTCACGGAACTCATATTGAAGGTTTTTTGTGTGTGCGTGTTGTTATTACGGGAAGAGACCTGCAAGCAAGTGCAAAGTGGAGATGACATCACCATGCCATGAAGGCATGCAGACGAGCATTTAAAAACCAGGTCAGTTTTTTATGGCTTGTGCTGCCCTATACACAGAGCTGCCTTCCTAGAACTGACTTGAATGCACCAGAAACTGACGTTTCCATTTTTTAAAGGAGACAGCTTGCCAGGATTTCACTAATACTAAAGCACTTGTTGTTGAGGTCACCACGTGATATGGAAGTTGATTCTATATAAAATATAGTACAGTCAAACCTCGCTATAACGAGGTAGTATAGGGACAGCAAATTTGTTTGTTACCGTATATCTGATATTCGTTGTAAAAGTAGAGGTAAAAATCGGCTCTAACAAGTAAAAAATCTGGCTCGTGCAAATATACTTGACACAAAAATGCATTTTTTGAGGCTTTGAGTCTGCTATAAACAAGGTAAACCTCATCTTTGTCCTTGTTGCATTTCAAGCTCAATGGACCAGAACATGAGCATGTGAAATTACAACAGAACAAAGTTTACTTGACAAAACAGGCCTGCATCCTTATTTATTTGGTGAAGCATGTGATCTTCGTCTGGTGGTACTCACAGCCCTGAGCAGGAGAAAGTTTTCCACAGTGTCCACGAACAAAAGGGCCTTTATACTTCTGCAGTTACAGACAACTGTTTTTTTTTTTTCGTTTTTTTTTTTTCAAGTAGCTTCTTAGACTCCTGGTCAAATATTTCTTTGTCAGATCCGATATCGTGGGCGCCTCTCCCGGTTTCCGTTTCGTTATAAAATAAGTGTCATTGAAATCAAGCATGACCAACCAAAGTTTGTATTTAATTTGCTATAGCCGAGAATCCGCTATATCCGTGTTTGTTATAACGAAAATTAAATGTATATTATCAAATAAGCTAAAATCAGTAGGATAGCCTCTGTATGTTTGTTTTACAGCATAGAAATTTTTTTCAAGCCCTTTCGAATTAGCCTTTTATTTTTTTACACGCTATAATTACTGAAGCATGCTTGAGAAATTGCAAATTTTAGTTTTCTTACTGGAAATCACCAAATATTTGCTTTGATTGAAAAATATTCGCCTTAATTTGCAACTATATTCAAACAATATCAATACTTGCTTCGTATTTGCTCCAAAATTACAAATCACTATTCACACACCCCCAGCGTGTCATGTTGAATGCGCGCTTTAGTACTCTCTGCCTGCACACAGCTAGTGACATGAAAGGCATGGAATACAGCCCCATCTTTCTTGCGATGTCGATGATTGTGAATGAGAGGACAGCAGTGTCTGTGCCGTTCCAGGGCCTGCTGCACGGACACCCGCTCCAACAGAAGTGTGTTCTGGCACACGGATGGGCATTTCACCACTTGTGTGCATTCGTGATGAGCTTCAGTAACACAAAAACCTAACTACATCACTTTGCATAAAAATGCATCAGTTCTGATTTGTTCACTCACAAATGTGGGTATGTGCAATGCTGGAAATTATATGCAGGTTTTCTGTTATGTCACCGAGTTTAATGTTGCAGCAACATATTGCTGAGTCTAGTGCTGCTGCAATGTTGGTGCTTAATTTAGAAGTCTAATGCAAAACAACAACCTGGCCATACTGCGATCTCTTGCCTCAATGATATTGATCCCTGTAGCCTGTTGCAACAGTGGTGCCATACAATTCTGGCCCCCTGGTTAATGCGCTCCAGGAGCAGTGGAACGGTACGAGATGCCTATGATCGCTTGTACTTGGTATCAACAGCACTTTGTCGCTTAACATTGTAGCAGGAATTCTCTGGAAAGGAACTGCTCTACTTCTAAAGCTTCTACTTCTAAAGGTTAATTGAGTAATTTAAAAAAAAGCAGTTGCTTCATAAACAGCGGCCGACTGCGGCACACCCAAACACACACAAAGACGAGCTCACCTGTCCATTTTTCTTGGTTGAGTATAGTGAGATTGTCCGTTTGGGTGTCAAAGTAACCAATTTTGACATAGTTGCCATCTGAACAGGAAGACAAGAAAACCAACAATAGGGGAGCTGAAGAGACGTGACAGTCAATAATTAACAGGGAGAAACTGCTCGCATGCACCCAGCTCATCAATTTTTTTCCTGCCATGCTTCACCCACCTGTGGCACTCCCAGCCCATAGCATCGAAGACTATATTTCCTATTGGCACCAAGGTCACTTGAGACCATGTGCCGTTAGGGAGCCTGCCATTCCAGCTCACCAGCCTGTTGATGTCTAGTGCAGGACAGGGGCCTTTCCCATAGATGTCCAACCGCTATATTCAACGCCATCCGTCCCTAAACAGCCATGCTGTTATTTGTGTGGCTCATCCATTAACAACAACTTGGTGTCACAAGGCTGACCCAACTCTACTGTCCCTTTAATGAGCTATGACATCCCCAAAACAGGTTTGTTCCACGATTCAATGATGCTTTGCCCTGCACAGCCCTTTCATATTTCCAAGTCAGGCCTTAACAATTTTGTACTGCATATGCTATTTAAGGGACGCACTTTTGTAAGGGCTGCATCCCCAACTGACTTGGCGGCCCACAATTCAGGATCAAAAAAAGGGGGGTGGGGAGGGGCTGGAAAACCAACAGTTGCGTTTCTCCTGCAGTGCCATGAACTCCATTACCAGTGCCTCTTTACCTCCACCATGGCCTCCACAGATTAGCACGCCATGCCCTTTACTGTCTTGCAGTGGTTCTGCTGCATGCAATCTATCCGACTGACTGTGACAGCTGCCCCACAGTTTCTAGCACACAGTACAATCTTGTGCACGATCTTGTTTTTTTCATCCCGCTCTACCCCCCATACAAGTAGTGTAGCTATTGCTTCTTTGTTCTTTTTTTTTTCATTGCTGCTGAACAGCACTGGCTGCCTGCAGTATGGAAAAAAAAAAAGAAAGAGGCTAACTGCACAAGATGCTTGAAATTTTTGTATGATCCAAACAGCACAGAAAATGGGCAGCCAGCAGAAACGAAAAATAGGTGTGGCAGCACTCCAGCTCAGATCAGAGATGCATAAAAGATGCATGCATCATTAAGCTGAGCCCAATCAGCGGTGACAGCTATGAATACCGCCAATGAGCGTGGCTGGACGCAGACAGCGTTACAGCGGCATAAATGAAGCGCTGCTAATCCAAAAAGTGAACTAAAAGTGGCATACCCATGCATGAGCTGCACCAACAAAACTGAAAAAAAAAGAAAAAAAAGAAAAAAGAAAAAGTGCTGCCCTTACATGAGCGATTCTGTTTCCCCATGTGCAAGAAAGGCGTCTGTGTGTTACTGTCACTATCAGTACCCCTGAATTCAAGACACATGCTTACCAATCATCTGTTCAATAAGCGTCCAGGCCATACGATCACCTTTGGCTGAGAAAGCCACAAACCCCTGGAACAGAAAACAGTGAAGCAGGCACGTTATTCAAGACAAGGCTGCACATCTACACTTGACGTGCCAGTAACATATGACAGGTTTCTGGGGGGATAGCGCCATGCTCTGCCTCTTACGTAGCTTTAAACTAAACAGGCTCCCCTAATTTCACTTAATCAGATTTCCGCAGTAGTGCAAAAAGGCGATAATCACTTGAACAGGTTGTTTTTATTTTTATAAACAACCAGGCCTCTGGGATGGGAGCTTTATTTTTCCCTGCTATTAAAACAGCGGCACACATACAACAGCCTCTAGCAAACCGAAAGATAACAGGATTTCAAATGGGAGCAAGGGAGGGAGGGTTATATATATATATATATATATATATATATATATATATAGTCTGAAAAGATAAAAACTCACACAGAGCGCGAAAAAAATAAGGTTAGTAGAGACAGAGACAAACGAGAAAGACGTAGAAAATAGAAATAAGTGTACTGACGTTTCAGGGAGAGGACTCCCTTTCTTCAGAGTACTTTCAGAGTACTCTGAAGAAAGGGAGTCCTCTCCCTGAAACGTCAGTACACTTATTTCTATTTTCTACGTCTTTCTCGTTTGTCTCTACTAACCTTATATATATATATATATATATATATATATATATATATATATATATATATATATATAGAGAGAGAGAGAGAGAGAGAGAGAGAGAGAGATGCATGCGCCATCAGATGTGTCAGATGGCGGTACATCTGACAGCCAGAGGTGTCTTTTGGATCAAGATATGGTTCAACATTTGTACAGAGTTGTAAAGGAGCCATAGGTACAGTTTCAACACTACCTTGTTTTTCATGTCTGCAGCCTGCAATACTGCAGCTCCAATTGTGTTTCTCCCAGGATTACTCTAGTTGATTACAGTGCAAACGAAGGTCGAAAGCGTGAATAAAGAGGCCATGAAGAAAAATATGACTTTGTTCAATTTGAAAGAACTAGCCTTTGGAAAATCACTCAGCTTCATTTCAAAGCGTTTTCTAAACACGAAAAATTCAAGAAATAAAACTCTTTCAAAGTTTGCACTGCAGCGAGGTGATATGATAGCAATGATGTGTTATGGGCCAGCAGTAAACACCTAGTTCTCAGTGCGTGAACTGCACATTAGAATTCAAGTGATATGATCCAACGGAACTAGAGGCCCCACTACAATTGCCCAGTCATGTTTCTTGAAAGGTGACTGGTTAGTGGCCACCAATCGCAAAAACAAGACTCTGTGATGTAATAGAAAATTTTTTGGAAAGTTGCTTCATATGTTTCCTTTAATACCTCGATTATTTCTTTGAAATTTGCAGTAAAACTGGCATCATTGCTATTGGGACAGGCCAGTCGTTGTAATGAACCAAACTTGTATTTTCTCTACATGGCCCCTTTACGAAAGATGGTGATCAAACGGCTAACGCGTTTTACTGCAGTTGCGACAGAAATATTTCTGCAAGGTACAAAACACAACCAAAACGGCGCCGGTTATAACTCGAGACGGACTAAAAAAGGACACATACACTTGATGTAAAGACTGTGCACTGACAAATGTTTATTAAAAATGAAGCGAAAATATATATATATATATATATATATTAGGGGTGTGCGAATATCAATTTTTTAATTTCGAAGCGAATTCGAATAATAAAAACAAAGTTCGAATCGAAATCGAATCGAATATTTTTCGAATACAAATACTTATTGTTTTTTGCAAAATTAAAATTTTCACCATCTAGAGACACAAAAACTGCAACTTTAGTGCACAACAAATCACACAAAGTAAAATTAGGAATTACACAATACCATTGCACTCAACAGGTTAAAGGAGCCATGAAGAGAAAATGCAAGTTGGTTTTATTCGAAAGATTTCGTGTTTTATAGTGCCCCCAGCGCTTGTCCGGATACAAACGGTGCTTTATTCACTGAGAAATTAAACAATTTAGGTTAAAATTTTGATTTTCCCGCTCAATCGTGCGTTTTCGTGGTCCCAAGTGACATCACGGGAACCGACCGCTCTGCAGCCTAGAGTACCTTCATTCACGCATCCGCCGTACAGGGTAGAGACACGTATACGCTGGCGCCGCCATTTTCGGTTGCTCGCTCGCCGCCGAAGCAAGTCATTGTGTCAAAACCGCGCTAAAATTATCGCCGCAACGCGGCTTACTGAAGAAGTTTGAATCATATTGTCTGTTTCGCGTTGCTAGGTCTCGTGGGAAACGAAAAGAATAACGCGTTGAGCCCGTTGGCCCAATTGCGGCGGCACGGGACCGTTCAAAGGTTGTCTCCACCCTGTACAGCGGTGTTGGTTTGTTCCCGCGTTTCTTTACGTTCCGTAACCTAGATGGTGCCACCATACCGTGGCAAGCGTTTGGTTTGTTTTTGCCCGCATTTAAACCTGGCTTGTTTTTGTTCTGGGAGAAAATATTCGTTCCCTGAAACAGTGCTCGCTCGACAAATGGGGTCACGTAAGACACCGTTGCTTGCGTCAATCGGCCAGTGTCTTCTGAGACAACCCCAAGCCCCGTAGTGCTGTGCAGCTAAACAAGCATGCTGTGCGCAGTACGAACAGCAGAACGCATCAGTACTTCTATGTTTACATGTGCTTTCGTAACTTCCACTGTTTGTCCCATCATTTTTATTGCTTTGTAAAGAATGTGCCCTAAATTTAAGCGCAGATCGCTCGTTCGTCTAGTTTGTAAGTTCTACCTAATTTGCGTCTGCTTCTGCCAGCCTCCGCCAATCGCAGAGCTTAGCTCATGTGACGACATAGGTTCTGTTGCGGGAAATGAGCTGGTGGGTCGCATGACCGTTCCCGTTTTTCCTAATTATGTAGCTTATTTGAGCGAAGTTTACGTTAAAAGTGGTGTCAGTATGATTCTAACGAGACAATCTTTTGAATGAACCAAACTTGTGTTTTCTCTTCATGGCTCCTTTAAGGTCTGCACTCACTTAAATGTGAACATGGAGAAAGGTTAACTGCTCCACATGTTCAGGGAGCAGTGACAACCTCCTGCTCGTCACCACTTTACCAGATACCGAAAGCAACCGCTCACTTGAGACACTAGTGGCTGGCATGCCCGAGCCTGTGCACATTGCCGCGCGCTGATACAGCAAAATCTCGATGATACCAATCTCGCGGGACCACGAAAAATATTCGTATCATCCGAAATTCGTATGAACCAACACAGAACAAAACATTGAGCGCTGAAAAAAGTTTTCGTTTATTTCTTTTCTTACTTTCGCGTGAAAAATTCGTGCTTTTTTATGCTTTTTTTAACCGCCATGTCGCAAAGCAGTCCTTTCTGGAGCACGTAAAGCTTCGCGCTCGTCTCCTCACTCGCTGTGCCCAAGCTCGTTACACGCCGCAACAGTCAAGCGTGATTCGCATGGTGCGTTTTTGCACGCGATTCGCTCGCCTCGGCTCTGCGAGTGCTGTATTTTCACGCCCGCATCGACGATTTCGCGCCCGCGGTAGCGCCTACCTCGGTCAGAAAATGACGCACGACGCGCGCGGCAGAATGGAGGAGCCTGACTACTTGCGATGAGATCGAGGCAGCCGGCTTGGCTCTGCCGGAGATGGTTAGGCTTAGCACCCCGGCAAATATTTTATGGGTGCTTTCCAGCGGCGTGGATGATGTTTTATATTACCGTTTTCGCATGCATTATCAGCTCCTTTACCGCACAAGCAACTTCGTGTCTCCCTTGAGCCGCATTTTAAAGAGCGCTTAGAAGCGGTCGCTCGAGCGCCCGCGCCACTTCGCGGCTGGAGCCGACGCCATGTTGACGCCGCCGGCCGCGCCGCGCGCAGCGTGGGGGTGGTTTTGCGGCGGTGTTAGCGCCCGCTGGGCGTGTGCAGAGCGTTTTCGCGAGCAGAAAACAACAGCCCGGCCGTTTCTGGAGAAAGAGTGACAAACGGGAGCGAGAGCCGTCACTTGCTCGTTCGGCAGTCGGGTGCCTCGCCGGCTCGTTTGTATGTTCCGCCGGGCTGCGCAGGTCCGTTCGTAACAGCCGAAATTTTGCCCATTGCAAACAATGCAATTTCGCCGGGACTTTCCGGAAATTCGTATCATCCCGAAATTCGCACCCCCAGAATCGTATCATCGAGAGTCCACTGTAACTACGAATAAACACCGATACAGTCTGCGAAACCACGTACCGTTCACCGTGTATATGCTTCGCGACTTTGCTGCTGAGACACGCTCTGAATTTTTTTTTTTTTTAGTTTTGGGTGGTTCGAATATTTCGAACAATAAAAGTGTCGTTCGAATCGAATCGAATACCAAAAATTTCGAATCGAATATTCGAAGTTTCGAATATTCGCACACCCCTAATATATATATATATATATATATATATATCAGGGTGTCGAACCGGAACCGAACCGAACCGAAAACCGGAACTGAACCGGTATTTTTGCCGGAACTGAACCCGAACCTGAACCGTAATTTTTTGAGCACGCTGAACCCGAAACGGAACTGAACCGAAAAAAGAAATAACGGTTACCGGTTCATGCCGAAACAGTTCGACCCTCCGTTGTTGATATTGCACAGTCAATGCAATTCAGGCCTTTTTTTTCTTTCACGTACCATCACCTTCGTACCCGCTCATGCACTTTCCCCTCCAGACAATTGAACATTATCATGCTCTATATAACAACAGGGGAAATGAATGAGCGCCAATGTAGCAATGGTCTGTTGCTGCTGGAAGCGCGAGTGTAGTGCAAGCTGACCAAACGAAATGTCATTCTCGGCAGCTTGCAGGGGATATAAAACGACTTTGCCCTTCCCTAGCTGCGACTTTATTGGAGCAATCAGGCTGCAGGAGTGCTCCACTGCGCAACAGCGAAAGCCCACACCCGCTGTGTGCAAACTTTTTGCATTTCGTAATTTGTTTAGAAGGTCCGACACCTGCAAATTGTTAATACTTGACAAGTCTGATGCAGGAGCTGCTCAGTGGCTAAGCCGTTTGCTGCTGATGCAGTTTTGTCTCTTTCAGATCTGCTTTTTTCGAAGGTGCACTTGTACTGACTGCCCAACTCACTACATTATTTCTACTGCTACTCGTTCCGGAGGGAAGTACTGCTGTGGACGAATTAAAGAGCATCTACCCAAAAAAGTCCAATCTCATGCTCCGCGCGTCAAATTCCCTTTCATTTTGTAACAGCATAATCTGTTATAAGATTCCGCAATGTAGCACACGAAACGATGGCCGGGGGTCAGGCAGCACGATGACATGCTGATTGTAATGCACACATTCGGTATAGCTATCGCAAAAGGAATTGCTGTGGTCAGACCAATAATGCAGTGAGTGAGCATTAACTAAAGCTTACTTTTGATGATGGTTAGTGTTTAATGGCGCAAGGCCAACAAGGGCAAAGAGCGCCAAAGAAGAGGTTATTTATAAAGAGAAGTGATTACCACACAAGGGTAGGTATAACAACGTGTAAGCCGAACATAGTAAAATCAATTAAAGATAATGGTGATGGCTGGTGTATAGGGCCAGATTTGATTATGCGTGATAGGAAATGAGGTTTAAAAACTTGACGTCTGACAAATACTCAAACACACGTTTCACGGAAACCATGGCATCGTCACCTAGAAACATTGATGGATGTAGGGGAATATGTTGTCTGTAGAGTTCTCTGAAGTGTTTGTGACGTGTTGTGTGAAGTGCCTTGCATGTGATTAGTATGTGCACTACGGATAGGGCCTCTCCGCACCTGCTGCACTGGGGTCTGGAAGATCCCGTCAGCAGATACGAGTGCGTCGCATGGGTGTGCCCTATCCGCAGCCTACCCAAGGCGACTTCAGTGTGTCTGTTGTGTGAGTCAGATGTGTACCGTCCCAAGTGTGGCTTTATTACATGTAGTTTGTTGTCTGTCTGTTCATTCCAGTGTGTTTGCCATGTTCTGCGCAAGTGTTGTCTTATGTGTGGCTTGAGGTCTGTGTAAGGTAGTGTTGTTATGTCTACTGTGTTTCGAAGTGCAGCATTGGCGGCCATTTCATCCGCCAGTTCATTTCCGCCGATGCCAGAGTGGCCTGGCACCCAACACACAGTCACCTCAAGGTTTGAAGAATATGCCAGCACAATTGATTTCAAGACAAGGTGAACTACATGGTTTTTCGAGGACTCTCCGGATGACAATGTACAGACGACACTCAGCGAATCTGTATAGATGATGGATTTAGGAATATGATGTTCAACTATGTGACTTACAACAAGAAAAATGCCATATGCTTCTGCCGAAAAAATACTTGTCTTTACATTCATTGTTCTATATGCTTCAAAATTTGGCCCATGCGCCGCACAAGACACTGCAGTGAACGTTTTCGATGCATCGCTGAAAAACTCTGCAGCCTTGTATTTATCCTGCACATACATGAAATGCTGCAAAATCCCACTTTTTGGTGTCCTGTTCTTATTGTATTTTAAGAAAGACAAGTCACATGCAACAGGACGAAGATGCCATGGTGCTACAAGATCAGTGATAGATGACTTGAATGTGTCTACAAAGGAGACTTCATGAATAGTGACCTCGTCCTTTACTCTGAGCAAGAAGGGAACAGGAATGGATGGGCGATTTAAAAAGAGCTTTGATGTGGATGTATCATTAAAAACCGTTTTAAAAGGATGGTTGTCCATTGATGAAATTTTAGAGGCATATAACAAGTCAACATAGGTTCGCTGGTGTGATAAGCACCATTTGTCACACTCTGCGTAAAGACTCTGTACAGGGCTCGTACGGAATGCGCCACAAGAGAGGCGAAGCCCCAAGTGAAGCACTGGGTCGAGCATTTTAAGTGCTGTTTTAGTGGCTGACCCATACACAACACTCCCATAGTCCAATCTAGACCCCACTAGGCTTGTGAAAATACGTAACAGGAGTTGCTTATCCGTTCTATACGACTGGTGGGACAAGATTTTAAGAATGTTGAGAGCCTTTAGACATTTATGTTTCAATTGTTTAATGTGAGGGATGAACGTAAGCCTTTCATCCAACACCACACCTAAAAACTTGTGTTCCTTCCTCACAGGAATCGATATGCCATTAAGGATAGTGTCTGGGTCTGGATGGATCCCACGCCTCCTGGAGAAGACAACACAGGTGCTTTTTTCTGGGTTAAGTTTAAAACCGTTCTTGTCTGCCCAGCTGGCAAGTTTACTTTTAACTTACTTTTTAAAGCTTACTTTAAAGCTTACTAAAGTTTAAAGCTTACTTTTAACAACAGTGTGGCTAACACATTCGATAAGGTGACAGCTAACAAATTATTCGGGGTTGCCAAATAATATAATTCATTGGTAGTATTTATGTGCCTGTTGTAGGATTTTTCTGTTTTGTTACAAATATAAGAAATGTGCGCCATTGGTACAGTAAAGCCCGCTTATAACGAACATGGATATATCGAATTATTGTCTATATCGAACCCTTGTATAATTCTGGTAAAAATGACATGCATTTAAAACTTTTGATATCGAACGCGATTTTGCTCACAATGGATATATCGAACTCTCCCAAGCGGGCATTTTCGCTCTCCTTAGGCATGCGGCATGCTTTCCCGCAATACATCGGCGCGCAGTGATGGCGCGGGTGTCGCTTGTGACTCCCGCGCGAGCTCCGGCGCGTCCAAACCGGCAGTGACAGAGTGGACCAGCTCCACGCATGCATGCCGTTAAAGCCGGAAGCGCCACATCATTGGGCGCTGCGGGCTGCAGTGTCACCAAACTTCAAGTCCGCGCCACTTGCTGCCCGCACTTGCTTGGTTCACTGGGTTCGCCGTTATTCGCTTGTATCCATGCTTGTCTCCGCTCTGTCGAAGACGCCGAGGACTCCGTACCGCTTCCGAGCACGAGCGAAGCCGTCGCTGCCGTGGCCCCGCTAGGCGATACTGCAGTGCCATTGAGGGCAGCGGTCTTGTGCTTGTCGACTGTTTATATACCGTGGAGCAAGCAGTCACCAGCAACGCGTTGGGCTCCAAGAAGCAGGCTACACTCACGCAGTTTTCGCCCCAATAAATTATTGTTTTCTTTCCGAGAAAGTGTCGTATCAATAGTGAACTGCAGGGTGGTAAGAGCTCAGCGTTAGCTCGTGACTCCGCCAGCAAGATTGCTCTCATGTAATTTTTTTCCTGTTATCCTGTTATCCCTGTCTCGACGAAAGCCTTTGCAACCAAGTTTGCCAGTTAAAGAGAAGCGAGTACCACGATTACAGTGTAGACCGCTTATAACGTATGCCGCGGGAGCCGCAAAAATCCGCACTATAAGCGGTACCGCACTATAACCAAAACACGCGCCAATTCAACCACATCGCCACCTATCTCTCAAGTCAACCTATATTTATCATCACTCAAACGCACAGCACTTAAAAACGAAGGCACGGTCTATATTTCGTATTATTTTTAACATCAGCCGCTGCTGCAGGGCAAAAGCGCAGTCTCACAAACGGCGAGCGCGGCTTTAACTTCCGTTGTGTTTGTTTTGAAAGACCATGGCTGCGTTTTTAGCGTCTATGAACAGATGCCGCAAGACGTGATAAGAACGCCAGCGGGATTTTTTTTTTTTACCCCACCTTGTGTTCACGATGCCGAAGGCGGCTGCTTATCAGCGCAACGTACTGGTGGTGGAAATCTTCGGCTTCGCGCGGCTCGAATGTTCGGAAAGGGAAAGAGCGGTGGCTTATCTGCAACAACGTTCTAAAGCGTGAACCGCGTGGTAGATTTGGTATCGCGAAAACGTGCAGTTCACGCCAGCGCGGATACAACTGGCGTGGTGTGGGCGGCGCGGTAAGAGGCGGCAACATGGCGTCGGCACTGGCCGTGAAGCGGTGCAGGCAGTTCCAGTAAGTTCCAGCGACCGCTTCTAACCGCTCGCTGAAATGCCGCACGGGGCGCAAGCGAAGATGCTCATGCAAGAAAAGAGCTAATAATGTGGGCGAAAAGTGGAATATAAACTGCCATCTACGCTGCTTGTGAAAGCGCCCACCAAAAAATACCGCGGTGGTAAGCCTAAACATCTCCGGCGCGGCTAGCCGGCTCGGAGCGCTTCGAATCTCCCGCCATTAGGTACGCGTCTCCCCATTGGTGCAAGTCGTCGGGCTCCTCCCACTGCCACGCGAAGAAGCCACCGCGAGTGCGGAATCGTCGATACGAGCACGAAAAAAAAAAAAAAAAACGCGCAACGCCGATGTGCACGCTTCGTGCGCGAAAACGGGCCATGCGGTTCACGATTAATAAAATCAACTTGCCGCGCGCGGATGGGGAGACTGTCGCTATCTTCCGAGATGCATCAAGCAAGGTCAATTGTGCTTATCAGGTACGCACGAACTAAAGGGTGCTTATTTTTTTTCTTTGGGTGTCTACGTTAGAGGAGGGCAAGGGGTGCACGCTGCGTCAGATGGCCGATTTCATCCTTTCTTTTTTCTTTTGCTACCCTAAAACGATGCCTCAGCTGCGCCGGTCGATCCGCAGACCCGCCGAAAAACCGCACTATAAACGGTATTGTGCTTCGGCCAACCGCATCTTAATCGGTATGCTTATGCATTGAGTTCTATGGGAGGCAAACCGGTGGTCGCAAAAACCCGCGTTATATCCGGTCCCGCACTATAAGCGGTTACGTTATAAATGGTCTACACTGTATTTTCTAGTCTCTGTGTCAGAAAAAGTGTTGAAGAAAATTGTGAATAGAAAAGACGATGGAAAGGAAAGAGCGAGGCTTAAGAGGCGACCCGCTGTCTTGAAATATGTTCATGGCATCTCACACCGGTTAAAAAAAGTCAGGGGGAAAACATGACGTTCCTGTGGTATTTACGGCACCATTAAAACTTGGTAGCTTGTGCAAGGCTGTAGAGGCAAAAACAGAAAGCGGTGCATCCAAGACAATGTGAAAGTTGTGTTGTGTTGTGTTGTGTTGTGTTTTATGGCGCATAAGCAACTAAGGCTATCATGCGCCAAACAAAAGGTTTTGTGTTTTTTGTGGATAATAACCGATTGCTTTATCTTGTTATAGCTTGTTTAGAAGTGTAGCTTCTTTTAAAAAACTAAAGACAGAGGGAAGTTTGACAACAGCATTCTCTCCTAGAAGTAGGCTGGGGTGAAATGGAATTTGCTCGCTGTAGAACAGCCTAAAATGTTTTTTCCTCAAGGCCTCGAATTTCGTACATGAGAATAAGATGTGATTTACTGTAAGTTCCTGGTCACAATCTTCACATCTCGGTTTGTCTTGTTTCATAAGAAGAAAGTTATGTGTAAGATGTGTGTGTCCAATGCGGAGACGGCATAAAATCACTTCTTTGAGGCGTTCTTCATGTCTGTTTGATTCCCACTCTTCTATCGTGGGTTTAACCAGGTGGAGTTTGTTGTCGATTTCCTTATCCCATGAGGACTGCCAAGTTTCCCTCAGTTTGCTCTGTATAAATTTCATGCAGTCGCTGTGAGGAATCTGTACTGTCTCTATTGTTCCGTTACCCGCCTGTGCGGCACATACGTCGGCTCTCTCATTTCCTTTGATTCCCACATGGCTAGGGACCCAGCACAACTTAATTTCCTGTCCTTGTGTTGTGATTGTTACCAAATTGTGCATTATTTCTCCTACTAGAGGTTGAGCTGCATTTTTGTATTGCACTGCTGTGACTGCGCTGAGAGAGTCTGTATATATAATACTGCGTTTAATTTTATTCCTCATTATCCTTTCTACCGCCACAGCAATGGCATAACATTCAGCTGTGTAAACCGAAGCGCACTGGGGTAGCCTGATCACCTTTTCCCATTTCCCTTGCACTACTGCACTCCCAACATAGCATGATGTTTTGGAACCGTCTGTGTAAAATGAGGTGTAGTCTTTGTATTTTTCGTTTAGTGCCAAAAATTCCTGCAAAATATGTTCTTGCGGTGTCTGCTTTTTTTGAAGGCGTGTTAGTGTGAAGTCACATGTTGTAGGAAAACTATACCAAGGGGGTAGTTGGTTCTGTCTATGGGAAATTTGAGGTAATGTGTGCAGCGTAGTGAATTCTTGGCATCTCTCTTCAAACCGAAGTAGCAATGGTCTGATAGCTTGGGGTTTATTATTGAACAGTGTTCTAGATGGGCATTTTGTAACTATGGGGTAACACAGATGTTTCGGCAGTGAACGGATCTTTAGTACGTATGAGCATGTGAGCATTGTTCTTCTATATGTGAGTGGTGGTTCATTTGTTTCTACGTAGAGGCTGTTTATTGGGGATGTCCTATACGCCCCAGACGAGAGACGTAAACCTAAATTGTGAACGGGATCCAATCGTTTCAAGTAGGACTGTCTCGCGGAGCCATAAACAATGCTACCATAGTCTAGGCAGGAGCGAACAACGGAGCGATAAACTTGTAGAAGGCATGATCTGTCGGAACCCCAGTGTTTCCGTGACAGAACCTTAAGTATATTTAGAGCTCGCGAAGCTTTCTTTTTAAGCATATTGATGTGGGGCAGAAAAGTGAGTTTTTTGTCGAACATTATGCCTAGAAATTTGTGTTCGTTTTGTATGGGTAAGTCGGTTTCCTTGAGGTGTAGGGTCGGATTGGTCTGTAAGCCTCTTTTGAGAGAGAAGAGAATAGCCACTGTTTTGTGTGCTGAAAACTGGAAACCATTTCTGTCTGCCCATGTTGTCAGTTTGTTTATAGTCAACTGTACTTGTCTCTCGCATGTTGCTACATTGGAAGATGTACAAGCAATTTGAAGATCATCAACATAGACAGAGTACATAATCGACTTTGGAATTATTTTGCATATGGAGTTCATTTTTACAACGAACAGTGTTGTGCTTAGAATACACCCTTGAGGGACCCCGTTCTCCTGTACAAATGTTCTCGAGAGGGTTGAGCCCAGGCGTACGTGAAATGAACGGTTTGCCATGAAGTCATTCAGGCAATTCAACATTCTTCCACGGATGCCTAACTCTACTAAATCCCGCATTATTCCAAACCTCCACGTAGTGTCATAAGCCTTCTCCAGATCAAAAAAGACAGCAAGACAGTGTTGTTTGTGTATGAATGCTTCTCGTACGGTATTTTCGAGGCGGACAAGATGATCAGTTGTTGAGCACGCCTTTTTAAACCCGCACTGGTGAATGTCAAGAAGTTCGTTTGATTGTAGTACAAAACTTAGCCTGGTATTCACGACAAGTTCAAAAGTTTTGGCTAGACAGCTCGTGAGGGCTATTGGTCTATAACTATACTTGGGGAGGTTGGCGGCTTTCCGGGTTTGAGTAAAGCTACAATGAATGCTTTTTTCCAGGCTACCGGCATCCTTCCCGATACCCAAACTTTATTAAAAAACTTCAGAAGTACTTCTACAGAAGGACCCGAAAGATGTGCGAGCATTTCATAATGTATATCATCTGGGCCGGGTGCAGTCTGCTTACCGGCCGATAGAGCTCTCTTCAATTCTTGGAGCGTTATTAAACTATTATAAGGTTCGTTTATACCACCGTGTGTTGGAAGTTTTTGTTTCTCTACAGTGTGTTTGTATTTTAAAAATGCTTCTGCATAATGCACAGAACTGGAGACGCTGGAGAAATGTTCACCCAGTATATCCGCCTGCTCTTCTAGGCTACTTTGTACACCAGGTGCTGTTAGAAGAGGAACTGTAAAAGGGGAGTACGTGCCATTGAGTTTCCGAACTTGCTCCCACATTTTTTTTGATGTGACTGAGCTGTTTATAGACGAGACGTAATTTTTCCATGAATCTTTCTCGGCATTCCGCCGAATGTATCGGGCTTTAGCTCGTTTCCTTTTAAACTCTAATAACTTTTCTTGCGTTGGATATCTTCGGAAGACTCCCCATGCTTTGTTTTGCTGCTTTTTGGCTTCCTTACACTCTTGTGTCCACCATACTTTGTTGTTTTGTCTCACCATTCCCGAGGACTGTGGAATAGCTAACCGTGCAGCCTTAAGGATGCAAGATGTAAACCTTTCATTCAATTCGTCGATGCTCAGTGTGTCCGAAAAAACTTGGTCTAAAGTAGCTTCGGAAGTAAAAAGACCCCAGTCGGCAAACTGAAGTTTCCACCTGCGTGGTTTTGTCGGGATAATGGTTGGTGATGATGATGTTACGCTAATGATTACAGGTAGATGATCGCTCCCGTATGGGTTATCAATGACATCCCACTTAATATCGCTAAAAACACTCGGTGAACTAAAGGATAAATCTATGCAGCTCATTTTCCCTGAGCTTGGAGAGCAGTATGTAGGTTTGCCGGTGTTTAAAAGACAAACATTATTGGATAAAATAAAATCCTCTAAAATCTGCCCCCTTGCGTCAGTTTTTTCACTCCCCCAAAAAGAAGAGTGGGCATTAAAATCGCCAACTATTAAAAAAGGCTCCGGTAGTTGGTTTACCAAGTCTTCAAAATCTTGCAGTGTTACTGTGAGGTGTGGTTCAATGTACACGCAGCACACTGTAATTGTTTTAAATGCAAGCAGGGTGACCGCCACTGCTTCTAGCCTAGTTTTAAGTTTGTCTTCTCGAGTTGCTATGCCATTTTTGACAATTATTGCCACTCCGCCCGAGAGCCTACTCGCCTGCTCTCGGTCGCAGCGAAAGACCTGGTAACCTTTGAGTATATTATGGTGTTTAGGACCTAAGTTTGTTTCCTGAACACAAACGGCTACAGGAGAGTGTGTGGCGAAGATGTCTTTGATGTCATTTAAATTATTTAAAAGTCCTCTGCAATTCCAGTGGACAATGAATGCCATGCTGCTTTTTTTGGTGGGGTGAAAACTAGGTTTTCGGTCCTGTGATTCGGGGCTTGTTTCTCTTTATGTTGTCTAGGGAGTTCCGCCGCCCATCCGACGTAGAGGGCGCAGAACCTCCTTCAGATGTGTCCATCGTCTCTTCGGAGACGCTGGAGGTTCGTGCAGAACGCACGTGTGTCGAACTGTTTGACCTCACCGTGTGGGGTGAGGCCTTGGAGACTGCCGAACCAGGGGTCCGTGCAGCCCGCTTTGGAGGTGGTGGCGCAGCGCTAGCTGCTTCCACCGGGGGCGCGGGGTGCCTTGCTGGAACCTCACTCTGTGTGGCTTCAGCAAGCGCCGAAGACCGCTGTGATGCTGCGCCCTGTTGCACCACAACGGAGTAGGGTCGCGTATGCGCCGAGGAGAGTCGCCTCCGTGCTTCGCGAAATGTCAGGTTCTCTGTTACTTTGAGTGTTATTATCTCTTTTTCTTTTTTCCATGCAGGGCAAACACGTGAGTACGCTGCGTGGTTGCCCTCACAGTTTACACAAAGATATGTTTGGGCTTGACAGTTTTCAGGAGGGTGTTCATGAGAGGCACATTTCGCACATGTCTGTTGGCCCCGGCAGTTCAATGAGCCGTGGCCATAGCGTTGGCATTTGTAGCATCGCCGTGGGTTGGGGATGTAGGGTCGAAGTTTCATTTTGGTATAGCCCACCTCCACAGATTCTGGGAGGATGCTTGATGCAAAGGTGAGGACGATATGCCTTGTCTGAATTTCTTTGTTTTCTCTTTTGATTTTGATACGGTAGACATTTGTCACATTTTGTTCCTTCAGACCTTCTAGAAGCTCTTCCTCGGACACATACTTTAGGTCGTCATCTGAGATGACTCCGCGGACTGTATTTAGTGATCGGTGCTCACTGACAGTTACAGGAATTTCTCCGAAAGAAGTTAACGCTGAGAGCTTGTCGAGCTGATGTTTGTAAAGTACTTCGAGTAGAAGGTCTCCATTTGCAAGCTTCTTGATCTTATAGCCTTCCCCAATGGTGGCAGTTAGGGTCTTTGCGACTAGAAATGGCGATACAAGTCGGGCAGTCTTCTCTTCGTCACTGCTGTGTATTACGTGGAAGCGTGGAAAGTTGGCAACGTTCTTCGTGAAAAACTGAGCGGTTGCATCGGTGCCTCCTCTTTTACGAGAGGGATCAGATGGGCGAAAAAAGGAAGCCATAAATTGAAAAAACTGTTCGGCCATGGTGCCAGCCACCCACCATGGAGCCCAACAAGGGGACGGGACATGAACTCGTGACCAAGTCATGCCTACGCCAGCTGTACACCGCGACTATAACCAAATATGGCTGAACACAGGGTTGTCCGCCACACAAGGTTAACCCTAGCCGCCAGGAAAAAAGGAAACTGAGAAAGAACGAGACGACAGGAAAGTTGTTAGAGAGAAGATAGGAAAGTCAAAGGTTGAAGGGGAGGACAGGAAAAGGCGACTGCCGATTCCCCCCGGGCGGGTCAGACCGGAGGTGCCGTCTACGAGAAGCGGAGGCCAAAGTGGTGTGTTGCCTTCGCCAAGGGGCCTTAAAGGTCCAAGCACTCGGCGTCGGCTCAACCACCAGGACCCTCTTTTCCCCGGTCACGGCGCTGCCACGTACGGCTAGACGTGGGTGCTCGGGGTCCGTGGTGTCGCACAGTACACGCAAACATCTGCTTTAGCAGATGCCCCCTGCGGGGCAATGTGAAAGGTCAGGGTGTTGTTTATAAGATCCTGCTGGATTGCGGTAGCTATATATCAATGAAAGGCTGAAAGAGCATAGATATGTGTGCCAGCAAGGAACTGTTGCAGAGAACTTGGCCGCGCACTGTGCGAGGTGCAAATGCGAAGCTCTGTTCGACAAAACTATTTTGTTAAGATTGAAAGATACACTCAGACATGAGATTTTTCGAAGCATTTTCAATGTTATCTGGGCGCGAGGGAGAATGTGTCAGCTTCCCTTCTATCGCATTCACCAAACAAGAGATGCAATTTTCGGAACAATCACTGCGAATGCAGCACGTGCCACCGAAAAGGTCTTTCAGACCTATTAATCGCCTCTTCCCCTTTCCCTCCCTTGGCCTCTCTTTTTTTTTTCTTTTCTTTCCTGTTTCTCTCTATGGGTGCAACAGTGGGGTACAGGTTTTTTGAAGGGGTGAGTCATATGTGTGAAAATACGGTGTGCACCAAGTGTGGCTGTGGGCCTGGGTCGGTTTTCTTTTCTTGACACCAATACCCATAGCAACAACGGGCTGAAAACCCGTCGCGGTGGCTCAGTGGTTAAGGCATTGCGCTGCTGAGCATGACGTCGTGGGTTCGATTCCCGGCCGTGGCGGCCGCTTTTCTGATGGAGGCGAAAAGCAAAAACACCCGTGTGTACGAGATTTCGGCGCACGATAAAGATCCCCAGGTGGTCAAGATTAATCCGGAGCCCTCCACTACGGCACGCCTCATCGCCTGCGTTGCGTCGGCGCGTTAAAACCCCACAATCAATCAATCAACAACGGGCTGAAGCACGTGCTACTATTCTTTCTTTTGCTTCCTAGAACTCATTAGCTTTCACCATAAATCCCTGCAATTTTACTGCTCTATCAGCAGAGGACTTGCAACTTAGTGGTTATTATGGAACCGGTGATGTTTGATACTCACTCACCGAGAGGTGCATTTTATTTGTCAAATAATGTGCCAGAAGTGTCCACTAAGCATGCGTGCACACAAAAATGTGAAGATGGGTAGGGTAAATCTTCGTCCACTGAGAATTAAATTCCTGCTAAAGAACCTCAGATGGTTAAAAACAACCACACATGAAATCCTCAACTTGAATTTGAAAGTTTTTACGACTAAAAAATATCAAAAGAAAATGTAGTTCTGAATCACTGGCACTACTCTGCACTCAGATGGGATATGAAGTTATGGATGAACAAACTGTAGAGAGGGAATCCTCATGCCTGCCTTCTCTTTGTTCTCACACTACTATACTTTCAATGAAAAATCTCACACGATTTGTGTCGAACTTTGCCACAAAATTTTGCAGTTTTCTTTCCTGCAGATTTCAAAAAAGTAAAAAAAAAAAAAAAAAGCAGCGCACTAAAAACGGTTAATTACATCTGACAGCCTCCGGTGAGTTTGCTTTAGGAACTGCAATCAG